>NC_091161.1:25319735-25367843 GCF_040958095.1 Procambarus clarkii | reverse complement strand
CTATATTTGACTACTTCCTGTAATCCTGCTAATTCAGTTTTAAGTTCAGCCTGCATTGAAGAGACATTGTCAGTTAAGCAGTGTTCAATAACAGTATATACAGTGCCGATGTGTACTCCCTAATAAAAACTGCATCCTGCCTTTCCACATCCTTAGCTGTTATTGCCGTTGTTTTAGATTTAGCTACTCAGAACTAAATGTCCATGTAGCACAGGCTATAGTGAGCCCGTAATTGAGATCAGTTATTCACAATAACCTTGTTACTGTGATATGTGTCAGTTTTAAATGGAGGTGTGGTTTCCTCCTTTTCATTTTTTTTACTGCTTATGTTTTAGTGCACTGGTTTTAGTCATGTTTTGATAACATTACCTTGGTGGCAAATATAGATGTATAGTGTTAACTAGTGTCCCATTTTTCAACTGCATTGTAGTCGCTGTGAATTTTGAGTCTAATGCAGCTGCTCTCATTGGATTAATGTTAAGTTTGGTGCACTGGGCCTCAGTTGCTTCACATTTCAATAAGTAATGCAATAGTGGTGTCCCTGCCTCTGTCCCATAGATATGACACGCTTTAACTATTGAGTTTAGTACCTCTCAGCAGCACTTTTAACCAAGTCAGTGTGTATGGCTAATACAATGTCTCTTTCTTTGCCAGGTTTGAAAGAGGGGGATGCACAGTGTCTTGTTCGTATTATATCACAGTGAGTCTTCCTTCTGCTACTTTGGCTCTGTGGTGACGTGATGGGAATATTGTTTTTTTTTATTTGCTTCTTAATCTGCAAAACTTGAGGTATGTTAACCTTAACAACAGGTAGAGCAGTGGCAGTTTTTACTAGTGATCCCTAGCTACTAATCCATCGCAATATATATGTGGTTTTTGTAGGTAATTCTCTAATTACACAGTTATATGTTGCTCTCAGCTCTGCTATCTCGTACATACTTTGTTCTTTTGCAGGGGAATAATTACTACATCTACATTACAATCCTTCCATGGTGGTGTGAATTGTCTCTCATGCAAATTCAAAGCAATACATTTGGGAATAACATACTCAAAGATCAGAACATAAGATACTCATATATGCTCACTTATACTTTAACATACATTGTTCATTACATATCATAACATACATTAATTCATTAGCTACACCGCTTCATTAATCTAATCGCAGAGGCTATATTCATCTCTAAAATTACATCCCTAATACTCTGTAGAGACCCCAGACATGTGCGGAGGTATTCATACATGTTTTCCGTAGGTTTGATGGGCGTCGATCCTGCCCCAAGTTAGTGATCTCAGTGCAACTTTGTTGCAGGGGTAGCATGTCTGAGGGAAGTTTGGAATCACCCAGTTGTATGTATTGCCTTAAATCAACAGTAGTGCCACTAGAAGTTCATATCCCCTAGAAGACAATGGCACGGAGGCTTCTACAAGCGGATGGTGGGAACAGTCAAATGCTGTCCAAGGAAAACCCTCCACCACAAAAGTTTGATCTACAGGAGCTTCACACCGGTCACCGAAATTGATTCTCGGGTCAATAACAGACCACTGACCAACCTCTTACGATCTTTCGCAGGTAAGCCATTAAGTCCATCTAATCTGATGTATGGAAGTCTTCGTAAATCTCTAGCATCCCTCACATACATGAGAGAGAAGATCCGTCACATGTCATAGTGACTTAAGAGCTACAATCATCTGTCAGGAGTAGTAAGTCAGTGGAATGACGTTTGGACTCTAGAATACCGAACTGCTCCTAGGGAGAATGACTACTACAGGAGAATAATGACTAAAGGAGGATAATGAGTATGGGAGAATAACAACTATGGGAATATCAACAAAACCCCCACAATAAAAAAACTTAAAATCTGGTGATGTTCTGATTGACAGCGACTATCCACGTTCAGAATGGCCTCTAGGCGGCATAGTCTGTATTCAGACAGTCAGGGTATCATGAGAATAGTGAAAGTGAAGTGAAGATGTACAACTAGTCTCAAAACCTTAGAAAAATTAATTCCCTCGTAGCTAGCAGGAAAGGATGTCACCCCAGACTCTCCCCACCCCACTGTCCTGAAATGACTGCTGTGCAACATTGCAAATTTAAACAAACAATACTATAATTCTGAAGGAGAGCAATGAAGGTTTTGCAATTCCTAAAAAGTGAGCTCCAACCCTTGTTACTCCCCTCCTCCCCAGAATTATGCTGGAATTTTCGACACTAAATACTAACACACACTGCACCCAGCAAATGCAGTTATGTTAGGAAAATACTAAACCAACTACTACACTAATTTTTCCAAGATAATCATTAAAAGAAAATGGGTTTCATGGCTTCTCAGACAAAATGGGATATTTGCCACATCACCTGAAGAATATTTATCCATAACACCATAAAACACCATTCTTGGAAACAAATAGGATAAAGTATTCACCAAGACTGGATACAAATTAATTACAAGTGAATTCAATGTCTACTTCCCTAAGTCGGTAATGACGGATTTAAAACTGTGCAAGGGGAACACGTCCTGAGTACTGGAGGGAAGAGACTATTGAGAGACCAGCTTAGCCTACAAACACGCTCGTGTGAGCAATTAATCGTTCTGCAAAATCAGTGTGGTCGAGCATCAACAACTCCTGTTATCGACTATGAACTTTGCCAATTAATTGTTAGATAAGTATAGTGATCACTTAAAAAATAGACTGGTTATAGAGCAGGGCTACCCACCCAGAACCGATAAGAATTATTTCAATTAACTTATTCTTTACATTATCCCATGTAAATACAGGCATAAACTTGTGCCCGTGCCTCCCTCCCTCTCTTCTTACTGGCTATTCAGCTCCTGCCACCTCTTGAGTGGCAGGATCATCATCAATTAGTCGTCTCGTCACAATCGACTTTATAATGGATCCAGAACGGGCCGAAATGTCGTTGCCCATTCATCTTCTAGTGTGAGGTTTCGTGAACTAAACATTCTTGTTTCCTTGTTATGTCAAATATATTTGTTGCTGGTTATTACTTTGTCATTATTCAGCAGGGGGAGACGAGAAGAAGTTAAGTGACTACATTATCTTGGTGTATCATGAGGCATTCTCAGTCGCTGTTAAGGCCTTGACCATGAGTTTCAGCCCCCGTGACGGAGTCTCTTGCCTATTACCAGGCTATATTCTACTTTACAACTAAGCTGTATTCTCTTTAATCCAGTAATATTTAGTAGGCTTACAATTCTAGCAAATTATAATTAGTTGATTAATTTTGATTGATAGGCTGTATTAAACCCCCGAATTCATGAAAGAGCAAAATCCCTAGCAGGATCATTTTTAAGTACACAGTCCACTTTGAATTAATAAATTCCAATATAATAAAATAAATCATTTAATAAAAAAAATCGTTGGGAGATTTCCCCCCCCCCCCCCCTTCATCTCCAGGGCTTGTCTCCTCGAGCGACTCGCGTTCCCGGGCAGGAATGTCGCACGAGGAATGGAAGTGTTTTCACTGGAACGTGAGGATTCTCTCGAAATGTTGGAGACCATGGACAGTGAGCAGGGTGTGCTGGAGTCTGAGGTGGCTTCTTTTAGGTCAGTGGTTGTCATGAGGTTCTCTCCTCGGTGCAGACGTGTGGGCATCCCCTTGTGGGTAGGCCGGAGTGGAGGGTGCTGAGACTGTAGCCGGCAGTCATGATGGTCATGATTTGTATCTAGTTTTGAAGCGGGGAGGGGGGGGGAGGGGTCTGTTTCATGCCTTGAGCCCCGCCTCCAGGGGTGCTTCTGTCCAAGTTGCCCGAAAGATTCAGAGGCCGTTGTCGATTCTTTGCATGGAGTTTCGGCTCGTACTGACCGGCTGGGCCCTGACGTGTAAATATATACTTCAGATGACTCTTCATTTAACTTGTGGTTCTATTAATGACAACGGGCTGCGTTCCATGGTAACTGATCTCTATGCTTCATAGGCAGGGGGTTGATGTGACTTTTGTTCAGAAACACAATGTTCGGTGTGTGGCTTTGTTGCATTGGTTGGAGGAGTATTATTTAGTTTTGTTAAATCTGGTACAAATGTTGAAAGGGGTACGATGATCCTTCTTTCCAAGCAGGCGCCTAGTTCGGTGTTGCACGCTGAAATGACTAGGATGGCAGGATTTTGTTGGTCAAGAACTCTTATGAAGGTGGCGATTCCTTTATTATTCATTTACGCACCCTCAGAGGTGACTAGGCAGCGGGAACATGAGGATTTTTTTTTTCAGATAAAGTTTAAATTTTTTTTGAGACATGCTACACGTGCCATGGTGTCTTACGGGGAATTTAACTGTCACGTCGGCATGGGACAGTAGCAGTCTCTTGCCTGCAAATGTGTCCCCTGCGGTGATTGAGGCTCTTCAGTGTTTTGGTTTTCGGGATGCGATGTGATTCGGGGGGGGGGGGGGTGCATTGGCATTAACGATTTTGTCTTCTGGTTAGTGTTCTCGTCTCAATAGGTTTTACGTTCATAAGTGAACATAAACACACGAGATAAGGTCGGTGGTATCTGTTTGGACGGTACCAGTTGCTTTCTCGGACCATTGTATGGTGCTGGTTAAGGTTAGGGCTCTGAGCCAGGTGCGAGTGGAACGATGATGGAAACTGAACTGTACTTTGCTATAGTGTCCTGATGTTCGTGCTCGGTTTCGGGAACGGTGGGCTGTGTTGGTCTCCCGAAAACATTGGTATCATTGTCTTTTGGACTAGAGTGATTGGTGTAAGGGCGAGTGTAAGAGGTTGTTCACTGCATTAGCGAAGAGGATGGTGGCTGCACGCTATTAGTTATTGCATGTTCTGCAGGAGTGGGGTGACTCATTTGTATGGGTTAGGTAATCGGGGGTTTGATAGGTTTGGGGATATTTTATTCTGTAACGTTTAAATTCGTCTGTTGCGGGAGATGTTGGCTTTTTCTAATATAAAATAAAGAAATTATTTTATATTAGAAAAAGTCCCTATTTTGAATAAACAGCATGTTATAATTGATGAATACATCTTTGGGGTCGACCGCTGGACGGAATGGACTTTGTCTGAGGAGAGCTTAAACAGGAAAATCTTTAAAATCTTGTTAACCTCTTCACAAATGCAGTGAACACAGTGATTGAAGGCTTAAAATTAGAAAATAAGTTTATTTTGAATTGCGTTACTTTTTTGGCAAATGTTCATGTGAAGACCCACAAGCCTGGATAACCTCTTAGGCCTATAATTTCGCAGATCCCCAAGACAACTTATAAACTCTCAGAGATATTGAACCAAATAATCTCCGACACGACAAATACAGTCTCCGTGGTGTAGTGGTAAGACACTCGCCTGGCGTTCCGTGAGCGCTATGTCATGGGTTCGTATCCTGGCCGGGGAGGATTTACTGGGCGCAATTCCTAACTGTAGCCTCTGTTTCACGCAACAGTAAAATGTGTACTTGCATGAAAAACTATTCTACGCGGCAGGGGATCGTATTCCAGGGACCTGCCCGAAACGCTACGCGTACTAGTGGCTGTACAAGAATGTAACAACTCTTGTATATATCTAAAAAAAAAAAAAAAAAAAAAAAAATCTCAATGCCTCCCAACCACGGTCCCTTTTTAATCTAGCAACTAATTCATCGTTCTTTAAATAAAACCCCACAAGATCTTTGCTTTCCTTGGCCTTGACAGTCTTCATTAACGTACCAGTGGAAAAAAACTCATGATACTCTACACATAGTAATCACACTAAGGTGACTGCATCAGTGAGAAAATATGTAGGGGCCGTGATGAGGATTCGAACCTATGCAGTGGGTGTTCCCACGCACACGCCCTGGTTCGAACCCTCATCACAGCTCCTACGGATTTTCTCACTGATGCAGTCACGTTAGTGTGATTACTCTATATTAAAGGAGGAGAGTCAGAGGGAGAACATTCCTGGATGACAGAGCCAGAGTGCATGGGGGGGGGGGGATTGTGTGGAACTCCTGCCCCGGCTTCAGTAGAAGCCTCAGGAAATCCTTGTATGTTCAGTAAAACTCCAGGTTGCAACCCTTATACCATGTCGTGGCCCTAGTTGAACAGGGCGTGAGTGGGGGGGAACACCCACTGCATAGGTTCGAACCCTCATCACGGCTCCTATGGATTCTCTAATTAATACTCCGTTTCCTCTTTGCTTCTAGCTGAAGATCTTTGGGTGCACTACGCTGTAATCTGAGAGTACCTCAGGTGTACACACCCTGTTTAAGCAGCTGTTCCATAAGTTGAAGCGAGTTATAGCAGTTATCCCTATGCAAATGGTAACCTTTGCTCTTCAGTGGTGCAATTAAACTCATAACCCTTCGAATTGTTGTCTTCTCAATTCCTGCATATACTTCAAAATCAAAGATGTAACCAGTCTGATTCAGTATGTACAGCTTTACTCCATACTCGTATTCGTATCCTGTATCGGCCAGGTTCGTATCCTGGCCGGGGAGGATTTACTGGGCGCAATTCCTTAACTGTAGCCTCTGTTTAACGCAACAGTAAAATGTGTACTTGGATGAAAAAACGATTCTTCGCGGCAGGGGATCGTATTCCAGGGACCATAGGATTAAGGACTTGCCCGAAACGCTACGCGTACTAGTGGCTGTACAAGAATGTAACAACTCTTGTATATATCTCAAAAAAAATACTTATCAGGTTAATTTGGATTAAAATCTTTGGAAGATAGACGGCTCCACCATGTCATTGTGCCTTCATCCAGACAGATGTTTGAGTAATGTAGCAAGTTTTGACTTTGTTAGATATACCATTAATGTTCTAACTTTAATGAGTGTCTGTACTGTTTTCGGGAATGCCATTGTTATGAGTATGAAAATACTTAGCAATCGTTACATATTGCTTTGAAGTCATACAAAAACTGAAAGAAGCTACATGTCACTTTTTACCAGTTTGCCAGAACATTGACATCATTGGCACCGTCACAATTCCCATCAACTTTGTCAGTTGCAAATATCTGTCAAGCTCTTTTACTTTCACTACCCACTCATTCTTTACTAGGTGAGAAGCATTGAACATGATTTGTGATGCATACAAATTTCTTTCATATGCCAAATACTTCTGTAAATCTCATAATAAATAACAATAAATCCCAGAGGAGTGGTTGGTGCTGGACAGTCAAGCCTGGTGTTCCAGTAAAACTCTGAACAAATGGTGCAGTATTGTCAGTAGACCAGGCTTCACTAGAACTGGCATGTGGGGTTCTAGTGGTAAATAAATCGTCTGCACGTGGGGCTGTATCAATAGCCACATCAATATCACTATTCATTTTGTATCGTATCCTCACCTGTCGTTTCTGCCACTTAACTATCAACATAACATTATTTACACGTTGAAAATATTAGAGGGGCTGGTCCCAAACATGCACAAAAAAATAAAACCACATGAGACCAGAAATCCTGGCATTATGTGCAGAATACCCCCGTTGAGAAGCAGAGGTGCAATAGGTACTCAAAGAACTATCAACATCAGAGGCCAGAGAGTGTTCAACATGCTTTCACTACACAAAGGACATAACTAGCCGACACCCTCGCACTGTTCACGAGAGCATAACCACCTCCAAAGGATAACTGATCATTCAGGCTGCGATTCATGTATCAGGCTGCGAGCAGCCTCGTCCAACACCCTGATTGACCAGGCCTGCAATTATTAACTGCTGACTTATCATCCGAGGCAAAGAGGAGCTTCTGGCCCGCGTCTCTGCACTGCTTCACCTGCTGTCTCCCATGGCGTCACTCCCTCACTAATTGTCCTCCTGTGTTGGGTGCACCCTTCAAACCACCATGTTCCGTTAGTGTCAGTGGGTACTCATTAGCTTCACATTCAAGCTTCCTCACAGCCGAGCCGTCCACTACTGGGCTTCCTCGTAGGTGTCACAGGTCACGTTCCCAGGAACTATCCCGAACCCTCTTTTAGAGGTAGGCTGTTGCAAAGGCTCGTCGCTCTACTAGTCAACTCCCCTCCCCCCCCCCCCCCTCCGTGTAACTGACGGAAAGGGACTTCACACACTAATCAGCTACACTAGCGCCGAGAGCCACACTGTCACTACTTGTTGGCCAATACTTAACACTGTCTGCTGACCAATAGTTTCTCTACTCGACAGAACTCTTATCAATCACTGCCCTCCCGCATCAGTGATTAATATTTCCTGTCAATGCATTTTTTAAAGTTTCAGTTTACAATTTTACTGGCCATTTTCACACTGGCACTTCCTTCGCAAATGTGTCAGAGAGCCAACCTTCAATCTTGGTGACTACAATGCTAGACACAAGAACATTGGTGGCTCTCGCTTCAGTAACGGTAACGGGAATCAACTGCTGTCGCTACTAAATAGTCACCAAGATGTGCAGATTGTGGGTGACCTTGAACCCACGCATATTTGTGGAGGCATTCTAGACCTCTGTGTTGGTTTCAACGTCTTTCACGTCTGGTGCACATCTATAACAGATTTGTTGTCAGATCATCACCCTTGATTGACTACTCTATGTATAGGAAATACCATCCTGCCCGGTGGGACTTTCAAACGCAAACGGGTCAGTGTTCCTCCTGCTCGACGTGAAGACTTTGTTGCTCATGTGTCAGAGTGGTACAGCACTTATGATCCCTCCACAGTCCAGACATTTAACGACGGTCTAGTACAGAGCATTCAGATGTTTGCCGACCCTTTTAGGTCAACCCCCTGCACCATCCAATAGTCGGAACGATATGAAAGGTAATAAACGCCATGCCTATTACAATGACCCCAAACTGCGTACTTTGAAACGCACTGCCAGACGAGTTGGGCTTGCATATAGGGAAACACGTACGCAGGCAATGCTCAAGCTCTTTCAGAAAGCCCTAGCCAAGGCGAGGGAGCGCATGACAGAGCTCAGGCAAGATAACTGGGAAACTTTTGTTAACAGTCTCAACTCTCACACCCCCCTCAGCCAGGCATGGAAGGATATTAAAAGAATTATTTAATAAAGGCGATAAGATCGGCCAAGTAGCACACCCTCACCCTCTACACACAGCAAACGAGTTAGTCGATGCTTGGGCAACCACCTCTAGCTTCAATAATCTTCCCCCAGACATACAGTTCAGATTAAATGCTGGTTACGGAGATCGAGAAAGGCTCGTTGACTTCATGCTCCACAAGGAAGATGAATGCAACGTGCCATTTACCGAGTTTGAATTACTCGCGGCTCTAAACAAAGGCAAAGCCACATCCCCCGGTGAAGATGGTATCACTTATAACATATTGCGTCTGCTTCCTTTAGTACCAGGGAATCCCCTGCTTGAGCTGTATAATATGAGCTGTTACTAGGGAGCTTCCTAACTCTTGGACCAACAGTATAATCATTCCAATTCCCAAGCCAAATCAAGAGAATGCTTTCCGCCCAATTTCCCTTACTAGCTGCATTTGCAAAACATTCGAGAGAATGGTCCTAAACCGTCTCCTCCATAGAATAAGAACCATGCTATCCCCCCAGATATATGGCTTCATGCATGGAAGGTGTGTACATCATTGCATCACCACCTTTCTTACCCTGCACACTGAAAAGTCATATACCACCTTCCTAGATCTTAAGTCTGCCTTTGATATTGCAAATAGACATGTTATCTTGAGTGAGCTTGCAAGAATGAATATTGGTGGTCGACTTTGTTGGATCAGGGGTTACTTATCCAACAGGAAGTCATCTGTGTTTTTCCAGGGGCATAGGAGTGTAACAAGAGACTTTGAACTAGGTACCCCGCAGGGTGGTGTCCTCAGTCCTACCTTATTTAATATCTTAATAAACACGCTGTTAAACTCTATACCGAGCAAACCCAACGTCCACATCATTAGCTATGCTGATATAATGATACACACCACTGGGTATGCTAACACGCAGAACACACTTAACTCTGTATTACTCATGTCAGGACCTAGGTTTAATTATCTCAGCAGAGAAAACAAAGATACTAAATCGGCGCCCACCCAAGCAGGGAGGAGCTGTTCGCAAGATGCAACTGTCTGATGGCTCCCAGCTCGACTATGTAAACAGATTCAAATACCTTGGCCTTGAGGTGCCACTGTATGGTCCTGTTGTATTCAGACTCTGTCGTCAGTATAAAGAGAGGCTCCGAGCTCTCAAGGCTGTTGCAGGTTATCACTCAGGCTATGGTGCCAATGTCAGAATTGTCAAAATGATGTACTTTGCATACATCAGATCTTTAGTGGATTATGCTGCACCTCTGCTTGTTTTGATGCCTGAAAGAAAGCTTGGAGGGCTTGAAAAATTGCAGAACGAAGCCTTGAGGATAATCCTTGGGTGCCCTCGTACCACAAAGATACTTAATATGAGAAAGGAACTTAATATTCTGAGCGTTGTTGATCGTGTTACTGAAATTAACTGTCAAATTGGTATAAAAATGCTTAGGCTAACTCATCCTAATCCTTGCACAGAAGCCCTCCAGAATTTCTTTATTGAAGATCAGCATTGTTCCAAATGGATAACAAAAACTGGAACTCAACTCAGAATGCATGGGGTTCATGATTTGTACCAAGAGAAACAACAACGGCACTTTCCTGCACCGTGGGAGGTTACACCCTTTCCAGTTTTAATCCCTCCCTTTCCACCCAAGAAGCAAATTAGAGATCAGCCCAAGCTTCGTCTTGAGGCAAAGCTCAACGCCTTAAGCCATATTGATGCTCTGTCCACAGAGCATTCTCTCTCTCAAATTATATACACTGATGGTTCCCTACACCGCACCACGGGTGCAGCTGGAAGTGCAGTTGTCCTGACAATGGGCGTTGGCCTATACTTTGAGTGGGGAGTCCGTATAAACAACTGGGCCTCTACCCTTCAGACTGAACTATTTGCCTTGATCCTTGCACTGAAATGTGTACAAGTCTCCAAACTTGATACATTAATTGTAAGCGACTCCTTATCATCCTTAAATGCTCTCAACTCTAAGACATAACTAACATGCTCGTGTCTGAAGCTAGACACAAATACAACAAAATTATTAAGGATGGTAACAGTGTCCATTTCATGTGGTCTCCATCTCATGTTGGCCTCCGAATGCATGATAGAGCTGATAAGTTAGCCAAAGAATCTGCCTTTAAAGGAGCCGTTGAGTGTAACCTTGGATTGTCAATGAGCAATCAGAGCAGCAGTACACCGAGAACTTCAACAAGATCTTGTAGATCTGAGGCAAAGTGAAATTGACACCAGTAATTCCATCTATCATCATACTATCATGCAAGAGGAGCCTCACATCTATGGATCATCCAATAAAATCAGCAGACTTCTAGATGTTACTGCTGCTCGGCTTAGACTCGGTTACAAGTATCTCTGGGAATTCTCATTATCTGCTGATGTAGACCTGACCAAATGTAAACTGTCAACAAAATTATTCGCACACCCTCCGTCACTGTGATGGAGTGCGAAACGATACGTGAATTTAGAGACAATTCTATAACCAATGTTCCAGCGATGTGTCAATAATTCATTCAAAATGATTTGCTACCAGAAATTTTAGCCAAATATCCCCAGTTTGCTAACTGTAGGTAGTAACTAAGTGATTGTAACCTATCCACCGCTGCCCACTGGATGGGGGGGCGGTGTGCAGGACAATCACAAATTTTGACACTAGCTCTCCACATATGTCAGTTGCTTAATTTAGAACCTGTACTTGAGGTCGATCTCGAACCCATTGTTGACTTATATTGAATTTTGTAACTAGCTCATCAAGATTGTAACTTGCTTAGCTAAATGAATTGTGGGGTTCAGTCCCTGAGCCCATTATGTGCCTCTGTAACCCTTTCCACTACCGCCCACAAGATGGGTATGGGGTGCATAATTAATGAACTAAACTAACAGTATAATTGATATTAGATTATCCTTAATATTCACTAAAAACATTTAAAAAATATATAATTTACTTTCTCAACCTTTTTTTCCAACATTTTTAATATATGCAGCATGATACATGGTGCTTAATACACTGGATGACACACACATCACAGGTTAGGTTAGGAAAGCTAGGTTGGGTTGAATCGTTAATGTGTGATTCTTAACGCTAGTTAAAAAAAAAAAAAGATGCTAGGTGTCTGTTAGATGGAGGAGCTGGTAGGTGGTGGATAACGGCATGAACCGTTAGATGAATGGTGGATCAACAGGACGATGGATCGCTGGTAGGTGAATGGTGCTTTAACAGGGCGCACCGAGGGATACTGTGTGTTAGTATCACACAGACATCGTTCATTTACATACAATAGGACTATTTAGGTTAGGTAAGAATAGTTAGTGATGCATAGACATTATTTACACTAAATGCGTAGAGTGGGCGGAGCCGGGGGGGGGGGGGAGGGGAAGTTTTTGTCACCTGGTTAATGGAAGGGGAGACAGTCAGGAAGGTGTTTTGCACTTGTACGGGAAAATACATTGCTACCAGTTATTGTATTTCACACCCCCTGAACGTTCGCTCATGCTTGCACTAACCTCGACATGCATATCTACTATCTGTCAACCTTAATTGTTCCACATAATTAGAAACCCTTCCTTGAAGTAACCTTTACACTGTTATCTTTGTAAATCCTTTTTTGCTTCACTGAAACCGAATCAATTTGAAACATTTCCCTAAACGTTTCTCCTCCCGAAACTTAAGCCTAATGCTTCCTGTATCTTTCTTGCTAATCCTTAATTAAAGTATACAAAATTATCTACTGTACGAATCAATTTGATTTTTTTATTAATTCTTTCCGATTTCTCCCCTTTCCCCTCATTCAAGAATATTGCCATGAAAATTACAGTTGAAAAACCATCCTTCCACTCCCTAATGTACGAAACATTTTTAAAAACTACAGGAATCATTTTGATTTTCCCTTTTAACTTCGTTCACAACTCATGCCCTTAACTACTATTTTCTAACTGTCAAAATTTCCGTTTACTAAGCTTGCAACTTTAAATGGAACACCATTGCAACATGACTCATACCACGTTTTCAATTCTTACCTCTTGTCCTGGTTTGCAAAGCAATTGTATCTTACATCCTCAATTCCCTTACTATAGTCCTCTGCTAGAACTAATTAATCAAAGTGAGGCATGGTATCTTACCCGACCGCTGGATACCGACTAATAATACCCAAAGCCAAATTCACAAACATTCTGACCCATACGAAAAAATTAGTGGAAGCCGTGAGGAGGAGTCGAACCTAAGCTCTGAGGACTCCCAAGCAAACACCTTAGACAACTGTACCACAACATGATCAAAAGAATTCCAGCCTGGGATGCTTGAGAGTACACAGAACAGATTCGAATCCTTCTCTCAAGCCCCTACTCATTTTCTCATTGATACATCAATGAGAATTACTGTGATTTCTTCGTGCCTTCAGACCCCATGTCTGACATCATTTAAGTGTTAAGTTCTTGAGAGGATTACACTCGACAGGTTAATGTTTGAAATTAGACCCCAACTTGCCCCTAACCTGAATGGTTCCCTTACTGGAAGACGCATTTTAACTTCCTTTGCTGAATATTTTGTTACAGGGACCATGCTCTTAGGTGGCATTTATTGACCTCAAAACTACTTTTGATACAGCAAAAAAGGGGAAATAAATCTTAGAACGATTAGCCTCTTTGGGATTAGTGGAAGACTTTTGATATAGCTCAAGGGGCACCAGAGTATCAGAACTGCCTCAGTTCTTTCAATGGGGTCAAAAGTAAACATTCTACACCCTTTGATTTGGGTACACCCCAGAGTTGTGCGCTTTGCGCAACAATGTTCAATGTCCTAATGCACGAAAACTATTAGTTCCACACTAGCTGATGAAGCCGTCATCTAATGTCGACGAAATTTGTTTTGTTTCAAATATCCAAACGAGACTGCAATCTCTACTTTATTAACTCGCTGCTAAAAGCATTGAATTCGGTCTTTAACTTAATCCATCACTTTCTCTCCCAAAAAACAGCCAGTGTGCCTCTAGCTTTCAAAGTTAACAACCAAACAATAGAAACATGTGGGCAGCACAAATACCTTTGAGTAGGTATCATCAGTGACATTGTAAACGACCTACATCGTTGGTTAGAAGCGAAATCACTGAAAATACTAGTAAGAATATTGGTATATATGTTAAATATGCTAGACTATTTAACATGTTTATTAGATCCTTAGTTGATTATCATGCCCTGCACTTTGCTTCCCCGCCTCTGTTTTGTACAAATAGAAGTAATACAGGATGAGGCCACGAGGGTAATTCTTGGTGCCCAAGATTCACAAGAATCGTCAAAATGAGGAAAGAACAAGCTTCTAACCATACTAAAAAGAATCATTCAAGTCAACACGATCTTTTTCCTTCAAATCACGAGACACCATCTTCAGCATTGCTGGGAGACAAATTATTATGTGCCGTTAACACACTAAGTGGTGTAACATACCAACTTACTCCTTGTGTGATAAATGGCCGAGTAAAAATGCATACAATCTCACGAAACTCTACATTTCTTTTAAATGCAATATTCCTGTCACTGAAATCCCTCTTCAACTGTATACCACAATTCAGGTACTACCCTGGAAACAAACCGTAACTGTCTATTTTCCGCTTGTTACAACTTGTAATAAAGTTGTTACATCTTGGCTTAACGTGTTTATGACGTATTAGAACGTTGTTACAACTTGCTATATTGGTTGTTATAACTGGTTAGGTGTTAAAACTTGTTCCAACGTTGTACCAACGTCGTAGTTTCGATGTGTGTGTGGTGGGTACACACACCCGCCACTAGGGTTGATTAGAATCCTGCTCTTTCCAAAGCCGTCACACTTTAAATAATTGCCTCATCAAAATGTTGAAGATCCCACGAGAACTGTCCACATCGATATCACAGTTCAGTCATCTATAGGAAGGACTGCAGTAGCATGCAGGTTTTACAGAAACAATATTTGCACACAGACTATCAGTGTCAGGTTAAACAACTGGCTGACCTCTACACAAACAACTGGCTGCACTACACAACTAGCTACCAGTACATATAACGTCACAGGACGAGGAATAATTGTGTGCTTCAAAGTCTGCTCTTGAAAAAGTTTTATGCGCAACCGACATTAAGAGCTTTATAATTGGACTTCAATAACCTGCTCACTGCACAGTATAAAGCGATTGGAATTTCATGTATGGATACCATATCACAAATATAACCCACCATAATGACAAACATTGGAGCCAAATTTGCGAGTAAGAACGATGAAGGCGAGTTAAACCTAGGTGCTCCCCCCCCCCATCTCTAGTTGAAACTATTGTTCCTAACACTTGGGTCTAATAGAGAAATTACCGACTCCCAACGGCCTGAAAGCACCGGTATAAAAACCTGTGATTTGTTTAGATCTGAAACCTTTTTTTATGGGCAGCACAAAACGCCTGCTAGACTGACACCTTGGAAAATTAATCACGTCCAACCGACCTGCACAAGACCATCTTAACATACTGAGAAGCTGCACATTAACTACACAATATATCAAGGCAATATTTGTCAGTAGACTCTGTAAAAGCAATCGACACACTGGCTTGACTAAAAGAAAATACAAATTATGAATGGCCTTCCACTTCCGACAAAATATTTCTTTGACAACCACAAAATGAAAGTAAGATTCCTCCAACACCACACTGACTACTTGGACCGTAATGCTGGTGTGTCACAAGTCTGTACTCACGCCAATATTACACAACACACTACAGAGGGAAGGAAGGGGAGGAGTGGCGGGCCTGCTGATAAAGGTCTGAAGTTTCCAGGATATGGATACCCCAGGCTGCGAGAAGTTCAGATACTACATACATAACAGGCACCATGACGATGGGAGGACTAAAGATAGTAGCTGCGGTTTATAACTTTTTTTAAATGGCAAAGACCCAGGCAAGACCTACTATATTTGTCAAACACCTACAATAACTGAAAGGGCAGACTCTGTCGCCTATTAGAAATCGATCCCAACTTCAATCATGGAGACTTCAACCATGGATAGATGCAAGAACCGTATTGTGGTGTAATGTGAGCTAAGCTATTGGACATGGTAACAAGAAACCTTTTAAGCCAACATGTCAGGGGACCCACATGACTAGAGGTAGTGATGAACCTGCTTGACTACCTCGAATTCACTAAACGATTCACATATGGGAAATTAAGTCCGAAGCCCCATGGGAATGAGTGATCACTGTATTTACATTTGAATATATAGTGGGAGTAGGGATAACTTATGGAAGGGACCAGAAAGCAAAAGCCTGGCATACCGAAAGGGAAACTACAAGGAAACAAAATTGTTAATATAAATACCATAGGTAGTAAATCTCAAGGATAAAGGCTGCGCAGACATGAACGACTACATCACCCATTAGAGTAAGGAGATGCCACAAGTTTGTCCTGGTATGAGAGAATGGAATTTCACGACTTGTGTTAAGTTGTGCGAGTGAGTACGACCAGATGTATATCAGCGTGGAATCTCCAAAAGTGCACATCCATCCGTGCACTCTCCTGTATCCTCTGGTCTGGGACCAAGGTCTGCCTCGCTGGGTATCTATGGGTAACCCTCGGGCTGGGATGCCCAAGGATATTGCCAGAGTTGTTACAATGCCTTTATCACCAGTGTTGATTATACAAATCAGTGGAACTCGGTGGTTCCAGTCGGAGATACGAAGGTTAGTTTCGTGCTCCCAGGCCATTAGAGTTCACTCATGTTAAGGCATGGTCTCTTAACCTCCCTCGGTACTTTTCCATGACATGAAACAAAGATTACTTGTGTATGGAATTGTTATTGATTTAGGCATTTGTTTGTCTCCTATTGGTTTATTCTTTCACAAGGTCATTGGACAAAGGGAAACTAGACCAAACTATGTTCTTTTTCAGTCAGAGGCAACCCGGCCAATACCGTGCAGCAAGCACCAAATTGACAGAACCCATCAACGGCATCAACTGAGAGAAAACGTGAAGCCAGGGAGAATCTTCTAACCTTGTCTGTATGTGGTGATGTTAAAACTATTACTCCAAGTAGACCTAGATAAATTATGGACTGACTAAGTATTTCAAGGAGTATCCAGTCCGTACTCCTAACTCTTCCATAAGGCACCCAGGATACAGTAGAAAATGTATACATGTCAAATGAAAGAATAAAAGGTAAATTTAATAAAGTGAGATGGCGAACAGACCGGAGACAACGACAGGCCCAGACAAAGAGGCTAAGAGGAGGAGATGCCTTGTCACCAAGGCCAGTTCCACAACAAAGTGGCTATAGCTATAACTGATCATGGAATGACCTGCGGGTATTTGATAACAGGGGCCTACCTTCCCCTTCCCCTACCCCCCCCCCCCCCAGGGAAGGCCGTGGTTCAACCCCAAAAATAGAAACCAGGTCAATTGATTGAACAATTTGAGACTACCAAGGGAACGATCGCCAGGTGTAACATTGGCCTCGTAGAGGCGCAATAGATTTTGAAGAAAGACACTATGGACGAGGCAATTAAAAGAGGGCTATAGAAGAGACGACGACTACGGGTACAACGGAGAAAAGATATTGGTACAACAAAAAGAGGCAAGTCCCATACAAAAGATTTAGTTCCGTCGAATATTCTCAGTTGAAAGTGTTACGACCTAGATGGTCTAGGTGATAATAAACAAGTCATTTGGAGCACTCCTTAACCTACTGCCCGAGACTGAAGTACACGACCCACTTTCTGTCGGCCCTAAACTCAGGCACACCAGGGAGGATGCCAAAGCACTGGCAGAGGTTTTTGTATTAACTTAAGGATAAAATTACAGGAGAACTAAGGAAGGAGGAGTCTGATGGACCACAAATAAGGCCCAAACTACAGTGCCTCGTATATGTAACCGAGGTCATCCTCTTCATGGTGGACAACAAATCGTACTGCCAGATTAAAGTAACGATGATCAGAGCAAGTGTTAGTGTGGCTGCAGCAGAAATATTTATGCATGCAGCATTTTATGGCTTCCGCACACTATAGTGAACACCAGCCACACTACTCAACTCGTCCTCAGGCCAGGCTCGTTAGTGCAGAGGCCGTCCTACGAGACGGGTTCATCAATTTTAACACCGTAATAAAATATGTTCCCATTCATAATTTAATATACAATAAAATTCAATGTATATTAGGCATACATTATGTAATTAGTTTTTTTGGCTATATTTTGTGTTTGTAGTACACTAGTGAAGCATTTACAGACTTGCTATTCGAGAAGCGGATGTCAGTGAAGCACTGTTGGAGAATAGTACTTTAATCGGCCAGACCGCCCTCGTCAATAAAGGACAAATGATTGTTACTCCTGCCAACAAACCACTTGTTTATCAATGAAAAACAGGTTTACACAAAACGCGTCCTCTGTTCATTCCATTCAGTGGTCGACCCTAAAGACTCGTTCATATATTTAAACTAGCTTGCTTCCTTCGGAGCCTTCTTTGTTAGCTTGGAATAAAAGGACGTAGTTAGTGTCCTTGCTCTTAATGCCGTTATCTGTGGTTATAGGAGCTCCGCCAGTTATTATATAATATTTTCTTCCCCAATAAAGAGAGACTTTGCAGTTACAAATCAGGAACACCACGTTACCGCGTTCCAGAGACCCAGAAACGTTCACCTTTAACACTTCACAGGTCCTGCCGCCTGACCACAATATTTGTCGACTTGCAGAATTGCTACAGCATTCAAGGGCTACCAATACCTTGTGCACGATACTGATGATGGCCACGTAGCTGCAAGTGCTCAGCCTCCCGAAACTGTCCGACGGTATATTCAGCTTGCTAGGTTTAGCCCCGGTACTTTCCCTTCACGCTAAAACTTTTCGCTTCCCAGTCTCCCCTAACCCCAAGTGAAGCATAACCCTCTTGGGTATTTTTATATATACACCTATTTAATTGGACTGGTGGGATAGAAGACAGACTAACAGAAATATGGACAGAGGAGGGGATTGAAATTTAACCGAAATTGTTAGATTAACATTAACCATATAATACACCACAACTTAATCTTCAAATTATGGGCCTGAAGAATGGTTAACCACTCGGAAGTGGCTAACGCATAGAGTACTTTAGACTATACCTATTAGAGGATCACTGCTTCAAGGCATAGTGTGTTAAACTATTAAAATTATTAAACGTGTTCCCTTCACCTATGGTACTTAGGTGGGAATATGTATCAACTACGTAATGACCAACTGCGATTCTAGAGAAGATTTTCCAAGTAACTTTAATCCCTCCATACCTGCAGTAGCGTTGTAAAAGACCAAGTTCATGGGTCTGGTTGATCATACCTGCAGTGCTGTTGTACTGATGCACCCTCGTACATACCTGAAATAACATTAAATACATCAAAATACTAAATTGAACATCTTGTAAAGTTTGAGAAACATCCCGCAAAACAATCGATCAGGTCAGATTTTGGTTCATCTATAAAGCTGACTTACCACCGAATGGCAAAATCTCAGACATTGACTTATCCAAAGCCCGTTGTCAACAACGGCCAAGTGGTCGTTAACCCGGTAGCCAAACATGAACGTGAAGAACGCTTCACATTTAACTTCTCAGTCTATGCTCGTTCATGCACTGACCCACAACAGTTCACACATTTTAACACACTGTACTTAAAATAGTTTTTGATGTGACCTATTATATGTTATTTATTAGGCGAGGGAGACAAGTTAGAATACACTCACGTTGTTTCCTTCAACTATCAGACCTATACACAATATAAATATACATTAATATTTACTTATATTGGAAAAAATATAGTACTTGGTTACACAAGACGTTAATGTTAATTTAGGCGTCTCTGGGGTTGGCTGCAGCGTGGACGACACTGACTCAGGATGGCTAGTTTCATTCACATAGGATGGGGGGGGGAGGGGATGTGACGCTTGCTAGATTAAAAGTTTATGGTCTGTGTTTCAAGGATTGAAATATGATATTTCACAAGAAACACCTTATAACTGCCAGAATTTAACTAATAATTTTGTCAACATTTTTCACCTGCTTTTGGTCGAACGTTCAGTTTCACTATGAGTGTAACACTCAAGCCGCTGTTGTTGAACAGTTTATCACATGGCAGGCGTTTTTAGAATTAAATTTTGCTTTAATAAGCATCAAAAGTTTTAATCTAGGTAAAAGTTTCCACTAATAGACAGGTATATTACTCAATATCATATTTACAAATGAGCTAAACCAGAGCTAATTGAATAATTTTAAATAAAGCTTTAACATCTTGTAACTATGCTTATTTAGACAATCAGCAAATATAGACTATTGTACCTACAGAATACAATGTGATAAAATAACTAATCATCTAGAGTAACTTGCCTGTAAGCCTGGCGCAGGTAACCTCATGCACAAGACTGTCCAGGTGACTAATTTAGTAAAACCAATGAGGCGGGCACTGAGCAGCACCTCTCCCCACGCCGGCCCGCGCCACACTGCCCGCCGCGCCTCTTGACTAGCTTGGCCTGATGGGTCAACTACCTGTGACGTCATTCACCTCACCTGACATGAGGCCGCATCACATACAAATAATTCACAAGTCACTTCCACAATATTAATATAGTTTATTTCTATTAATGTGAAGTATGAGCAAGTGTGAGTATGTATTACAAGCACATACTTCACTACTGGACATTAAACCCACTACCACACCCACCTAGTAGCTTGGAAGCTCCATAACGCCTTCTGTAACTGTTATGTTGGGGTCTAGGCCAGGGTCCAGGTACAGCAACCGGTTACGGTGCTCAGCGTCCTGTGTGTATATATTACTGTATGCCTGTAGGGTCGAACTCTTAGGTCTTGGACCCCGCCTTTCTTATCGTCGATTGTCTAATTACCGAATCAAGACCTATTTTTCCTATCATATCATCTGCATGTGTTTCCATCACACACACACACACACATTCCCAGGATACAGCCCGCAGCAGTTGTTTAACTCCCAGATACCTGTTTACTGCTTCGTGAACAAATCATCAAGTGAAAGAAAATCTGCCCATTTGTTTCTGCTTCGATCGGGAATCGAATCCGGGTCCTTTGAACTACGACCCTAGAGTGCTGTCCACTTGGTTGCGAGGACGTGTGCGTGCGTGTATGTGCTTGTGCGAACTCTCCTAGATGTACTCAACAAAATGTGCCTGCAGGGTCAAGCTAGGCTCCTAGCCACCTCCACCCCCCCCCCCCGCCTTCTAAACGTTCTAAGATTAATGCAATGTCTTGTTTCCCCTCATTTATCATATTTCCATTTAAAACTTTGAATCGATTTATCTTCAACGTCTTTACGTCTAACCAGTTGCACTTATTGACAGCCCTGAGACTGAAAAAGGTCTTATTGACGTCCCTGTGACTTATTTGCGTCTCTAATTTCCTTGTGTGACCCCTAGTTCTGCTGTTCCTAGCTTTCAACAATATTGCTTTGTCTACCTTGTCAATTTCCATTAGAATCTTATATATTGCTATCAGATCCCCCTCATCTCTCCTTTCCTCCAGTGTGGTAAGGTCCAGTTCTCTCAGTCTTATTTTATAGCTTAAACTCTTCAGCTCTGAAACAAGTCTCGTTGCATATCTTTGGACCTTTTCTGGTTTCTTCTTGTCCTTTTACAGGTAAGAATTCCATGCCGGGGGATGCATATTCATGTGTGGCTCTCACCTTCGCTGTAAATAGGTACCGGAAAGCCCTCGTGTTTAAATTTCTGAAGGATACTCGGATGTTGGCCAGTATGCCATTATGAAGCTGTTATTCTGCTAATGTGGGCATCTGACATCACAAATGGGGTTATGTCCACTACTAGGACTTTCTTCCTTTCTGATGTAAGAATCAGTTTTCCCTTTTATCCTATATTTTTGTCTTGGTCTTAGTGTGCCTGTTCCAATCCTCATAACTTTGCATTTGGCCATGCTTAGCTCTAGCAGCCATTTTTTTCTGAAATATTTTAAGTGTGTCCAAATCTGATTAAATGCCTCACAATCTGCTACTGTCCTGAGACTTCTCAAACTTTGCATCATCTGTAAATATTGAAATGAAGGCACAAATTTCCTGTCAGGTGATTGACAAATTCGAAACAGTTTGGGACCTATAAGCAACCCTTGTAGTACTCCACTTGTAACCTCTCTCTCCCCTCTGCTTCCTTCTTGAGAGAAAATCTCTGACCCAATCAGCATTAGGGAAACCTAAACAAACTGCCCCTGGTGTGGATGGTATAACTTGTAACACCTTGAGCTTACTGAATGATGTCCCTAGCCACCCTCTGATTGACCTCTATTAAATGAGCCTCTCACAAGGTATCTTGCCAAAGAAATGGACACAAAGTCTCATAGAACCAATTCCTATACCTGTCTCTCAAAATTCAGACCCATTTCCCTTACATCTTGCATGTGTAAAGTCTTGTCTTGGAGTTCTCAGTCGAGTCATTTTTCAGGTCAAAGAAGAATTGGCTCCTAACCTATATGGGTTTATGCCCAAGTTTTGTTCACAACCATGTTTTGCTGAATATTTTGTACACTCCCAGGATAGGACACAGGAGTGAACGTTGCCTTCCCCCCCCCCCACACTTAGGAGACATCACGCCACTCTCCTTAGGCCTCCCCTTCTTGTGACGTCACAGGACGCTCGAGGGTGAGTGAGCCTGATTGGTTTAGGCATGTGTGCTCCAAGCCTAGTTTTGGCGCGAAGAGCTATGGTTGGATGCGGCACGAGGGAGCCGTGCCGGCTCCAGGCTGATTGGTCAAGACAAAGTAGGGAGAAGGTATGGGCATTTTGAGTTTCCCTAGCGCGGGAAATCGTCAGTCTGAGCAGGGTAGCAGGTGGACTAGGACGTGTCTGGGTGGAGGGGGGGAGTTTTCCCCCTCCACCCCCGTTAATCGCTTCTCTCGTCCAAATTACTCATCGAACATGGCACGCCTGCCATCAGGGGTTGTGTCAAGGCCCAATTAGGTGAATTGGGGCCAAGGATTTACGGAAGGAACAGTAAAAAACTAGAGAGACAGTTGACTGTGTTCACCCAGGGGGCAGCTGGCAGAGCCTCATGGTGTAACAGGTGGGTCGAGTATCCTGTCTAGTGGCAATGGACAATTGGTGTTGGGCAGTGTAAGTGAGTGTGATATTACAGGCCCATGTTGGACTTTGCATTCCGCCAGGCTGCGTCAGTGTGGGGACGCTGCCTGCCATTGTCACCCCAGTGTAGAGCAAGGCAGGCTCTAGTCTGCTGGAGTTGTGGGTGATTCCTCAACCACGTGTGTATGCCCGGGGGGCCACCCCGGCCACCCGCCGCATGGTCCGGCCACATGGCTTGGCCACATGGCCCGGCCACTCCACCCGCCTGCCCGCGCGCCGGCCAAACCCCACCCCCCCTCCCAGCTCGGGAGGGGCGCTGTGGGCCATGCAGTGGCCACATGCCTTGGCCACTTACCCGGGACAGCCTAGGGCCACATCTTGTCGACGCATGAGGAGCAAGCAAGCTAAGTGTTGTCAGCTAGTGTGGTAGTGACTTGGGAAATGAGGAAAAAAATAAGGGAAAGAGGGCAGTAGAAATGAGTACTATTACAGTGTGAGGCATACCGGTGGAAATTCACGGTAAGAGTTGTCTCAGAGCCTCGCCAGGCTAGAGAAGCAGCTGAGTGACAGCTGTCAGTAGGATCCATGTGTTTGATAGGGCGGTATCTGGAGATGGATATTATACACGGGACCACACTGTAGTATCATAATGTATATATATATATAATAGACTGACTAGAGTATGTAACCGGTCAGTGTAGAGATTTACCATATAAGTGATCCAGCCTGTCGATTCTATATAATCGTTCAGACTGGATTAATGCCATAGAGTACAGTAAAATTATTATCATTAGAGGTAGGCAGTACATTTACATGATGATATAATTTTCATTGATTATGTGAATGCCATTTCTATGTGTTCATTTGCATGTTTATGTACTGTGTTGTGTGGTGAGTCAGTAGATGTGATTGCTGACTGATTGCCTAATGATGTCATTAGCATGTGGGGTATGCTGACAGCATCATTATGTTGCAGGTTTGTGCAGTATTGTTTCAGTTTATACGATATTATTGCCCCAGGAACTGTGTTGAGGGTTTAAGGGACCTCAAGGATTATTCAGGGGAATTCACAGTACTTAATGAGAGCAGGCAATTGATGGGTTAATTGCCTTGCTGAGGTATGTGTGTGTTCACAGTAGTCCTTTGCAACGGGTGCAAGAAAAAGAGGGGGGGCAGTAATATTAGTATACTTTTGTGTGTTGCACAACCGTGTGTCATTATTGAGTGGGCACAGTAATTAGCGAGTTGCAGTAGCCGCAACCATATGTGGGCAATGCCTTTATGATGTTGCATGCCATTGTAGTGCGACCTATGTAAGGCTGGGGTTACTTTGTTTCTTTAAGTTGTGTGGAGGACTTAAGGATTCAGTGAGTTAAGTAAGGGGTAATTAACTGGATAAGGGGTGCACACTTAGTATTGTGGAGTGAGTGAGGGCTGTTAAGAGAGAACAGTGTTGAGCTTGAGTGAGATATGTCTCGGGAGCAATTAATTGTCCATGTGACAATTAATTGACCACTCTAGCTAATTATGTAATTAGCCTTCTCATCATGAATTCACATAGTGGGAGAGGATCTGTCAGAGTCTGTCAGTATTTGTGTTAACGTAATATGCTCGAGACTAATTACCTTTCTGGGGTATAGCAATTAGTGGCTCAGGTTAATTAATGGAGTAATTAACATTGGAGAGCCCCGATGACTCGGTAAAGCGAGGTCGTGGAGCTAGCATAAATCGTTGTATTAATCATATAATGTCTGAGGACAGTGGATTAGTGGCACATCTTGTTAATTAGGGTAATTAACTCCTTTCCCATGAATTCACAGTGTTTGATGAGACCTGCTTAGGCAGTGCGGAGTGAGACGTATTTATGGATGATTAATTATCGGTCCTGGCGCCAGTTAATTAATTGCTCAGAAGTAATTAGGGACTTAATTAGGGTAATTAACACTCACTAGTGTCACGTGGGGGTGGGTGGTCCGGGGCTCTGCTAACACTCGGCTGCTAGGGGCTCAAAGGCCCAAATACTCAGCCCCTCCGACTCCCTGGATTCACCGGAGTCTCCTTGATCACACAAGAGAGGACCAACAATGCCCACCTCCGCAGGTCTTTGCTTCCACCACAAAGGGGTGCCACTGATTCACCCTGGAAGCCCTTCAGTCAAACACGGGGAAACTGCTGTTAACAGTTCCGGCCTAGACCCGTGGGGGAGTGAAGGAAGACTCAGGCTTACCTATAACCATAACCTCCCTGAGTCTTGCCTGCCAGACAAAAAAAGGTTGCAGGAACTCCTTTCCCGCCTGTCTTCTCTATCTTCCTCTTAGCAAGGTCGCCAGCTGGGTTATTATATCTGCACCCCAGCAATGCAGTTCAGTGGGTGTATTATATATTGTTTGTAGCCAGAAATGTATGCTCATAGAGAAATATCATAAATGGAGGCACACTCAAACACAGTAATAAAATGTGTGGATTTACTGATGCAAATTACATGAACACACACACACAATCACAAGTAATGCATGAATATGGAATATGGATAATGAGTCTGGAGATCGTCAGCCTCTTCTTCCACGACCTCCAACACTCCTTCAACTGGGCAGGAAGACAGGAGTCTCACACTCTCACAGGAGGGCCTCTTCACCACGTCGGCACCTCTTCTTCACTGTCCTGCCATCCATACACACTGTCCTCTCTGACAGTCCTGGACACAAGCTGCTTTGCAGCCTATTCTACTATTAAAGTAATAAAGTCTTGCTGCCACATACACAAGTAAATATTGTGGCCTAACTAGCCTACTCATACAAGGGGTAATGGGAGGGAAAATGATCTACCTTACATTCCTGGCTCACGACGCCTGTCCCTCGATGGTGTGAGGTTCCCACGCTTCCTTGGGTCGATCCTTGACGATCCAGGACGTTCCACAGGTCCTCAGGTGTCGTGAAGCCTTCGTGTCGTCGCCGTTCCAATCCCTGAGATTCAGCTGCCCCAATCCTGGTTCATCGATGGGCGCTGAGCTAATCACTATTTTTCCCCACACTCGCCTCTCCCACAAGGCGTTGCTCCTTGTCCTAGGCACGGTGTCGTCCTTCCAAGATTCTCAGTGGATGTGACCCCAGTCACAGCTAGGCCTGCCCGCCCACCTTCCAGACCTCAACGTCCAGCCAGCGGCGCCGCCCAGCGTCGTCGCCGACTATTTTCCAAGTTTGGCACTTCTCTGCTCAATGAACTTGGTTCCTCTTTTGCTTCCCAGAAGCGCAGGGTCTCCAATAACTATGGTGGACTGCGACGGCTAGTTCAATCCACTGAACAAGGCTTGCAGAGCCTCCAATCCTTGAGAGCAGACCGAGGCGCGTCCTGTCGCTTCCAAGGTCAGAACCACTCTGACGTTGGCGCCGCCCGGGGCACTCGGTGACGTCATGGCGGGCCCTGATTTGTCGCCCGCGACCTACGTCGGCCAATCCGCGATCGGCTAATGTCCCTTCCAAAAGGTCATATCTGCCGTAGGGGATACTGTTTCATTTTATAACAGGGCGCCAATTTTCCTTTATTTACAACTTATAATATAACTTCCTTCCCTTAACTGGCAGCCGGTCTGGTCGCCACATATATCATTAGACTCCCTAAACCTCAGAGAATCAGTAGGGAGAGCTGATATGACTCTCTAAGCCGGCAAACGAAAGAAATAGGAGAGGGCACCGTAACACTAGTAATTTTTTGACACAGACTGTGGAGAAGCTACCAAGTTAGGGTAGGCTTAGTTAACGTAACTCAATGGGGATGTAATTAGTGGTCCGTTTGACCTTAATTGAGAATTACTCACTGAATACTTGCTAGGAGTCAAGTGTGATGTAATATATGTTTGAGTTATTGTTAACAAGAGAGAGACAAGTGTTAAAGATTAACGTAGAGTATCATCCTGTTGTTGTCTAGTGTGAGACAATTGTTTGTGATTATCGTAGTACTTTGTTGCTGACTGCTGCGATCAGTCAATTAACGTAATTAATCACTTAAGGCAATTTCTTTTGGTTGTCGTCTGGTGACGAGAGTAGAGTTATCTAGGGATCTGTGGAGCTGTGTCCCAGAATCCCGCCTTGCCTGTCTTTGTTACTGTTTACAACAGTGCAACTTCTTGTAGGGAGTTGCAAAGAGTGTTCACACTGGGTTGTGATAGGGGGGGGGGTCACTGTTGGACTACCCGCCTAGTTACGTGGGTCTCTCCTGGGGGGCGGGAGGACCCCTAAGTTTGTGATTATAGTAGCTGTCAGGGAAACCGAGACACTATTGATTGCCTGCTTGTGTCTTTGTCTTCAGTGGATATCCTTCATTTGTTCAGTTAGTTCATGTTGTCAGCCCGAAGTGTCAGCAAGATGGAGCCTGCTGTCACTTCTCGAGGGGCTGTTGAATAGCTGTGTTGCAAATGCCACTTGATGTACAATAACGTAACCATTCGCTGTGGTGTAACTTAGTCTGTGATATTTTTCTTTGTTTTGCAATATTGCGTCATCAGTGGGCACACCTGTGTTCAGGTTAGTTCAGTATGCAGCCTCACAGCAAGGGTTGCTATTTAGCTGTTTGTTATCGTGCCACTGGATTGACATTAACGTAACGTAAACTCGGTAATGTAGTAGTTAGTCTCTTGTTATTAATAAATTGTTATGTTATAGAAAACGGTCTTTGATGTCAACCCTTCAGCCAATTATTCCACCATATTTCTGCATATTATTATTAAATGTTGATGTGATCTTGATATGACGGCTGTTCTTGGGAATTCGAATTCCAATTCATAGCGCCACATCAAATATAAATATTTGATTGTGAGAACCCGTCGGTTACCCTTTATTAGTTTTAACGTCCTGTTTAACTAGGAGGAGCCAGCGGCCTATTGTGGACAGGTTTTCACCCCTGGTGGTGGAGGCCTGGCGGTTTGCTCCCGCTTTTCCTTTTTCTATTGGACTCATGCTTAACTGCCGTGAGCAGCCTTTAAACTTGTAGTCCACCTCCTAAGGGAGGTAGGCGTAGAGAAAAATCTCACACTCTTTAATATACTTTTGTGCAAACTTATCCATGACATCCCTGTACAATCTACTAAAACTGTAATATGTTATGCTGATGATATTTGTCTTATGGCAAACAGTAAACAAAGACTACAAACGTTACTTGATGTATTTTCCAAGAAAGTAGTAGAATGTGGCCTCATAATCTCTGTTGATAATACAAGAGCTCTTTTTTCCCCTTTCTCTTCATGTTAACTATACTATTAATGGAGTGCCCGTGGAGACTTTTGAGTCTTATAGATAGTTTGGAATCGAGGTTGCTGATACAAATATCATCAGCAACCTTCGCAAAAACTTGTTGAGCGTTTTAAACCTCTCAAGTAAGTTAGTAATTATCAAAAGAAGGCACCAAACCGGGAAGGCTATGTAGCACCATCAAATACGCAAAATAATCAGAGGGCGCTAAATATCACCAAGGATGCCAATACGAGAACAAAAACGCATAAGGCGAACGATATCAAAAGTATCCGAGTCACCAAGAATTCTATCGAGGGACAGGTGACCGCGAGGGGCGGACGGAAAGCAAGACACACGCTCGTCCTGGAAGTCAGGACATTCAAGAAGGACATGCACGACCGTAAGAGGGACAATGCAACTAGGACAATAAGGAGCAGGGCGGCGCTCCATCAAGTGACCATGGGTTAAGCGAGTATGGCCAATACGCAACCTCGCCAGAGCTGTTTCCCACCGCCGGTTACGGTGGAAGGAGGACGGCCACGAGGAAACACAACATTTAAGAGTACGTAGCTTGTTACCAGTAACAGACAACCAAGAAGCCTGCCAACGGGTATGGACTGAGGAATGGATAACCGGGTAAAAGTCGGAATACGGAATGCCTTTACGAGAGATGGGACAAGAGCGGACAGCTTCCTTAGCGGCAGCATCCGCACGCTCATTTAAAGACACACCAATATGGCTGGGAACCCAACAAAACTCAACCGACTTAAATTTACTGTGAACGAGAAACAGCCAATGCTGGATCTCGACAACTACTGGATGAACCGGATTAAAGGACCCGAGAGCCATGAGGGCACTACGAGAGTCAACAACAACCACAAAGGAAGACTGACAACGAGAAAGCAGGAGACGAAGAGCATAGAGAATAGCATAAAGTTCCGCTGTAAAGATGCTAGTCTCCGGAGGCAAGCGACACATATAAGTGCGATCAGGAAAAACAACAGAGTAGCCAACACCGTCCGCTGACTTAGACCCATCGGTGAAGACAGAAACGGAGCGGGAGTGAGAAGAAAAGTGCTCGAGGAAAAGGCGTTTTAGAACCGTAGGAGGGGTAAAAGCTTTAGTGATACGGGTCAAGGAAGTACAAAACCGGGGAAGAGGGACCCTCCACGGGGGCAAAGAAGGAACAACATGAGGAGAAACATCAGAAATACGAACGGAGAGAGAATCCTGTAGGCGAGATAACCGGACAGAAAGAGGGAGGTGGTGAAGAGGAACAGGAACCGCAGGAGGGGTAAAAGTTAAAGCACGACAGAGGCGAGAGGAAGGATGTTGCAAGGACCGCGCAAGATAGCGAAGACAGTAGCGATCACGGCGGTCCTGGAGAGACAGGAAGCCAGTGTCAACATACAAGCTAAGGATGGGAGTCGAACGAAAGGCACCAGAACTGAGGCGCAACCCAGTATGGTGCAAAGCATCAAGACGGCGAAGAGTAGAAGGAGAAGCAGACGAGTTAGCAGGGCAACCATAATCGAGCTTAGACAGGACGAGAGAGGAATGTAAAGCAAGGAGAGTGCGCCTATCTGCCCCCCAAGAAGTGTGGGACAAGACCCGAAGGAGGGTAAGGGCCTTAGAGCACTCAACACGGAGGTAAGAGATATGGGGAGACCAAGACAAACGAGTGTCAAGGAATAACCCCAAAAGCTTCGCGGAATCTTTGTATTCAAGGGGATGACCATAAAGTGACAAAGAGGGACGAAGAACAACCCGTTTCCGCGTAAAAGTCATGGCACAAGTCTTAGAAGTAGAGAACTTGAAGCCATGACCTGTGGCCCAAGACGACACGGCATCAATTGCAAGTTGAAGCCGGCGTTGAAGGAGAGGCGAATCATCACCCTGACAACAAAGGGTAAGATCATCGACATAGAGAGCGGAGAAGACACCAGAAGGAAGAGAGGAAAGAAGACCATTGAGGGCAACCAGAAAAAGAGTAGTGCTCAGAACACTACCCTGGGGCACACCTTCGTATTGCTGAAAAGAAGGAGAGAGAGCGGTACCAAGGCGCACCCGAAAGGAACGACGAGAGAGGAAGCTGCGGAGAAAGAGAGGGAGATGACCACGAAGGCCAAAAGAATGAAGTTGAGATAGGATATGATAACGCCAAGTGGTGTCGTAAGCCTTTTCTAGGTCAAAAAGGACGGCAACAACGGAGGTCTTCGCAGCAAAAGCAGTACGAATATAGACCTCCAAGTTCACCAGGACATCTGTCGTGCTGCGGCACTTGCGGAAACCAAATTGAGAAGGGGAGAGGAGGTGATGGTGTTCCAGGAACCACATCAGACGAACGTTAACCATACGTTCAAAGAGTTTGCAGACACAACTTGTGAGAGCAATAGGGCGAAAGTCCTTAGGGGAAGTACCCAGAGACCCCGGTTTGCGAACAGGGAGGACAACGGCATCGAGCCAGTCCTCAGGGACTGACGACGACTCCCAGATCCGATTATACAGCCTCAGTAAATACTGAGACGTGCTCGGAGGGAGATGGCGAAGCATCTCATAATGAATACCATCGGAGCCCGCCGCCGTAGAACCGCAGAGGGCCAGGGCAGAACGAAGTTCAGAGAGAGAGAAGGGATCATTATAGGGAAGCAAAAGATGAGTGCAGAAATCTAAAGGACGAGACTCAAGGACAGGTTTACGAAGAAGGAAAGATTGGGGAAGATGAAGACCAGAGCTAACAGAAGAAAAGTGGGAACCCAGTTCGGAAGCGACCTGCAACGGGTCCGCCACAAGAGTATCAGGAGGTGAAGGACCGGTGAAACATCGGGAACGAACTTACCCGCTATCTTGCGGATACGCTTCCAGATCTGGGCCAGAGTGGTTTCGGACGTAATTGTTGAGACATAAGATGCCCAACATTCACGTTTAACCGTACGGATGGCCTTACGGGCCACCGCACTCGCTTTCCGAAAGAAAAGAAAAGAATCGGTCGTCTGCCTACGGCGGTGCCTCTTCCAGGCTGCACGCTTACAGCGGACAGCCCGAGCACAGTCCGCATTCCACCAGGGAACGCACTTCCGTAGACCCCCAGAGGAAGAGCGAGGAATAGAGCGGAGGGCAGCGTTGAAGACAGTGTCATGAAAAAGGAGGAGAGCGCGAGAGAGAGGCAGAAGGGAGAGGTCAGAGAGAGCAGCACTGAGGGTAAATAGGGTCCAGTCTGCCTTAGCAAACTGCCACCTAGGGAAAGAGAGGGAAGGGCGAAAAGAGAAAAAGGAAACAAGGATGGGGAAATGATCACTTCCATGGAGGTCATCAAGAACCTGCCAAGTGAAATCTAAGTAAAGAGAAGAAGAGCAGAGAGAAAGATCAAGACAAGAAAGGGTGCGAGTCCGAGAGTCCAAATGAGTGGGCTCACCAGAATTCAGAAGAGACAGGGAAGAAGAGAGAAGAAACGGCTCAAGGAGGCGACCCCGGGTATTCGTCAGAACGTCACCCCAAAGAGAATGACGAAACCCGTTCTCACACAAGACAGCACATATATGACTTAATGCTTAAAGTCAATATGTTGAATATGAATTAGTAAATATGTGATATATTCCCAGTTACTTTTTTTACCAAGGCCCAAACTCTTCCTCACGTACCAATTTACGTGTCACAGTACCCGTCCGTCAACATAGATAGCAGAATATTCGTGATTGGCTCAATTATAAGGAAAATTGTAGTTTTCAGGTCCCACATGGGTTGTGAAATTTACCTACTATTGTCCATGCTCTTAGAATATTACAGATCAGCTACTTCCTATTGAAGGCTCGTAGTTTTGTTTTGAGAAATATTAGTTGTTCTTAGTAAATTATAATAAGCACTAAAAATTATTACATAGAATAACAGTCCTTCACCAATCAATATTATATACCATAGTTTGTGCTTTACAAATCTTTAAAGGATGTTTTGTAGGAACGCTAACAGAAAACGATGTTACGTTGGAATGTCTATGGGGTAAACTACTGCAAACAGGACGGTATTGTGTCTACTATACCAACTATAGCTAGGATGGGTATATTGTCACCTACCGCCTGTTAGGTGGGAAAGGGGTCCAATACCACCCACAGGATGGGTATGAGGGTCACATCCACCCACAGGATGAGTATGGGGATCACATCCACCCACAGGAAGGGTATGGGGTCCAATACCACCCACAGGATGAGTATGGCGTCCACTACAACCCACAGGATGGGTATGGGGCTCCAACCACCCATAGAATGGGTATGGGGCTCCAACCACCCATAGAATGGGTATGGGGCTCCAACCACAAATAAAATGGGTATAGGGTCCAATAACACCCACTGGATGTGTATTGCGTCCATTGCCGCGCGTCGAGCTCGAAAACCGCAGCATTCATCTCAGAACCATGCCTATTTCACACAGATTCCTTAATAAACGTAAGAGTTTTATATGTCACAAGAAAGATAGAAATATAAGCTTCATTCTAAATACCTTACCATGGGCATATTTAAATTTAAAGCGAAGATACGTGTACTTTTATAATAGCCGAGCTTTAACCCCGGACAGATTGATCGACCGAGCAACTCTCTCTCAGAACAATGTTTATTTCACGTGAATTCGTTAATAAACATATATGTTTTATATGTCTCAAGAAAGGCAGACATATAAGCTTCACTTTAAACACTTTACCATGGACATATTTAAAGTTCTAATGAAGATACATGTATTTTAAAAATTACGGAGCTCCCACCCCGTACAGACTGAACGACAGAGCAACTCTCTCAGATCAATGTTTATTTCACGTAAATTCGTTAATAAACACAAATGTTTTATGTCTTAAGCAAGATAGAAATAAGAGCTTCATTTTAAATACATTACAATAGACATATTTATAGCTCAAGTGAAGATACATATGTTTTTATAGTAGCGCTCAGTAGCTTGTCGGGCATGGAGTGCAGACGCCTACGCACTTGCCGATATATTGTATAATTAACAAAGATACGCTAATAAAGCCTAAAATCTTATATGCCTCCAGAAAGATCGAGATATGAACATTATTATGATTTCACCAAATGAAATATATCATGTTCGAGAACAAAGATATATCAATTTTAAATTAAGTTTCGACTCTTGCTCGGGCGAGAGAGAGGGAGCGACTCTCGCCCCATCTATTGGAGATTCTGTCCACTAAAGACCCAAAGCAACTCAAACCCTCCTAGCATTATTTAAGTAATGAAGTAATATGGTATATTTACTATAATGTGGGTGCTGAATGCAGAACATGAGAAAACATATATTTACTCCAAACTAATATAATTTCATTATGAAATAAGTAAATAAGTAGCATCAAAGGAAGTCGACGGTCCAAGCGTCAATGTTGTGGAGCGACTTATCCAAGATATATCGTTGTTTGGAAAGTGTTTGTTGGCATATCCAGTTGTCGCACTTCTCTGCACAAATTATCACAAATTTAAATTATAATGTTAACAAGTAGAATACGTATTTTTAATAAAATCAAACATAACTAGCCAGAAAACATTTAACATTTATTAAAAAAATATATTTTTGGAAGTTAAATCAACTTCATAGGACAATTGTTTTGTTATATCAACCAATATATCTTTGTTATATTGTTTTTGTTATATCAACCAATCCTTGTAAAAATTTATTGTATGTATGTACCTTACCTAAATAAAATTGTATTGTATTGTATTGTATATATACTCGTTATTCGTTGACATGCGTTCGCTACTTAAACTACCATGTACTGTACTTATGTAAAATCTCCCATGTCAAGTTCAAGTTCAAGTATGTTTATTGAGATAAGCAATAAATACATCTCAAAGGGATAGAGTAGCTTAGGCTATTTCTACCCCCCCTCTACTTCAAGTCCCTCAAGGGGCGCACAAATTCAGTAAGTACAAATAGACAAATAACATTACAAGAATCCCATTTAATCTCCCATGTCTCTTCGCTCATCTCACCGAACCCTACAGGCTCTGTGATATATTGTTTAATTAATTGAGATTCACAAATAAAGCTGATAATTGTATCTGTTAACAAAAAGGCAGAGCTTAGTTTAGTTCATTTATTATGCACCCCATACCCATCCTATGGGCGATAGTGGAGTGTTACAGAGGCACATAATGGGCTCAGGGACTGAGCCCCACAATTCATATAGCCAAGCAAGTTATAATCTTGATAAGCTAGTTACAAAAGTCAACGCACATTGTCACATCAACAATGGGCTCGAGACCGACCACAAGTACAGTTTATAATTTAAGCAACTGACATATATGGAGGGCTAGTGTCACAATTGATATGTTTATCCTACACATAACCCCCTCTCCCCCATCCAATGGGCAGCGGTGGACAGGTTACAATCAAGTCGTTTTTTGCTTTTTATTTAGAGATTAGATCTTATTGGGTGCGGAAAGATATTCATATTTTAAAGAAGGCTTCTTGGCTGATGCACTCCATTGATGGAAAATATACAACCTTTGAAAATCAATGTTAGTTTGATCTAGATATTGTAATTAACGCAGTTACCTTGTGTTATTCTTCACCTATATCTTTTTCTGGTTAATCCCTATTTACATTATGCAGTTCAGGTTTCGTCGCCAGACTATAGTTTTTAGTTTAGTTAATTTATCACATAATGGGTTCAGGGACTGAACACACAATACATTTATCTAAGCAAGTTACAATCTTGAGGAGCTAGCCACGAAATTCATAACACATCGTCACATCAACAACGTGGGTTCGAGATCGACCACAAGTACAGTTTCTAAATTAAGCAAATGCCATATGTGGAGAGCTAGTGTCACAATTGATATGATTGTCCGGCACATTTCCACAGTGGTTTGCTTGGGTTCTTTTAATTATCTTAGATACCATTGAAGAGAACCTCCTAGGTACTATAGTGTATATATGCTGGTAAGAAGTATAATTATCCTGAGAAATCGTGTAAATTATGTTGTACGAGTGCTTCCAGTTAAGTAACATAGTTCATTTGTGTGCGCGTGCTTGAAGAGGAAATGTTATCCCCCCCCCCATTGTAAATATTTGTGGGTTTCAGACCATACGACCACGGCTTACCCTCGCCGCGGTCGAGGGTAAGAACACCGGATGTATACCCAGTATTACAAGTATACATTAGCAATAACAATTATGGAAAGTTCCTTCACCTATACATAGACAAGAGACTGAACTTCAGCACCCACATACAACACATAAGGGGATGCTCTGAGAGAGAGAGAGAGAGAGAGAGAGAGAGAGAGAGAGAGAGAGAGAGAGAGAGAGAGAGAGAGAGAGAGAGAGAGAGAGAGAGAGAGAGAGAGAGAGAGAGAGAGAGAGAGAGAGAGAGAGGGAGAGTAAAATTATCCACTGAGGTCTGATTAAGTCCTTTTGGGGACCTTAATCATTAGGACGTCCAATGATCAACGCAAAGTGAAGCGTATTCAGATGGTATATTGACAACATTCAGCATATCTCATAATGACCTAGTAGTACTTGGTGCACAAATACCTTTTGCAAAGGAATCGCAAAACATAATTAAACACAACTGTACCGTACAGTGTTATATATTTATTTCAGTTTGAACAATTTTTAACATTAACATTCCAACATTCATTTTAGCAAGTTCTCTCAGAATGACGTGTGGGTTAGCAATGTCAAAGGCTGACTTAAGATCTAGGAAAGTGGTATATGACCTATCAGTATGCAGGGTGAGGAATGTGGTAATACAGTGATGTACACTCTTTCCATGCATAAAGCCATATATCTGGGGAGACAACATATTAATAATTTTGTAAAGGAGACGGTTGAGAACCATCCTCTCAAGACACTTATAGAGACAACTAGTGAGGGAGATTGGGCGAAAAGCACTCGGCTGGTGAGGTTTAGGAATGGGAATAATAACACTGTTGGTCCATGACTTAGGAAGCTCCCCAGTTACATAGCACATATTATACAATTGAAGAAAGGTATTCCCTGGAACTAGCAGAAGCATATGCAGTATGCCGTCAGTAACTCCATCCTCCCCGGGTGATGTAGCTTTGCCTTTATGTAGAGCAGAATCTAGTTCGTATTCAGTAAAAGCATATCACAGTCATCCTCTTGATGAAGCATGAAGTCAAGGAGCCTTGCCCTATCAGTATATCTATCATTTAATTCATTCTGTGAGGGTAGAGGAAGACTGTCAAAGCTGGAAGTCGTGGCCCAAGCATCAACAAGCTCATTTGCTCTGTGCAGAGGATTAGGGTACGAGATCTCTGCAGCATTTTTCCCTTTGATCTTGTTGATATCCTTCCATGCCCGACTTAGTGGCGTGTGAGAATTGAGACCACGGACAAAAGTTTCCCAGTCTGTCTGCCTCAGCTCCACCATACGTTCCCTGGCCTTAGCCAGAGCCGCTTGAAAGAGCCGAAGCATTTCAGCAGTGCGGGTCCTTCTACAAGCTAGTCCAATTATTCTGGCAGTGCGTTTTAGTGTCTGCAATTTAGAATCATTATAATAAACATAAGTGCTATGACCAGTGTAATTTGGGTTACGTGGCCTGGACGATGAATCAAGTGATTCTATAAACTGTTCGATAGTACCTGTGAGCTCATTGTTAAAATCTTCAACTGATGAGGGCTCAGATGAACTGCACCAATCTGACACATGAGCAACAAGATTGTCTCGTTGATCGATGGGCACAGCCAGCCTCTTCCGCTTGAACACTCCACCAGGGAGGATAGAGCTTCCAATGCTTACAGTGGCTAATATGCCCAGATGATCAGACGCCATAACTGGCACTATTGACGAGGCGCACACGGTGTGAGATACGTTGAAACCGAGACATAGACCAAGAATACCTCCGTAGATATTCGTCGGTTCAAGGTCACCCACAATCTGTGCATCATCGTGACTACCTAATAGTGACACCAGTTGGTTGCCGTTACGATTACTGAACTGCGAATTACCAATATTCCTATGTCTAGCGTTATAATCACCTCTAATGATGGTAGGCTCAGTCTGAATACAGATAGGAAGGTCAGCATAATTAAAGTTACAAGGAGTCGATTATTTAGTACATAGTTGTTTTTCTCTTAAACTGGATGATAGAGGGGGAGTCCTTAACGTGATTGGGAATACATACATACATATATACATACATACATACATACATACATACATACATACATACATACATACATACATACATACATACATACATACATACATACATACATACATACATACATACATACGTACATACATACATACATACATACATGCGTACATACATACATACATCCATACATCCATACATACATACATACATACATACATACATACATACATACATACATACATACATACATACATACATACATACATACATACATACATACATGCATGCGTACATCCATCCATCCATCCATCCATACATACATACATACATACATACATACATACATACATACATACATACATACATACATACATACATACATACATACATACATACATACATACATAACTAGCTAAACTCTTGGAAGCTAAACTCTTGGAAGTGGCAACAAGGAATTTTCTGAGCCAGCATGTCAAGGAACCCACAAGAATGAGAGACAATGATGAACCAGCTAGACTCGACTTAATATTCACCCTAAATGAGTCAGAAATAAGGGAAGTCAAAGTTGAAGCCCCCATAGGAATGAGTGACCACAGTGTACTGACCTTTGAGTACTTGGTGGAGGTAGGGATAACCTATCCAAGGATGGGAGTGGAGGGGAAAAGACTGAATTACCGAAGAGGAAAATATGACGAGATGAGGAACTTCCTAATGGGAATACCATGGGAAACAGAACTTAGAGACAAGAATGTGCAGGTCATGATGGATATTGTCACCCAAAAGTGCCAGGAAGCTGCAGACAGGTTTATCCCCGTCCAAAAGGAGAAAAACGAAAAACAACAGAAAAACCCATGGTTCAACCAGGAATGTAAGGTAGCGAAACAACTGAGTAAAAGAACATGGAGAAACTACAGAAATAACAGAACACCAGAGAGCAGGGAGAGGTACCAGAGGGCCAGAAATGAGTACATCAGAGTGAGGAGGGAAGCAGAGAGACAGTTTGAAAATGACATCGCGAGTAAAGCCAAGACCCAACCAAAGCTGCTCCACAGCCATATCAGGAGGAAAACAGCAGTGAAGGAACAAGTGATGAAGCTGCGGAAAGGGGAGAACAGATACACAGAGAATGACAAGGAGGTGTGTGAAGAACTCAACAAGAGATTCCAGGAGGTCTTCACAATAGAACAAGGAGAAGCCCCTGCACTAAATGAGGAGGCGGCAACCTTGGAAACCTTGGAGGAATTTGACCTCACCAGTGATGAGGTCAAAAGGTGTCTGCTGGAGCTAGATGTGACAAAGGCTGTTGGGCCTGATAGAATCTCACCATGGATACTAAAGGAAGGTGCAGAAGCACTAAGTGTGCCACTCTCTATGGTGTATAACAGGTCACTGGAAACAGGAGACTTACCAGAAAGTTGGAAGACAGCTAACGTGGTCCCAATATACAAAAAGGGTGACAGGCAAGAGGCACTGAATAACAGGCCAGTTTCCTTAACTTGTATACCATGCAAGGTGCTGGAGAAGATCGTGAGGAAAAGGCTCGTAGAGCATCTGGAGGGAAATAACTTTGTAACGCACCACCAACATGGGTTCAGAGATGGTAAATCGTGCCTCACAGGGTTAATAGAATTTTATGACCAGGCAACGAAAATTAGGCAGGAAAGAGAAGGGTGGGCCGACTGCATTTTCCTGGATTGCCAAAAAGCCTTCGACACAGTACCCCATAAAAGGCTGTTAAAAAAGTTGGAGCAACAGGCAGGAGTAAAAGGGAAGGTGCTCCAGTGGATAAGGGAGTACTTAAGCAACAGGAAACAGCGAGTAACGGTGAGGGGGAAGACATCAGAGTGGCGAGATGTCACCAGCGGAGTCCCACAGGGCTCAGTACTTGGACCCATCCTGTTTCTAATATATGTGAACGATCTTCCAGAGGGTATAGACTCATTCCTCTCGATGTTTGCTGATGATGCAAAAATTATGAGAAGAATCAAGACGGATGAAGATAGGCAGAGACTACAGGATGACCTGGATAAACTGGAGGAATGGTCTAGAAAATGGCTGCTGAAGTTCAACTCTGGAAAGTGTAAGGTGATGAAATTAGGCGAAGGGAGCAGGAGGCTGAACACAAGGTATCATCTGGGAGGGGAAATCCTGCAAGAATCAAATAGAGAGAAGGATCTGGGGGTTGATATCACACCGAACCTGTCCCCAGAGGCCCACATCAAAAGAATATCATCAGCGGCATATGCTAGACTGGCCAACATAAGAACTGCCTTCAGAAACTTGTGTAAGGAATCTTTCAGAACCCTGTATACCACTTATGTAAGACCAATCCTGGAGTATGCAGCTCCAGCCTGGAGTCCATACCTAGTTAAACACAAGACAAAGTTAGAGAAGATTCAGCGGTATGCCACCAGGCTCGTCCCGGAACTGAGAGGATTGAGCTACGAGGAAAGGCTAAAGGAGCTGAACCTCACATCCCTGGAAAACAGAAGAGTAAGGGGAGACATGATAACCACCTACAAAATTCTCAGGGGAATTGACAGGGTGGACAAAGACAAACTCTTCAGCACGGGTGGGACACGAACAAGGGGACACAGGTGGAAACTTAGTACCCAGATGAGCCACAGAGACGTTAGAAAGAATTTTTTCAGTGTCAGAGTAGTTAATAAATGGAATGCACTAGGAAGTGATGTGGTGGAGGCTGACTCCATACACAGTTTCAAATGTAGGTATGATAGAGCCCAGTAGGCTCAGGAATCTGTACACCAGTTGATTGACAGTTGAGAGGCGGGACCAAAGAGCCAAAGCTCAACCCCCGCAAGCACAATTAGGTGAGTACAATTAGGTGAGTACATACATACATACATACATACATACATACATACATACATACATACATACATACATACATACATACATACATACATACATACATGCATACATACATACATACATACATACATACATACATACATACATACATACATACATACATACATACATACATACATACATACATACATACATACATACATGCATACATGCATGCTACGAGGAAAGGCTAAAGGAGCTGAACCTCACATCCCTGGAAAACAGAAGAGTAAGGGGAGACATGATAACCACCTACAAAATTCTCAGGGGAATTGACAGGGTGGACAAAGACAAACTCTTCAGCACGGGTAGGACACGAACAAGAGGACACAGGTGGAAACTTAGTACCCAGACGAGCCACAGAGACGTTAGAAAGATTTTTTCAGTGTCAGAGTAGTTAATAAATGGAATGCACTAGGAAGTGATGTGGTGGAGGCTGACTCCATACACAGTTTCAAATGTAGGTATGATAGAGCCCAGTAGGCTCAGGAATCTGTACACCAGTTGATTGACAGTTGAGAGGCGGGACCAAAGAGCCAAAGCTCAACCCCGCAAGCACAATTTGGTGAGTACAATTAGGTGAGTACATACATACATACATACATACATGCGTATATAAATACATGCGTATATACATGCGTATATAAATACATACATTCATACATACATACATACATTACGTACATACATACATGCATGCATGCGTACATACATACATCCATCCATCTATCCATACATACATACATACATACATACATACATACATACATACATACATACATACATACATACATACATACATACATACATGCATACATACATACATACATACATACATACATACATACATACATACATACATACATTCATACATACATACATACATACATACATACATACATACATACATACATACATACATACATACATACATACATACATACATACATGCATACATACATACATGCATGCATGCGTACACACATACATCCATCCATCTATCCATTCATACATGCATGCATGCATACATACATACATACATACATACATACATACATACATACATACATACATACATACATACATACATACATACATACATACATACATACATACATGCATACATACATACATACATGGTGGAGGTGAGAGGCGGGACCAAAGAGCCAAAGCTCAACCCCGCAAGCACAATTAGGTGAGTACAATTAGGTGAGTACATACATACATACATACATACATACATACATGCGTATATAAATACATGCGTATATTCATGTGTATATAAATACATACATACATACATACATACATTACATACATACATACATGCATGCATGCGTACATACATACATCCATCCATCTATCCATACATACATACATACATACATACATACATACATACATACATACATACATACATACATACATACATACATACATACATACATACATACATGCATGCATGCGTACATACATACATCCATCCATCTATCCATTCATACATGCATACATACATACATACATACATACATACATACATACATACATACATACATACATACATACATACATACATACATACATACATACATACATGCATGCATGCATGCATACATACATACATACATACATACATACATACATACATACATACATACATACATACATACATACATACATACATACATGCATACATACATACATACATACATACATACATACATACATACATACATACATACATACATACATACATACATGCATACATACATACATACATACATACATACATACATACATACATACATACATACATACATACATACATACATACATACATTCATACATACATACATACATACATACATACATACATACATACATACATACATACATACATACATACATACATACATACATACATACATACATACACGTCCAGTCAGCATATAGCTATTTCGGGACAAAATCCAATACAGTTTATATTGGTGAGACGCCACTGTGATGAGGAGTTTAAATATCACAGGAACTGTAGGTTAATGTGTGACATAGGTGAGGTTAGATGAAGCATCTACAAGCTTCAGTTGGAGGCTGATGGAGTGTTGTGGAGGCTGCTGGTACTATGTCCAGATGTTGGAGGGTGGATTTGACTCTCCCACCCTCCCTACAACTCCCCCCTTCCCCCCACATTGACCGCAGTACGTCTAAGGTTACTTTCCACTCTCGCTTACCAAGGGTATAACCCCCGCCCCCCCCCCCCCCCAACACACACACATGCATCAGATTCTTAACTTACAATATTTATGCAGGCGATGAGTCACAATAACGTGGCTGAAGTATGTTGACCAGACCACACACTAGAAATTGAAGGGACGACGACGTTTCGGTCCGTCCTGGACCATTCTCAAGTCTCACTATCGACTTGAGAATGGTCCAGGACGGACCGAAACGTCGTCGTCCCTTCAATTTCTAGTGTGTGGTCTGGTCAACTTACAATATTTATGATTTACCAATTTATGTTACTACACTGACTCTCAATTTCACAATATTGTATAAACTTTGATGAATCGCTCGTCTATGGGTCATCCAATAATGTTAGCAGACTTCTAGATGTTACCACTGCTAGGTTTAGGCTCAGCTACAAGTACCTCTGGGAGTTTGTAACATCTGATGATGTAGATTTGACTAAATGTAAACTCTGTCAGTAGAACTATTCGCATACTTTGCGTCTTTATATAATGGAATGTGAAAAATCGCGGAATTTAAAGATAACAACATCAATAGTGTCCATGAAATGTGTAAGTACTTCATTCATAATGATGTGCTGCCCGAAATCTTAGCGAAGTATCCAAAATTTGCTTACTGTAGGTAATGCATACACATGACTGTAAAGCTGCCGCCCAGTTGGGTGGGTGTGGAGCACATGACTGTAAAGCTGCCGCCCAGTTGGGTGGGTGTGGAGCACATGACTGTAAAGCTGCCGCCCAGTTGGGTGGGTGTGGAGCACATGACTGTAAAGCAGCCGCCCAGTTGGGTGGGTGTGGAGCACATGACTGTAAAGCTGCCGCCCAGTTGGGTGGGTGTGGAGCACATGACTGTAAAGCTGCCGCCCAGTTGGGTGGGTGTGGAGCAAGACTAGTAACTGTGCGACTCCTCATAGATGTAAAGTGCCTTGTATAGTGACTGTTGTGAGCCTCTTGTTGAATCACTTGTGACACAAAAGATTACTGATGTGTGTATTTGTGGTGGTGATTAAATATGTATGTGTATGTATATATGTATACGTATGAATATGTACATTTATGCATAAGTATGTGTACATTAATAATTTTGTAACTAGCGTCAAAAGATTGTTATTTGCTTAGCTAAACGAACTAGAGGGTTCAGTTCCTGAACCGATTATGTGCCTCTGTAATCCTTTACACCACCGCCCACGGGATGTGTATTATGGGGTGCATAATAAAGAAAGAAAATGAATGGACCGAACCCCACAAATCATTTAGCTAAGCAAGTTACAATCTTGATGAGCTAGTTACAAAATTCACTATAAGTCGTCACATTATAAATGGGTTCGAGATGGACCACAAGTAGTGCATTACATAATTTATCAGTATTGAGCAGCCTGTGATCCCCGCCTGGCTGGATACTGATACCTAGGTAATTTTCATGTGTCCGGACACCGGCAATAAGGTGGTATTATTTATTTAACTTAAGATATATATATTTTTAAATGTTGTCACATTAACGGCTACATCTTCCTTTCTTCTGACATATAGATTTTTAAGATTAATTAAAATATATGGAAACTAATTATACAATTTATTGGCTGGTGTGCAGGGCTTCACACTCTCAGAGCTAGCCATCAAGTAACTATCAAAACGCATATATCTTCGTTTTCACTTCAGTTATATTTATGACAAAGGATTTTAAATGTAGCCTATATTTCTACCTTTCAGATGACATAAATACTTTTGTTAATTACAATATCTAGATCAAACTAACATTGATTTTCAAAAGGTTGTATATTTTCCATCAATGGAGAGCATCAGCCAAGAAGCCTTCTTTAAAATATGAATATCTTTCCTCACCCAATAAGATCTAATCTCTGAATAAAACGCAAAAAACGACTTGATTGTAACCTATCCACCGCTGCCCATTGGATGGGGGAGAGGGGGCTATGTGTAGGATAAACATATCAATTGTGACACTAGCCCTCCATATATGTCAGTTGCTTAAATTATAAACTGTACTTGTGGTCGGACTCGAGTCCATTGTTGATGTGACAATGTGCATTGACTTTTGTAACTAGCTTATCAAGATTATAACTTGCTAGGCTATATGAATTGTGGGGCTCAGTCCCTGAGCCCATTATGTGCCTCTGTAACACTCCACTATCGCTCATAGGATGGGTATGGGGTGCATAATAAATGAACTAAAATAAGCTCTGCCTTTTTGATAACATATACAATTATAAGCTTTATTTGTGAAGCTCAATTAATTAAACAATATATCAAAGAGCCTGTAGGGTTCGGTGAGATGAGCGAAGAGACATGGGAGATTTTACATAAGTACAGTACATGGTAGTTTAAGTAGCGAACGCATGTCAACGAATAACGAGTATATATACAATACAATACAATACAATACAATTTTATTTAGGTAAGGTACATACATACAATAAATTTTTACAAGGATTGGTTGATATAACAAAAACAATATAACAAAGATATATTGGTTGATATAACAAAAACAATATAACAAAGATATATTGGTTGATATAACAAAACAATTGTCCTATGAAGTCGATTTAACTTCCAAACATATATTTTTTTAATAAATGTTAAATGTTTTCTGGCTAGTTATGTTAGATTTTATTAAAAATACGTATTCTACTTGTTAACATTATAATTTAAATTTGTGATAATTTGTGCAGAGAAGTGCGACAACTGGATATGCCAACAAACACTTTCCAAACAACGATATATCTTGGATAAGTCGCTCCACAACATTGACGCTTGGACCGTCGACTTCCTTTGATGCTACTTATTTACTTATTTCATAATGAAATTATATTAGTTTTGAGTAAATATATGTTTTCTCATGTTCTGCATTCAGCACCCACATTATAGTAAATATACCATATTACTTCATTACTTAAATAATGCTAGGAGGGTTTGAGTTGATTTGGGTCTTTAGTGGACAGAATCTCCAATAGATGGGGCGAGAGTCGCTCCCTCTCTCTCGCCCGAGCAAGAGTCGAAACTTAATTTAAAATTGATATATCTTTGTTCTCGAACATGATATATTTCATTTGGTGAAATCATAATAATGTTCATATCTCGATCTTTCTGGAGGCATATAAGATTTTAGGCTTTATTAGCGTATCTTTGTTAATTATACAATATATCGGCAAGTGCGTAGGCGTCTGCACTCCATGCCCGACAAGCTACTGAGCGCTACTATAAAAACATATGTATCTTCACTTGAGCTATAAATATGTCTATTGTAATGTATTTAAAATGAAGCTCTTATTTCTATCTTGCTTAAGACATAAAACATTTGTGTTTATTAACGAATTTACGTGAAATAAACATTGATCTGAGAGAGTTGCTCTGTCGTTCAGTCTGTACGGGGTGGGAGCTCCGTAATTTTTAAAATACATGTATCTTCATTAGAACTTTAAATATGTCCATGGTAAAGTGTTTAAAGTGAAGCTTATATGTCTGCCTTTCTTGAGACATATAAAACATATATGTTTATTAACGAATTCACGTGAAATAAACATTGTTCTGAGAGAGAGTTGCTCGGTCGATCAATCTGTCCGGGGTTAAAGCTCGGCTATTATAAAAGTACATGTATCTTCGCTTTAAATTTAAATATGCCCATGGTAAGGTATTTAGAATGAAGCTTATATTTCTATCTTTCTTGTGACATATAAAACTCTTACGTTTATTAAGGAATCTGTGTGAAATAGGCATGGTTCTGAGATGAATGCTGCGGTTTTCGAGCTCGACGCGCGGCAATGGACGCAATACACATCCAGTGGGTGTTATTGGACCCTATACCCATTTTATTTGTGGTTGGAGCCCCATACCCATTCTATGGGTGGTTGGAGCCCCATACCCATTCTATGGGTGGTTGGAGCCCCATACCCATCCTGTGGGTTGTAGTGGACGCCATACTCATCCTGTGGGTAGTATTGGACCCCATACCCTTCCTGTGGGTGGATGTGATCCCCATACTCATCCTGTGGGTGGATGTGACCCTCATACCCATCCTGTGGGTGGTATTGGACCCCTTTCCCACCTAACAGGCGGTAGGTGACAATATACCCATCCTAGCTATAGTTGGTATAGTAGACACAATACCGTCCTGTTTGCAGTAGTTTACCCCATAGACATTCCAACGTAACATCGTTTTCTGTTAGCGTTCCTACAAAACATCCTTTAAAGATTTGTAAAGCACAAACTATGGTATATAATATTGATTGGTGAAGGACTGTTATTCTATGTAATAATTTTTAGTGCTTATTATAATTTACTAAGAACAACTAATATTTCTCAAAACAAAACTACGAGCCTTCAATAGGAAGTAGCTGATCTGTAATATTCTAAGAGCATGGACAATAGTAGGTAAATTTCACAACCCATGTGGGACCTGAAAACTACAATTTTCCTTATAATTGAGCCAATCACGAATATTCTGCTATCTATGTTGACGGACGGGTACTGTGACACGTAAATTGGTACGTGAGGAAGAGTTTGGGCCTTGGTAAAAAAAGTAACTGGGAATATATCACATATTTACTAATTCATATTCAACATATTGACTTTAAGCATTAAGTCATATATGTGCTGTCTTGTGTGAGAACGGGTTGAATGACGACAATTGAAGTCACCCAGCAGGAGCACAGGCTCCGGCAAGGAGTCTAGGAGGTGTTTCAAATCAGGAAGAGAGAGCGGGACACTCGGGGGGAGATAAATGGAACAAACTGTGTACCATTTCCCCACAAAGATACGAGCAGCAGAACAATGGAGAGGCGAAGGAAAAAGTAAAGGAACAAAGGGAACATCAGCCCGAATCAAGAGAGCAGAAGAATTAGAAGCCCCAGCAATGGCTGGGGGGAGGGGGGAGAGAAAGGAATAGCCACGAAAACGACCAGGACGAGCACCAAGCATTGGCTCCTGGAGACAGACACAAAGGGGCGAAAACCGCGAAATCAGAAGTTGGAGTTCGAGGAAATTGGCGTAATAACCTCGAACGTTCCATTGAAGAATGGACAACGACGAGAAGAGAAAGGACAAAAACAGAGAACAAGGAAGAAACAAAGGCGAAAAAGCAACAGAGCACGTTAAAGAATATCAGGGTAGGGATCAGGGTCAGCAAAGTCAGGGTTAGGGGGCATGGGTAAACTGAGCAAAGACGGAGGGAAGGAAACGGGAGAACAGATCAGAGGTGGGCGGGCAGGGTCCGGAGGAAGAGGAGGAGACAACGGAGAGTAGCAGTCAAGGACAGCAGCAGGAAGAGCAGCAACCGAAAGGGAAGCAGGGGCCAAAGAAACCTCCATAGCAGGAACAGGGGGCGCAAGCACTGAAACGGGAGGGGAAGGAGCAACAGAGCCACCCAGCAAACATTTTCATGTTTTTAAAACATCCTAAAAACGACATTTCATTGTTTTCAGCACGTTTATAATTACGTTTAGAAAAGGTTTTTTGAGAACTTTTATATACAACCTTAGAACGTAAATAATTAACATTTCTAAAAACTTTTTTATAATCTTTTAATTACCTACATTAAAACGTTTAGGGTAAATTAGGGTATAATAATTTTTTAATTCATATCTGA
>NC_091161.1:24934735-24964735 GCF_040958095.1 Procambarus clarkii | reverse complement strand
AAAAATATATTATTTCAGGAAAACTTGGCTTATTAGGCAAATCGGGCCTTGAATAGTAGGCCAAAAAGTGAGTTCTGGCTACTAGGTACGACATATATATATATATATATATATATATATATATATATATATATATATATATATATATATATATATATATATATGTATATATATGTATGTATATATATGTATGTATATATACATATATATATATAAGTATATATATATGTATATATATATGTATATATATATATGTATATATATGTATGTATATATACATATATATATATATATATGTATATATGTGTGTATATCACGAAAATAAACACGTGATTAAGAATGTGACAATGTCAGACCACGGAGGAAAAATGAAACAGGAACAGGAACATCTTCACCTTCTGAAGATGTATTTAATATACGAAAGTACTTAAGGAAATTTCCTGTTTCATTTTTCCTCCGTGGTCTGACATTGTCATATGTATATATATGTATATATATATATGTATATATATGTATATATATATATATATATATATATATATATATATATATATGTCGTACCTAGTAGCCAGAACGCACTTCTCAGCCTACTATGCAAGGCCCGATTTGCCTAATAAGCCAAGTTTTCATGAATTAATGTTTTTTCGACTACCTAACCTACCTAACCTGACCTAACCTAACTTTTTCGGCTACCTAACCGAACCTAACCTATAAAGATAGGTTAGGGTAGGTTAGGTAGGGATGGTTAGGTTCGGTCATATATCTACGTTAATTTTAACTCTAATAAAAAAAAATTGACCTCATACATAATGAAATGGGTAGCTTTATCATTTCATAAGAAAAAAATTAGAGAAAATATATTAATTCAGGAAAACTTGTCTTATTAGGCAAATCGGGCCTTGCATAGTAGGCTGAGAAGTGCGTTCTGGCTATTAGGTACGACATATATATATATATATATATATATATATATATCGTACCTAGTAGCCAGAACGCACTTCTCAGCCTACTATGCAAGGCCCGATTTGCCTAATAAGCCAACTTTTCCAAAATTAATATATATTCTCTAATTTTTTTCTTATGAAATGATAAAGCTACCCATTTCATTAAGTATGAGGTCAATTTTTTTCTATTGGAGTTAAAATTAACGTAGATATATGACCGAACCTAACCAACCCTACGACATATATATATATATGTCGTACCTAGTAGCCAGAACGCACTTCTCGGACTACTATGCAAGGTTGATTTGCCTAATAAGCCAAGTTTTTATGAATTAACTGTTTTTCGACTACCTAACCTACCTAACCTAACTTTTTCGGCTACCTCACCTAACCTAACCTATAAAGATAGGTTAGGTTAGGTTAGGTAGGGTTGGTTAGGTTCGGTCATATATCTACGTTAATTTTAACTCCAATAAAAAAATTGACCTCATACATAATGAAATGGGTAGCTTTATCATTTCATAAGAAAAAAATTAGAGAAAATATATGAATTCAGGAGAACTTGGCTTATTAGGCAAATCGGGCCCTGCATAGTAGGCCGAGAAGTGCATTCTGGCTATTAGGTACGACATATATATATATATATATATATATATATATATATATATATATATATATATATATATATATATATATATATATATATATATATATATATATATATATATATATATATATATTTCCCTGTGGGCGCCACAGGGAACGGACGCTGGGAGGAGGCTCTGCCGGCCATGTGCCATTATCTTGTGACATCCTGACCCCACCGGACCCAGACTCAACAGTGTGCAGTGTGAACATCCTGGGAAGGTGTGAGAGTGGCGGGAAGTGTCCAGGGTGAACTTTCGCAACCAGAAACAATCAAACAAGTGGATTGGCATTGTGGAATCGTTTGAACTGCAGTGAGGGCCAACAAGGGCGCCCTGAGGGGCTCCCTCGGTTATGGTGGTGGGGGTGGGGGGTGGGGGGATAGGGTGTTGTTGTGCGGTCAGTCGAGGGGGGTGACCAGTGTGTAAGTGTTTATGAAAATATCCCTGAAAAATAGATACCTCGGCTCCCGGGAAACAGGTATCGTGTTTTAAGTGCATCGAGTCCACAGTGAACCAGATTATATTGTGCAGTGATATATCACGAAATTATACAAACGTGTTAGTGTCACCCCTCTGACCCCCCCCCCCTCCCCATACCCGCTAGTGTGTACTGTCACCCAACCCAAGAGTCACCTCCCCCACCCCAACCGCGACCGCTACCTCCCTGTGTCCACCCTCTCACGCTACGTCCGCCCAGCGCCCACCCAGCGCCCGCCCAGCGCCCGCCCAGCGCCCGCCCAGCGCCCACTCAGCCTTCGCCCACCCAGCGCCCGCCCAGCGCCCACCCAGCCTTCGCCCAGCGCCCGCCCGGCGCCCGCCCGGCGCCCGCCCAGCGCTCGCCGATGTCGCAGGTCACGACTGACAGCCAGGCTTCTCTCAGCCAAGAGGAGCCATCAATCGACGACAGGTATGGCACATGCCAAGTGTGTGACAAGGTGTGGCGACTCAAGCGTAACGGAGATGTGCGCAAGCATGCTCACAACGGAACCGATTGTCCGGGTATGTGGCGGCCTCCCAAAGAGGGTATCAATCAAGGCCCCACTCCAGCAGTCAGGGGAAAACACCTCCAACAGCTTCATTTCGACTGAGAATCTACTAGAAGCCATCAAAGCAACATCGGTTGGAACCTTGCAGCACATCCCTAAAGCTGCCCGGCCCCAGGCAGCAGCCAAACTATCCAGCCTCTTGAAAAAGGTCAATGACTCCCCGGAACCATCCAAGCATGGCACAACCTTCTCCTGTTTGGTAACATATGCCTAGCTGTTCCTGCAAGGAGAGACAAATCACTAGCTTCGTCGGTCATTATGGCTATAAATAGTTTTCCTAGAGAGGACAACCAGGCACCCCTCCCCACCCGTGCCAAAAACACCCACGGTAGGAAAGGTATCAACAGCAGAACCGAGGCATCCAAAATCAGAGCAACAGTCAGCAAGAAAATAGAAGAAGGCAACACAATAGGGGCGATCAGAGTCATCACCAGTGAAGACACAGTTGCCACCAGGGATGCCCATACAGCACAAGCCCTGAGGGAAAAACACCCACCCAGAGCTCCTCGTGACGACAGTGTTCCCCTAGTCGGTGTCACCAGAGCAGAACCCCTGTGTGTGCTCGAATCCTTGGTGCATAAAGCAGCTTTATCCTTCCCACCAGGATCAGCAGGTGGGTTCACAGGACTACTACCCAACCATATCAAACAAATGCTCAACCCTGCACTGGGAGACATTGCACAGGGCCTCCTGGTGGAACTAACTAGATTCGCCAACACATGTCTAGCTGGCAACATACCAGAGACCATACGGCCTCTCTTTTTTGGCGCTACCCTCTGTGCCCTGAGGAAAAAAGATGGAGGAATCAGACCGATAGCTGTGGGAAATTCACTCCGGCGTCTCGTCGCTAAGGCTGCTGCTAGAGCAGTTAGTCAGGCAGCAGCCGACATGCTGAAGCCAAAACAGCTTGGGTTTGGCATTCCCCAAGGGTGTGAGGCAGCGGCTCATGCAGCTAGAGCCTACATTGCCAACATTACGAATGAAAAAGCCCTGATAAAGTTGGACTTCAAAAATGCTTTCAATCTGGTTAGAAGGGATGCAGTACTCAGTGCAGTTCATCGCCTTTTTCCTTCCCTCTACCCGTTTGTAAACTCATGCTACAGCAAGAATCTAACTCTGCTTTTTGGGGAACATGAAATTGAATCACAAGAAGGTGTCCAACAGGGTGACCCCCTTGCTCCTTTTCTTTTCTGCCTAGTTATCAAGGAAGTCACCGATAACCTGTCCAATGAGCTCAACATTTGGTTTTTGGACGATGGTACTCTAGCCGGCTCCCCAGCCTCACTCTTGGACGACATAAGAATAATTCAGGAGCAAGGAGCAAGCCTAGGCCTCACTCTGAACCCTTCCAAGTGCGAAATAACCTCCACCAACCAGCACATAATAGAGCAAATAAAGGTTTTGCCTGATATTCATACAACCAACCCTGAGGACAGCACACTCCTAGGTGCTCCTCTTGGAAGGAATGCCATCGACGGGGTCCTTGGTAAGAAGATCACTGACCTAAAGAAGATGAACGAGAGGATTGAAGACATCGATGCTCATGATGCACTTTACCTCATCACCAGATGCTTGTCCCTCCCCAGGCTGACCTACTTTCTAAGATGTTCGCCATCTTTCAACAATATTAAATTAGAAGAGTACGACAGCTTGCTGAAATCAACACTAGAAAAAGCCCTCAATCTTTCCCTCAGAGACTTACAGTGGAAACAGGCCTCCCTTCCTGTCAGACTCGGGGGCCTTGGCGTGTGCACAGCAACACAAATTGCTGTACCAGCGTTCCTGTCCTCTTCAGTGGGGTCTGACAACTTGGTGAAGGAAATCCTACCTGAGCACCTAGTTCAACAGGCAGGGGTACATGATCCCAGCTTCACAGACTGCACAACCAAATGGGTCTCTCTCGCAGGACCAGCACCCCAACCACCGCCTTCTAAAGCCCATGAGCAATCCAGCTGGGATCGCCCTATTGCCGACCAAGAAGCTGCGACAACACCACATGACACTGCCCGACTTAGAGCTGTAGCAGCTCCCCATGCAGGTGATTTCCTATTAGCAACCCCAATGTCAGCAACCTGCACCCGTCTCACACCGCAGGCCCTCCGAATTGCCGTGGCTCTCCGCCTCGCTGCCCCAATCCACACCGAATACAGGTGTATTTGCGGCGAGGCAGAGGCCAACAGATACGGACGGCATGGCCTTCTCTGCCAAAGGACAGGAGGATGGCATGCAAGACACGGCGAGGTCAATGACATTATTAAGAGAAGTCTTACCACAGCCGGTTGTCCAGCAGAGAGAGAGCCCCGTTACCTAATGTCCCGCAACTCTGATGAGCCTGTCGGTCGCCCAGACGGAATCACGGTGAACCCCTGGAAGAATGGTAGACAGTTGGTGTGGGACTACACTTGCGTTTCAACTTTAGCCAATACCTATGTTGACTTCAGTGCTACACAAGCAGGAGGAGCTGCCAATCACCGGGAAGCGGCCAAGTCACGTAAATACAGAGACCTTGAGCACCATTACAATTTTGTCCCCATTGCCTCATAGACACTTGGTGCCTGGGGTAAAAGTGCTGATAGCTTTTTGAAGGAGTTGGGGTCTAAGCTAATAGAAACAACTAGAGACCCTAGAGCTGCCAGTTTTCCTTTTCAGCGCCTTAGTGTGGCAATCCAGAGAGGAAATGCTCACTGCATCCATGGTTCCTGCCCGCCATCTGAGGAGCTGGAAGAGCTGTACAACTTGTGACAAGCAGCCTTGCACCCTGCATGTAATCAATATTGTAACTTTTTTTGTGTAATGACATTTTCAAATAAAGTTAGATAAATATACACACATACCAAAAGAATAGGGGTGGTAGGAGAAGAAAATATCAAAGTGTTCAGTGAGGATCCACAAGGTCTTCTCTGAGTACTCTTTATTTTCTTCTCCGAGGCTATGGGTCCCTACACTTGCACCAGAGGTGGTAACCTCTAGGTATTATTTAAAATATATATATATATATATATATATATATATATATATATATATATATATATATATATATATATATATATATATATATATATATTAGTATATTTTGGTAGCAGTCTTTCCTGTAGACATATATTATTAAATATGACCGAAAAAGTAAGATTAATAATCTTACACATAAGCTTTCCCCCTTCCATTTCTTTCTTTCTCTTTCTCTTTCTTTCTCTCTTCTCCCTTTTTCTGTTCATTGTCTTCTACGCTCCCTTGCTATCCTCTTCTTATTCCTATTACTATCTCCTTCGGTGGTTATAATAGGAGCTGCCTCGTATGGGCCAATAGGCCTGCTGCAGTTCTCATTACTACTATCCCCTACACCTGACTTTCCTCCTCAGCTCTCTCTTGCCTATTTAATGCCTGTCCCTACCTGTCCTCATCACAATCGACTTGAGAATAGTCCAGGACGGACCGAAACGTCGTCGTCCCTTCAATTTCTAGTGTGTGGTCTGGTCAACATACTTCAGCCACGTTATTGTGACTCATCGCCTGCATAAGATTAATAATTCTGACACGAATTTTCTCAATCTTTCGTACATTTCTTTTCACTGTTGGAGGTAATTCAAAAATCAATTCTCCAAAATTCATTTTTATTTCTAGTCTGACGCGACACGAGCGCGTTTCGTAAAACTTATTACATTTTCAAAGACTTTAGTTTACAAATACACAACTGAATAGAACTTACACATCTTCGATTTTTTTTTATATCTACATTTGAGTGAGGTGGATGGGGTGAGGTGGCATTAATAAGGTATTAATTTCATCAACACAAGACAGAACAAGAGGTGGCATTAATAGGGTATTAATTTCATCAACACAAGACAGAACACGAAACAATGGGTATTGAAATGGAAGTGATTGTAGAAAGCCTATTGGTCCATATTTCTTGATGCTTCTATATTGGAGCAGAGTCTTGAGGTGGGTAGAATATAGTTGTGCATTAATTGGCTGTTGATTGCTGGTGTTGACTTCTTAATGTGTAGTGCCTCGCAAACGTCAAGCCGCCTGCTGTCGCTGTATATATCGATGATTTCTGTGTTGTTTACTAGGATTTCTCTGGCGATGGTTTGGTTGTGGGAAGAGATTATATGTTCCTTAATGGAGCCCTGTTGTTTATGCATCGTTAAATGCCTTGAAAGAGATGTTGTTGTCTTGCCTATATACTGGGTTTTTTGGAGCTTACAGTCCCCAAGTGGGCATTTGAAGGCATAGACGACGTTGGTCTCTTTTAAAGCGTTCTGCTTTGTGTCTGGAGAGTTTCTCATGAGTAGGCTGGCCGTTTTTCTGGTTTTATAGTAAATCGTCAGTTGTATCCTCTGATTTTTGTCTGTAGGGATAACGTTTCTATTAACAATATCTTTTAGGTCCCTTTCCTCTGTTTTATGAGCTGTGGAAAAGAAGTTCCTGTAAAATAGTCTAATAGGGGGTATAGGTGTGGTGTTAGTTGTCTCTTCAGAGGTTGCATGGCGTTTCACTTTCCTTCTTATAATGTCTTCGACGAAACCATTGGAGAAGCCGTTGTTGACTAGGACCTGCCTTACCCTACAGAGTTCTTCATCGACTTGCTTCCATTCTGAGCTGTGGCTGAGAGCACGGTCGACATATGCGTTAACAACACTCCTCTTGTACCTGTCTGGGCAGTCGCTGTTGGCATCTAGGCACATTCCTATGTTCGTTTCCTTAGTGTAGACTGCAGTGTGGAAACCTCCGCTCTTTTCCATGACTGTTACATCTAGAAAGGGCAGCTTCCCATCCTTTTCCATCTCGTAAGTGAAACGCAGCACGGAACTCTGCTCAAATGCCTCCTTCAGCTCCTGCAGATGTCTGACATCAGGTACCTGTGTAAAAATGTCGTCAACATACCTGCAGTATATGGCCGGTTTCAAGTTCATGTCGACTAAGACTTTTTGCTCGATGGTACCCATGTAGAAGTTTGCAAACAGGACACCTAGGGGAGAACCCATGGCGACCCCATCTACTTGCTTATACATGTGCCCATCCGGGCTCAAGAAGGGTGCCTCTTTAGTACAAGCTTGGAGTAGTTTCCTTAGAATATTTTCGGGTATGTCAAGAGGAGTACAGGCTGGATCACGATACACTCTGTCGGCTATCATCCCGATTGTCTCGTCCACAGGTACGTTGGTAAACAGCGATTCTACGTCCAACGAAGCTCTTATCCCTGTGGCCCGTGTGCCCCGCAGTAAGTCAACAAATTCCTTTGGAGACTTCAGGCTGAAGGCGCAAGGAACATAAGGAGTCAGCAGGCCGTTGAGTTGCTTCGCCAGTCTGTACATGGGTGTGGGTATCTGGCTAATGATTGGCCGAAGTGGGTTTCCAGGCTTGTGTGTCTTGACATTTCCATACGTATATCCAATGGATATCCATATGGATATGCGTATGGAAATGTCAAGACACACAAGCCTGGAAACCCACTTCGGCCAATCATTAGCCAGATACCCACACCCACGTACAGACTGGCGAAGCAACTCAACGGCCTGCTGACTCCTTATGTTCCTTGCGCCTTCAGCCTGAAGTCTCCAAAGGAATTTGTTGACTTACTGCGGGGCACACAGGCCACAGGGATAAGAGCCTCGTTGGACGTAGAATCGCTGTTTACCAACGTACCTGTGGACGAGACAATCGGGATGATAGCCGACAGAGTGTATCGTGATCCAGCCTGTACTCCTCTTGACATACCCGAAAATATTCTAAGGAAACTACTCCAAGCTTGTACTAAAGAGGCACCCTTCTTGAGCTCGGATGGGCACATGTATAAGCAAGTAGATGGGGTCGCCATGGGTTCTCCCCTAGGTGTCCTGTTTGCAAACTTCTACATGGGTACCATCGAGCAAAAAGTCTTAGTCGACATGAACTTGAAACCGGCCATATACTGCAGGTATGTTGACGACATTTTTACATAGGTACCTGATGTCAGACATCTGCAGGAGCTGAAGGAGGCATTTGAGCAGAGTTCCGTGCTGCGTTTCACTTACGAGATGGAAAAGGATGGGAAGCTGCCCTTTCTAGATGTAACAGTCATGGAAAAGAGCGGAGGTTTCCACACTGCAGTCTACACTAAAGAAACGAACATAGGAATGTGCCTAGATGCCAACAGCGACTGCCCAGACAGGTACAAGAGGAGTGTTGTTAACGCATATGTCGACCGTGCTCTCAGCCACAGCTCAGAATGGAAGCAAGTCGATGAAGAACTCTGTAGGGTAAGGAAGGTCCTAGTCAACAACGGCTTCTCCAATGGATTCGTCGAAGACATCATAAGAAGGAAAGTGAAACGCCATGCAACCTCTGAAGAGACAACTAACACCACACCTATACCCCCTATTAGACTATTTTACAGGAACTTCTTTTCCACAGGTCATAAAACAGAGGAAAGGGTCCTAAAAGATATTGTTAATAGAAACGTTATCCCTACAGACAAAAATCAGAGGATACAACTGACGATTTACTATAAAACCAGAAAAACGGCCAGCCTACTCATGAGAAACTCTCCAGACACAAAGCAGAACGCTTTAAAAGAGACCAACGTCGTCTATGCCTTCAAATGCCCACTTGGGGACTGTAAGCTCAAAAAAACCCAGTATATAGGCAAGACAACAACATCTCTTTCAAGGCATTTAACGATGCATAAACAACAGGGCTCCATTAAGGAACATATAATCTCTTCCCACAACCAAACCATCGCCAGAGAAATCCTAGTAAACAACACAGAAATCATCGATAGATACAGCGACAGCAGGCGGCTTGACGTTTGCGAGGCACTACACATTAAGAAGTCAACACCAGCAATCAACAGCCAATTAATGCACAACTATATTCTACCCACCTCAAGACTCTGCTCCAATATAGAAGCATCAAGAAATATGGACCAATAGGCTTTCTACAATCACTTCCATTTCAATACCCATTGTTTCGTGTTCTGTCTTGTGTTGATGAAATTAATACCCTATTAATGCCACCTCTTGTTCTGTCTTGTGTTGATGAAATTAATACCTTATTAATGCCACCTCACCCCATCCACCTCACTCAAATGTAGATATAAACAAAAATCGAAGATGTGTAAGTTCTATTCAGTTGTGTATTTGTAAACTAAAGTCTTTGAAAATGTAATAAGTTTTACGAAACGCGCTCGTGTCGCGTCAGACTAGAAATAAAAATGAATTTTGGTGAATTGATTTTTGAATTACCTCCAACAGTGAAAAGAAATGTACGAAAGATTGAGAAAACTCGTGTTAGAATTATTAATCTTACTTTTTCGGTCATATTTAATAATATATATAATATATATATATATATATAAATATATATATATATATATATATATATATATATATATATATATATATATATATATATATATATATATATATATATATATATATATATATTAGTATTTTTTGGTAGCAGTCTTTCCTGTAGACATATATTATTAAATATGACCGAAAAAGTAAGATTAATAATTCTAACACGAATTTTCTCAATCTTTCGTACATTACGCTTCACTGTTGGAGGTAAATCAAAAATCAATTCTCCAAAATTCATTTTTATTTCTAGTCTGACGCGACACGGGCGCGTTTCGTAAAACTTATTACATTTTCAAAGACTTTAGTTCCCAAATACACAACTGATTAGAACTTACGTATCTCCGATTTTATATCTAAATTTGAGTGAGGTGGGAGGGGTGATGTGGCATTAACACAAGACAGAAGAAGAGGGGATATTAATAGGGTATTAAAAGTATCAACACATGACAGAACACAAACAATGGGTATTGAAGAGAAGTGTTTGTAGAAAGCCTATTGGTCCATATTTCTTGATGCTTCTATATTGGAGCGGAGTCTTGAGGTGGGTAGAATATAGTTGTGCAATAATTGGCTGTTGATTGCTGGTGTTGACTTCTTGATGTGTAGTGCCTCGCAAACGTCAAGCCGCCTGCTATCGCTGTATCTATCGATGATTTCTGTGTTGTTTACTAGGATTTCTCTGGCGATGGTTTGGTTGTGGGAAGAGATTATATGTTCCTTAATGGAGCCCTGTTGCTTATGCATCGTTAAACTCCTAGAAAGAGATGTTGTTGTCTTGCCTATATACTGGGTTTTTTGGAGCTTACAGTCCCCAAGTGGGCATTTGAAGGCATAGACGACGTTAGTCTCTTTTAAAGCGTTCTGTTTTGTGTCTGGAGAGTTTCTCATGAGAAGGCTGGCCGTTTTTCTGGTTTTATAGTAAATCGTCAGTTGTATCCTCTGATTTTTGTCTGAAGGGATAACGTTTCTATTAACAATATCTTTCAGGACCCTTTCCTCCGTTTTATGAGCTGTGGAAAAGAAGTTCCTGTAAAATAGTCTAATAGGGGGTATAGGTGTTGTGTTAGTTGTCTCTTCAGAGGTTGCATGGCTTTTCACTTTCCTTCTTATGATGTCTTCGATGAAACCATTGGAGAAGCCGTTATTGACTAGGACCTGCCTTACCCTACAGAGTTCTTCGTCGACTTGCTTCCATTCTGAGCTGTGGCTGAGAGCACGGTCGACATATGCGTTAACAACACTCCTCTTGTACCTGTCAGGGCAGTCCCTGTTGGCATTTAGGCACATTCCTATGTTAAACAACACAGAAATCAGCGATAGCAGGCGGCTTGACGTTTGCGAGGCACTACACATCAAGAAGTCAACACCAGCAATCAACAGCCAATTATTGCACAACTATATTCTACCCACCTCAAGACTCCGCTCCAATATAGAAGCATCAAGAAATATGGACCAATAGGCTTTCTACAAACACTTCTATTCAATACCCATTGTTTGTGTTCTGTCTTGTGTTGATACTTTTAATACCCTATTAATATCCCCTCTTGTTCTGTCTTGTGTTAATGCCACATCACCCCTCCCACCTCAAATGTAGATATAAAATCGGAGATACGTAAGTTCTAATCAGTTGTGTATTTGTGAACTAAAGTCTTTGAAAATGTAATAACTTTTACGAAACGCGCCCGTGTCGCGTCAGACTAGAAATATAAATGAATTTTGGAGAATTGATTTTTGATTTACCTCCAACAGTGAAGCGTAATGTACGAAAGATTGAGAAAATTCGTGTTAGAATTATTAATCTTACATTTTCGGTCATATTTAATAATATATATATATATATATATATGCATATATATTATATATATATATGTCGTACCTAGTAGCCAGAACGCACTTCTCAGCCTACTATGCAAGGCCCGATTTGCCTAATAAGCCAAGTTTTCATGAATTAATATATTTTCTCAAATTTTTTTTTTTATGAAATGATAAAGCTACCCATTTCATTATGTATGAGGTCAATTTTTTTTTATTGGAGATAAAATTAACGTAGATATATGACCGAACCTAACCAACCCTACCTAACCTAATCTAACCTATCATTATAGGTTAGGTTAGGTTAGGTAGTCGAAAAACAATTCCTGAAAACTTGGAATTCGCTTATTCCCTTAAATGCTAAAAATTTCCATTTATATATCCGAACTTGAAAACAAGGTTTACATTATTGATATTCTCTAACGAATAATAACACCTGGGATGTGTAGCTCAAATTAAAATTTTAACAAAAAACTGAGATCGTGTACAATCGACTTAGTGATAATTTGTGGAATTTTTCTAATTTGGTGAATTGCTTACAAATCTAATATTAATACATGAAGTTTAAAACATGACCTCTTCACTTGCAATCATCAACGGTTCTAAAACGCCTTTTCCTTGAGCACTTTTCTTCTCACTCCCGCTCCGTTTCTGTCTTCACCGATGGGTCTTTACCTCCAGAGACTAGGATCTTCACAGCGGAGCTTTATGCTATTCTCTATGCTCTTCGTCTCCTGCTTTCTTGTTGTCAGTCTTCCTTTGTAGTTGTTGTTGACTCTCGTAGTGCCCTCGAGGCTCTCGGGTCCTTTAATCTGGTTCATCCAGTAGTTGTCGAGATCCAGTATTGGCTGTTTCTTGTTCACAGTAAATTTAAGTCGGTTGAGTTTTGTTGGGTTCCCAGCCATATTGGTGTCTTTAAATGAGTGTGCGGATGCTGCCACCAAGGAAGCTGTCCGCTCTTGTCCCATCTCTCGTAAAGGTATTCCATATTCCGACTTTTACCCGGTTATCCATTCCTCCATCCTTACCCGTTGGCAGGCTTCTTGGTCGTCTGTTATTGGTAACAAACTACGTACTGTTAAATGTTTTGTTTCCTCGTGGCCGTCCTCCTACCACCGTAACCGGCGATGGGAAACAGCTCTGGCGAGGTTGCGTATTGGCCATACTCGCTTAACCCATGGTCACTTGATGGAGCGCCGCCCTGCTCCTTATTGTCTTAATTGCATTGTCCCTCTTACGGTCGTGCATGTCCTTCTTGAATGTCCTGACTTCCAGGACGAGCGTGTGTATTGCTTTCCGACCGCCCCTCGCGGTCACCTGTCCCTCAATAGAATTCTTCGTGACTCGGATACTTTTGATATCGTTCGCCTTATGCGTTTTTGTTCTCTTATTGGCATCCTTGGTGATATTTAGCGCCCCCTGATTATTCCGCACATTTGATGGTGCTACATAGCCTTCCCGGTTTGGTGCCTTCTTTTGATAATTACTTACTTGCAATCACCAGTCGTCGATTCGTACTGACACACTTTAATGAATGATAATGACACCTGGGACACTCACTTGACACACGAATTCAAATTACTCACAAATAATACGAATTATGTCCAAGTGGACTTAGAAATATTTTCACAACACAATTTTTTCTTAATTTTTCTACTAATTCTTTCCCACATTTCCACAATCACTGGTTTAAAATGTAACAAGCAAATCACCCGCCGTAGGAATACTTATCAGGACATCAAAAGAACTAACCCCCAGAGGAGTAACCCAGCCATCAGGACAACTCACCTCTGACTTATTGTATTTCTGTTAATTTAAAAGATAGTCTGACAGACTATTATTCAGGGGATCACGTATAAGCACAGGGTCACTAAGAATGGGGGAACCACTCCTAATATGGGAGAATCACTTAAAATTTGGGGAAATAATTAATACCAAGAAAATCACTTCATTTTAACTAATGAACTCACTCCATTATACCTATAATCATCCCTACCGGCTCTCAATCTCGCCCTAGTCTAGCCTAGGTGACCATGACCACCTAGACTCAAACTGCACGAAATGCTGCTTTTGCGGCAATGATTAAGATTAGATGCCAATCGAACTCTTGACTGTGTGCAATCAACCAGTCGTCGATTCGTTGCTAAGTTGTGTACTACCTCATCCCTCAATGACCGCGACCATCTTCACGAGTTTACTTTTTTTCTTAGCGATTTGGGTCGTCTACTAAGCCCTCGGAAAAATCCCGAGGCGTCCCACAGAAAAATCCGCCCAGACAGCCCAAAATTGAAACTATTGTTGAGAATATGGAAGTCCCCAACATCTCTGAACCAACTGAAAGGGGTCGAGTAAAATAGCCTGTTCAATCGGCTCAAAGCGGTCTCGATAAATTAAGCGATAATATATACAATATATACAAAGCGATATTATATACAATATATGTCAGACCAATCCTGGAGTATGCGGCTCCAGCATGGAGTCCATATCCAGTTAAGCATAAGACTAAACTGGAAAAGGTTCAAAGGTTTGCCACCAGACTAATACCAAGCTGAGAGGTATGAGCTACGAGCAGAGACTACGGAAATTAAACCTCACTTTGTTGGAAGACAGAAGAGTTAGGGGGGACATGATCACCACATTCAAGATTCTCAAGGGAATCGACAGGGTAGATAGACAGGCTATTTAACACAAGGGACACATGTACTAGGGGACACAGGTGGAAACTGAGTGCCCAAATGAGCCACAGAGATATTAGAAAGAACTTTTTTAGTGTCAGAGTGGTTGACAAATGGAATGCATTAGGAAGTGATGTGGTGGAGGCTGACTCCATACACAGTATGGAGTCAGACTGGTATGTACCCCCTCTCTGGTCAATCAATCAGGTGTACAGTGTGAGGTAAAATATTATCAAATTCTTATTCAGGATAGTATATATATTTAAAATCTGTGTGGCTCATTCTGGATAGAAGTTACCGCTCACGGGAACTAGTGACACGCACGCACACGCACGCACGCACTCAAACCCACGTACGTATGCACGCACACACAGGCTAGAAGGGATTAACACCTTTCGTGGAAAGGAGATAAAACCTCTCATAATCCACCCCCTCTCTTACCCCTTCTCTTCCACCTCTCTTACCCCTTCTCTTCCCCCTCTCTTACCTGCCATAAGCTGAACACCTCACCACCTCTTAACCACATCCCATGCGCACACACGTTCTCTCGCTCTCTTGCTCTCTCTCGCTCTCTCTCTCTCTTGCTCTCTCTCTCTCTCTCCCTTGCTCTCTCTCTCTCTCCCTTGCTCTCTCTCTCTCTCCCTTGCTCTCTCTCTCTCTCTCTCCCTTGCTCTCTCTCTTGACAAGGGGCAAAATGGCAGGAGGCCGCAACAGGGACACGGGAAGCAGCCAGGGTGATCAAACAAAGGAATTGCTAACCCAAGTTCTGGAGGAATTCAGGAGGGAGATGAATGAAATGAGGATTACAATTAACAATCTGCAAAGTGAGCTAGCATCAGCAAGGGAAGAGATCAAATCTCTCACAGAGAAAAATAGAGACCGAGCATCAGATTATCATCCAAAGGGAAGGTGGGAATGTTACATTGGGAGGAAATGCCTCTGTACCTGAAACATTTGCGGATATACTGAAAAAGAGCTCAGAAACAATGGACACAGTAAGGGAGGTAGCGATGCAAGCAGCTACGTCACAGGAAGCAGCAAGGTGCACCACTCAACTGCTGGAGAGAAAAAGATCAGTGGTAGTTGCAGGCATCAAAGAACAGGAAGGATCCAACAGGCATGAATGGAATGGCAAGGATAGAGAGGCAGTACATGGCTACTGAAGAGGTTACAGATGGAAGGGGCTGTATATAACATTGAGAAGGTTTTCAGGTTGGGCTGGTACAACAAGGACAGAAACCGACTTGTAAAGGTGGTGTTTACAAACGAAACCACAAAGGAGGATATTCTCGAAAGGAAGAGTCGTCTGCAGTATATGGAGGGATACAAAAAAGTATTCCTGCAGAGGGACAGGACAAAGGAGGAGAGAGCCAGGGCAGCAGAGGCAAGGAGGAAGCGCAGGGAGAGAGGAGCAAACCAGGAAATCACAGCCCTCAACACAACAGTCCCAGAGACAAGAGGAGAACCCAAAACCAGCATCCCAGCAACACCAGAGGAGAGGGCAACACCACCACCCCCCTCTGCATAGAAACCCTTCCTTCCCCTCACCCTACATGCCCCCACCCAACCCTCCCTCCCCCCCCCCCCAACCTTATTCTGACCCTGACACCCCTTCCCCATTCCCATCATGTCCCCCTCCCACCTTTCCCCCCCCCCTGTCCCCCTCCCCCTTCATCCCATACCCTCCCTATCCCTCCTCCCTCCTCACCCCGTATCCTCCATGTCCCCCCTATCTCCTTAACCCACACCCTACCTGTCCCCCCTTCCCTTAAACCCCCACCCCCTACCCCAAAATCCTCTGAGACCCTGCAAACCACCTCACAGATCCTCTCACCCCCGGAACAGCTTCCCACACCAGCAGAATGCTCGCCAAGAAAGGGAAATGAAAATGAACAGAAGAAAGTGAGCTTCAAGGCGATGTACACTAACATAGATGGGATTTCAAATAAAAAAAGTGAACTTGGAGAATGGGCACTAGAAGAAAACCCAGACATAATAGCACTCACAGAAACAAAGTTAACGAAAATCATAACAAACACAGTGTTTCCACAGGGCTACTATGTAGTGAGGAAAGAGAGAGAAGGGAGAGGAGGAGGTGGTGTAGCTTTGCTACTAAGAGAAGGTTGGAGTTTCGAAGAGATGGTAATTCAGAACTGTGAAGGTTTCAGAGACTACATATCAGGCACCATAGCAACTGGAGGACAGAAAATTATAATAGTAGTCATATATAACTCCCCATCGAATGACAGAAGACCCAGACAGGAATATGATAGAAACAACTTGGCCACCATCAATATAAGAGAGAGATCAGCTTCTGTGGCTAGCAGGAACGGATCCAGACTTCTAATCATGAAAGACTTCAAACATGGAAAGATAGATTGGGGGAACAGAGACCCACATGGAGGCCCAGACACATGGAGAGCTAAGCTGCTGGATGTGGCAACAAGAAACTTTCTAAGTCAACACGTCAAGGGACCGACAAGAATGAGAGGAGGGGATGAACCAGCCTTGCTTGATCTGATATTTACCCTATATGAGTCGGATATAAGGGAAGTTAAGCTGGAAGCCCCCTTGGGAATAAGTGATCATAGTGTATTGAGCTTTGAGTACCTGGTTGGGAATTATCACCCCCAAAAAAGAACTGGGAACCAAAAGGCTGGTGTACCGAAAGGGAAACTATGAGTAAATGAATAAATTCCTATGGGATATACATTGGGACACAGAACTCGGAACCAAGTCCGTACAAGACATGATGGACTATGTCACCCAAAAATGTCAGGAGGCTGTAAGCAGGTTTGACCCAGCCCGACAGGAAAAAAGAGAAGCAAAGGAAGAATCCGTGGTTTAATAGGGAATGTATGAAAGCAAAGGAGCTGAACAAAAGGGCATGGAGGAACTTCTGTAATAACAGAACACCAGAAAGTAGAGAGAGATACCAGAGAACCAGGAACGAGTATGTCAGTGTGAGAAGAGCAGCTGAGAAAAGGTAAAAAAATGATATAGCTAATAAAGCCAAGACCGAACCAAAGCTACTACACAGTCACATCAGGAGGAAGACAACAGTGAAGGAACAGGTGATGAAACTTAAGGTAGGCGAAGACAGGTACACAGAGAATGACAAAGAGGTGTGTGAAGAACTCAACAAAAGGTTCCAGGAGGTCTTTACAATAGAACAGGGAGATGTCACGGCGCTAGAAGAGGTGGCAGCAAACCAGGTGACCTTGGATAGGTTCGAAATTACAAGAGATGAGGTCAAGAAGCACCTATTGGAGCTGGATGTGAGAAAAGCTGTTGGGCCGGATGGAATCTCGACATGGGTATTGAAAGAGTGTGCAGGAACACTTTGCTTACCACTCTCCATAGTGTATAGTAGGTCACTGGAAACGGGGGACCTACCAGAAATATGGAAGACTGCTAATGTAGTACCAATATACAAAAAGGGTGACAGACAAGAGGCACTGAGCTACAGGCCAGTGTCCTTAACTTGTATACCATGCAAGGTGATGGAGAAGATCGTGAGAAAAAACCTAGTAACACATCTGGAGAGAAGAGACTTCGTGACAACCCATCAACATGGGTTCAGGGAGGGTAAATCTTGCCTTACAGGCTTGATAGAATTCTACGATCAGGTGACAAAGATTAAACAAGAAAGAGAAGGGTGGGCGGACTGCATTTTTTTGAACTGTCGGAAAGCCTTTGACACAGTACCCCATAAAAGATTGATGCATAAGCTGGAGAAACAGGCAGGAGTAACTGGTAGGGCGCTCCAGTGGATAAGGGAGTACCTAAACAATAGGAAGCAGAGAGTTACAGTGAGGGGTGAGACCTCAGACTGGCGTGAAGTCACCAGTGGAGTCCCACAGGGCTCTGTACTTGGACCTATCCTGTTTCTGATATACGTAAATGATCTCCCAGAGGGTATAGACTCATTCCTCTCAATGTTTGCTGACGTCGCCAAAATTATGAGAAGGATTAAGACAGAGGAGGACAGCTTGAGGCTTCAAGAAGACCTGGACAAGCTGCAGGAATGGTCGAACAAATGGCTGTTAGAGTTTAACCCAAGCAAATGTAATGTAATGAAGATAGGGGTAGGAAGCAGGAGACCAGATACAAGGTATCATTTGGGAGATGAAATACTTCAAGAGTCAGAGAGAGAGAAAGACCTGGGGGTTGATATCACGCCAGACCTGTCCCCTGAAGCACATATCAAGAGGATAACAGCAAAAGCATATGCCAGGTTGGCTAACATAAGAACGGCCTTTAGAAACTTGTGTAAGGAATCTTTCAGAACATTATATACCACACATGTCAGACCAATCCTGGAGTATGCGGCTCCAGCATGGAGTCCATATCTAGTCAAGCATAAGACTAAACTGGAAAAGGTTCAAAGGTTTGCCACCAGACTAGTCCCCGGGCTGAGAGGTATGAGCTACGAGGAGAGACTACGGGAATTAAACCTCACTTCGTTGGAAGACAGAAGAGTTAGGGGGGACATGATCACCACATTCAAGATCCTCAAGGGAATCGACAGGGTTGATAAAGACAGAGTGTTTAACATAAGGGGCACACACACTAGGGGACACAGGTGGAAACTGAGTGCCCAAACGAGCCACAGAGATATTAGAAAGAACTTTTTTAATGTCAGAGTGGTTGACAAATGGAATGCATTAGGAAGTGATGTGGTGGAGGCTGACTCCATACACAGTTTCAAGTGTAGATATGATAGAGCCCAATAGGCTCAGGAACCTGTACACCTGTTGATTGACAGTTAAGAGGCGGGACCAAAGAGCCAGAGCTCAACCCCCGCAAGCACAACTAGGTGAGTACAGTTTCAAGTGTAGATATGATAGAACCCAGTAGGTTCAGGAACCTGTACACCTGTTGATTGACAGTTGAGAGGCGGGACCAACGAGCCAGACCTCAACCCCCGCAAGCACAATTAGGCGAGTACAATTAGGTGAGTACTAATGGTGACTGAATCCCTATTCCCAATTGATAGTTTAATTATCTATATAAATTACTATCAATTGCCCTACTGAGCAATAACATGAATTAACCAAATTTAAATGAACTAACAAACAAGTTGGTCGGTAGCCATTTACCACCACTGACGCTGCTACTGAGCCGCGAGTGTGTCATGCGTCTACCAGAAACTAGTTCCCTTATTCTAAATAAGTCATCTGCACTTGTCCCAGAATCCTCGTCACTTTAGAAAGAACTACTACATAGTTCCTTTGTGAATAGCTTGGATCAAGGATCCTGTATACAGTACTATCAAAATTAAGTTATACCCTTTCACATACCAAATTAACTAAGATGGAGTCTCGGAGTAGATGGTGGGTGAGGTTGTTGGGGTGAGGCTGCGTCCCTGGTGACCAGGCTGAAGTCAGTGTTGCCGCCTCAAAAGTAGAGCCGCTCTGCTATCTACTAAATTCCCGGCTGGAAACCTACCTGACTACACTTCCTCACTCAATCCTTCCTTAAACATACAATTAAGGAGTGCACAGAATCTATTCTTTAAAAGGGCAACCTCAAGATGAAACTTTACATAAAAATTACCGGTGACAATTTTTAATCTCTACTCCCTTAGCACTGAGGTGTAATGTCCGGGCCCGGCTAGAATGTTACCTCCTGCAGTAACTAACGTACAGACGCGTTTATACAATCAAATTTATGAAGAATACATGATTATGAACAGTTTGGCTGTTACAGTGGCCTGTCAGGCTTCGATTATGCTCTGTATTTCGGCTTTCCTTGAAGAACAGTCCGGTGAGACGGTGGCGTGGGCGTCTCCACATAGGAGACAACATTGCAATTCAGCTTGGCAGTTCCTGTAGTGGGAAGCAGTCAGAGGAAGAGACTTCAGAGGAAGTCTCGACCACTGACGGACGCAACCGTTTCAGCGTTTATCTGCACTTGCTGTAGTTGGGATGCCGTTCTTGGGTTGGACTTAACAGCCACAGCAGACATTGCCGCCAAGCAGACACCCAGGGCACATTTCAAAAACCCCACGGGACTGACGGATATCTACTACTTGGTTTCGTGCAAAGATACTGCATCTCTGACCTGGTTGTTGCATTTCTGGACGTAGTGAGTGCATTGGTAACACCTAAAGCATTGACATAGGCGGCAGTATTGTTCCTTGGAGATCTGATGGGGGTGTGCAGGCCACGCCAAAACATTTGAGGCCGTTGTCCGCCACGAGAGTGGTCTCTGCTAAAGATTTGAGGGTGGCTCTCAGGTTTCCATCCTGCTGGATGAGGTTTGCTGAAACGGTAGTCAGTGACTGGTTCTGAAGGTTGATGCTGTGGATGATATAGACTATCCTTTCCGCGATAAGAGCGCTCACTGATATTTAGCGCCCTCTGATTATTTTGCGCATTTGATGGTGCTACATAGCCTTCCCGGTTTGGTGCCTTCTTTTGATAATTACTTACTTACTTCATGTTTTATTATGTGTTGATACTTTTAATACCTTATTAATAACCCTTTGTCATGCCCGTTCATCCACTTGTACACATCAGTAATGTCAGTAAGTTATTGTATATATTAAAAAAGGAAAACAATGGATATAAAATGGATAAGTTTAGATTTTGAGGAGACCTGGCAAATAATAGACTAATAACAGGGTTGTGGATTTGTGGAATCAGTTATCAGGTAACATAATAGATGTACAGTGAGGCACAGTGAGAGGGTGTTAGTTGGAGGTCCAATTGACCTGATACTGAAAATGGAAGTTGTAGTGAGTGAACTGTCACCAGTTCACTCACTACAACGTCCAGGAGCAAAGCAATGTGGGGCTCAGAGGGCAAAGTTGGATTCCAAGTGGAAGGAGCTACGACAGATGCAGGAGCAAAGACAGATGAAACAACCTCAAGAGGGAGTAAATGAGGAGAGCAACAGTAGAAAGTCTTCGTCTTGGAATGACGCAAAGGACAGGGGTCTTAAGAAGTCTATGACAAAACCGTCTGCAAATGTCATAAAGACTTCCAACCCATTTGCCATGCTGGAAGAAGTGTTGTAGGGGAGACTGCAGTTCGTTCGAAAGACAAGACAACGAAGGGAGCGCAGGTCCCTTGGGTTGCTCACAAAGTAAAGGAAGTACTTAAGCGAATTTTGGTTGTTGGAGATTCCCAGGTGAGGTATTTGGATAGAGCATGTTGTGCCAGAGATAAGGGGGAACTGGTTAAGGGTTTGCTATCCGGGAGCTTAACAGTCTCCGTGGTGTAGTGGTGAGACACTCGCCTGGCGTTCCGCGAGCGCTATGTCATGGGTTCGTATCCTGGCCGGGGAGGATTTACTGGGCGCAATTCCTTAACTGTAGCCTCTGTTTAACGCAACAGTAAAATGTGTACTTGGATGAAAAAACGATTCTTCGCGGCAGGGGATCGTATTCCAGGGACCATAGGATTAAGGACTTGCCCGAAACGCTACGCGTACTAGTGGCTGTACAAGAATGTAACAACTCTTGTATATATCACACACACAAAAAAAAAAAAAAAAAAAAAAAAAAAAATGAATTGGTGAGCACGGGAGGAATCCCGATCATACGTGGCATTCTTCTTAGAAAGGGAGTAAGAAATGAATAGTTATCGAGGGCATTTGGAGTCAATTGCCGACTGAACAAATATTGTAAATCAAATGCAGTATCATTCATTGATAACTGGGAACACTTCTTTGGAAGGAATGACATGAATACACACAAAATCACAATAGCGTGATACATAAAATAAACAAATCCATAAGGGCTGTGATGAGGGTTCGAACTTGCGTCCAGGAAGATCCCAGATGTACCTGTCGTCTGTCAGATTCCATGTCGTGGCGCAGTCGACTAAGGCGCGCGTCTGGGATCATCCTGGACGTACATTCGCACCCACATCTCAGCCCTTGTGGATTTGTTCTTTTAATGACATGAATGCTCGGACTGGAGTTGTTGCCGTTGCCAACTCGTTGGAACCTGTGATGGGAGGGGTGTGTGTGGGTTTAAACTGTTAGTAGATAAATAAACTGTTATAAATTAGTTATAAACAAACCTACAAAAATTATAAATTAGATAATAAACTGTTATTTAAACTGTTATTATTTAAAGCTGCTATTAGGACAATATCCAACTCTGGCCCCAGACATCACTCGGTACCCCTACTCAAATCTCTGAATATGTTAGACATTAAGTCACTGCACATTCTCTCATGTGTATTATACATATATAAAACGCAAAACTGTAATGCCAATCCTGACCTCAAAAGCTTCATAGAAGGTTGTAACAGAACCCATGAGCACCACACCATAAATAAATACAGTTTTGATATTCCTAGAGTACGACTTAATCAAACTAGATATGCTCTACAAATCAAGGGACCCAGATTGTGGAATGACCTTCCCAACCATATGCAGGCGATGAGTCACAATAACGTGGCTGAAGTATGTTGACCAGACCACACACTAGAAGTTGAAGGGACGGCGACGTTTCGGTCCGTCCTGGACCATTCTCAAGTCGATGTTAAACTTTCCAACCATGTTAAAGACTGTACCTCTCTCAACCAGTTTAAGATAAAAACGAAGCTATACCTAATAAATTCCCTGTAACCTACCTTACCCTTCTATTGTCAACCAATGTTTTTTTTTGTTTTTTTTAAAGAGCGCTGTTTGTCGACAGAATTGTATTTGTGCTGCTTTTTCAGCTTTTTCAGCTATGTTTTCATCCCATGTTTTCATTTTACTCTTTATGCTCACTTAGTATTAAGCTATAGTCATTTAAGTTTTTCATGCCCGAAACGCTTTGCGTAATAGTGACTTTAGGCATTGTATGTACTAGCCCTAACTATAAATCCATCACTTTTTGTAAAATCTCTTGTATGTATGTACCTTACCTAAATAAACATTTGATTTGATTTGATTTGTTAGTAGATAATGGTATGGAAATAGATATGGAGAAAGGGTGCAATAAAAGTATGTGTCGTGAGGGGGGGGGGGGATGAAAAAGGAAGAAAAATAACAATACACTTAAGGTATATTACACGAACAGTAGGAGTCTAAAAACAAAATAAACGATTTAAATGCTCTTGTCTGCACAGAAACAATAGACATTATTGCACTTACCGAAACATGGAATGTAGAAAACGAAGAACAAGTAGCTGAATATCAAATAAACTGATTTAAAATAGTTCACAAATGTAAATATATTACAAGAGGAAGGGAAGTAGGCACATATGTTTAGGAAAATTTGAAATGTAGTCTCAGTTTGTGTATGACTCAGTTTTAATTCCCTCTATCTGGCTAGAATTAACCGAAAACCTAAAAATCTTACAGTAGTTATATACAGGTCACCAAAGTTAGACAGATTAGAAGCAAATCATCTATGAGATGAAATACCTAGAGCATCTAGGTCAAACAGTTTGTCATGGGTGACTTTAATTTTTGTTGAATTAACTAGCTTACCAGAACAGGGAATAATGAAGCAGAAGATTATCTATAATTGAGAATTTCTTCTCTAAGCAACACATTATAGCATTATGGAACCAACGTGTGAAAATAATAATTTATATACACTGATACAAATAATAGGTTTGTTCACGTTTCCAGTCATTAGGTAAGTCATGTTTACTATATCACCAATTCCTGCTCCGAGATAACAAACCCTAAACCTGTACCCACTATCTCTGGTACAAAATGCTCTATCCAAATACCTCACAAATGATTCTCCCATAACCAAAATTCGCTTAGCTGTTTCCTATAATTTGTGAACACACTGAGGGACCTGTGCTCCTTCGTTGTCTTGCCTTTCGAGCAAACGGCAGTCTCCCTGTAGCACTCCTCTTTCAGCAAAGCGAATGACATGGAAGTTTTTGACATCTGTAGTCGGCCTCGCCAGTCTTCTTAATACCCCCATCCCATACGATATTCCAAGTCAAGGACCCTCTACTGCTGCTCTCCTCCTTTACTTCCTCGTGACGTTGTTTCGTCTGTCTTAGCTCCTGCATTTGTCATAGCTCCTCCCGCAGGGAATCCAACTCTGTCCGTTTCAGAGATCCACATAGCTCGCTCACTAGCACCAGTTCACTCATCACTACTACCATTTTCAATATCAAATAAATTGATACCAGTAACAGGGTTGCTGATTTGTGGAACCAATTACCACGTAACATAATAGGAGGATTACTTGAATGTTACAAGCGTAGGTTAGACATATATATATGAATGGGTTTGGGTGGATATAAACATTTGTTGCCACGTATTGGCCAATAGGAATTTTACAGTTAACAATGAAGTTATTATATCAACTGTTTCCATTGATATAACCTATAGGTTTAGCAGAAGCTTTGCTAACGTGAAGTTACAAAACATCGAATCTTTCCACTATCAACTGCCTCAATTATGCTGGAATACAAAATCAAATTTGTCAACCCACGATTGGCCTTATTAAAACCATGTTGTAAATCATTTATTTAACCTGCTTTTCAACATGTAGAAAAAAGTTTTGCCATTTTAGATTGAAGTAATCTTCAAGAAATAGTCGTTAAACTAATTGGCCGCAGTTCGACGTAGTTGATCCTCTCCTTTCTTAATGTGTACGCATAGGCAGGACTCGCCGCTCTGCTACCGGAGGGCGCTGACGTTCGGCCCGGGCTGTCAGTGTTGACCTGTAACTGCTGCGTGGTGGTCGTCTTGTTGACGGTGTGGTGCGGCCATTGGCCGGGGCCTGGCGGGTGTTATGGCGTCGGCTAGTGGTGGCCGTGTTCGCCGGGTCGACACCGCCCGGCTTGATTTCTCGGCCCCCGTTGACTGGCCCTTGGTGGAGGTTGCCCTTATGGACGCCATGAAGGTGGAGTACCAAGATCTCTACGGTGTTGAGAAACTTTCCCCTACCCGGGTGGCGGTGACGTTCTCCTCGGCGCAGGTGTATCAGCTGTTTGTGCGTCGATGGGGTACACGGACGCATGTACTTCCAGGTTCTGCTGTGACGGTGGAGGTCTCCGATCCGTGGGGCCCCCTGACGTATGTCAGCGTTCATGGTGTGCCGGTGCAGTTTCCTGAGGATGAGCTATCCGCCGCGTTCCGTCGGTATGGTGAGGTGGTGGGGCAGCGTCATGCCTGTCTGCTTAGTGGGCACCTGAAGGGGCTCCGTATGGGTGCCCGTACTTTGCGCATGCGGCTCTCTGGGGCTATTCCCTCTCGGGTGGCTGTGTGTGGGTTTTATGTGCGTGTGTTTTACCAGGGGCAGACTCGCTCCTGTTTCCGGTGTGGTGAGGTAGGCCATTTCGCTGCAGCTTGCCGTGCCCCTCGCCCGGAGGACCCATCGGTTTTCCATGCGGATGATTTTCCACTTCTGCCGGAGGCTGGGGCGCCCCCAGTGGGCCCGGGCTCTGTGGGTGTGCCTCTGGGGGCGTCGTCCCCAGCTGTCCCTACCTCTTCGTCTGCTGCTGGGTCCTCTGCTCTGTCTGTTGACTCTGATGCTCTCGCGGCTCCTGCTTCGGGTGCGCCTATGCTGGTGGCGGCGGAGGTACATCGCGACCCGAGTGTCTCCTTGGAATCCGACGTGTGTGATGTGGTGCCGGCGGGCGACCCATGTGCAGTGGCCAGTGTGTTTCCCGAGGCCAGAGGCGGTGTTGATACTGTGTCTCCTGACGGCCAGCCCTGCGGTGCTCCTGATGCTGGTGCCGTGGCGCAGCCGCCTGCTGTCGCTTGTGCTGTGCCTCCTGTGGTTGCATTGGGCTCTGCTGTTCCTCGACGAAAGCGCGCTCCGAGGGATCGGTCGCACAGCAGGGGCCCCCCTGGGAAGAGGATCGAGGCTTCGGGTGGTGTGCCTTTGGCTGGTGTTCCTCCCTCCGCTTCTCCAGTGGTTCCTCCTCCCCCTTCGGAAGCGGGATCTGGGGATGAGCGGGGCATTGAGCGTGGTGTCGGGCTCGGGGCGGCGGAGGCAGTGGAGAAACTGTGGATGGTGTCCTCGACGCCTGGGGCGCCCTCTTCGCATGGGGTGTCTCCTGTGATTTTGAAGGCGGTTCCTGGCCGGTCGTCCTCCGGGGTGCGGCAGGGGGTTGAGCCTGGTGGTGTGGATGTGGCTCCCGCTGCGGGTGCGGTTGTGTCCCCTGGGGGACGCGTTGGGTTGGGGGTGTCCTGAGGTTCTCCCGATGGCGCCCTCTGTTGTCTGTGCGTCTTTGAATGTTCGTGGTTTGAATGATCTTGGGGTCCAGTTGGGCCTGTTGGATGTTCTGCAGGAGCAGCGTGTGGATGTGGCTCTGATCCAGGAGCATAATGTTTGTGAGGTGTCTGTGCTGCAGTGTTTAAGTGCGCATTTTCATGTTGTGCTCAACCCGCCGAGGACGTCCTTCGGGGGACGCTTATGTTGTTTTCTAGGAGGGCTTCCTTCTCTGTGCTTCACACGGTGATGGATGAAGATGGGCGGGTTTTGTTTGTGAGGGTTGAGTTTTTGGGGGTCGTTCTTCCGTTCCTGACGGTGTACGCCCCCTCGGGGGTGGCGCGCCGTCGGGAACGGGAGGAGTTTTTTCGGGTGGGGCTTCTCCCTTTCCTGCGTCATGATACGCGGAGTATGGTTTTTGGTGGTGATTTTAACTGTGTGACGAGTGCGCGGGACTGTAGTAGCGCCCGCCCGCAGAATGTCTCGGGTGCGCTGCTGGAGGTGGTGCGTTCTTGCGGTTTCAAGGATGCTGCTGTGCTCTATGGGGGCGAGTTGTCCTTTACTTTTGCTGCGCATGGGGCACGTTCGCGGATTGATCGAGTGTATGTTTCTGGCGGGGGGTGTTCTGTGTTTGCTTTCCACACTGTCCCGGTTGCTTTCTCGGACCATAGTCTCGTGGTGGTCCGGGTTGGTGTGCCCAGTCAGGTACGGGTCGGCGCGGGGTGGTGGAAGCTGAATTGTGGGTTGTTGCGTTCTCCAAGGGTTTGTGGGCAGTTTCGGGTTTGGTGGGTCGGGGTTCTCGCCCGGCGGTGTGATTTTCCTTCTGTTTTAGATTGGTGGGAGTGGTGTAAGGAGCAATGTCGGTTGTTTTTTCGGGTGGCTGCCAAACGAGAGGCTGCTGGAAGATTTGGGTTGCTGCGGTTGTTCCAGGCGAGGCTTTCGTGGTTGTATGTGCGGTACAATGCTGGGATTGACTGTTTTGGGGAGATTGCGGAGTGTAAGGAGCGTATTTGTGGTTTGCGGAATGAGTGGGCCGAGGGTGTTCGTGTGCGTGCTCGTGTGAGTGAACGTGTTGACGGGGAACAGCTCTCTCCTTATCTTTTAGGGAAGGTGAAGGCTGCGTGGGACGGTGTTCTTTTTACGGCTCTGCAACGGCCGGATGGGTCCGTTGTTTCGGACACCGGTGGTGTGTTGCATTATGTGCGGCAGGAGTTGGTTGCGCTCTATAGGGAGGTGGTAGGGGACGACGCGATTGCGGAAGGTTTTTTGGGTGGTTGTGCTCCGGGGTTGTCTGCTGCTGATTGTGTTGGTTTGGAGGAAGATGTTTCGTTGGGGGAGCTTTTCGATGTGGTGAGGTCGTTTCGTTCCGGGAAGGTGCCGGGCTCAGATGGTCTTCCTGTCGAGTTTTATGTTGCCTTTTGGGATGTGTTGGGTGATGTTCTTTTGGAGGTGGTCCGGACTTGCCTTCGGGGGTGCGTTCTGCCTGTGTCTCGGTGCGTTGGGATTGTGCGGCTGCTCCCAAAGCCGGGCGATTTGCGGTTCTTCTCGAACTGGAGACCCATTACTTTGTTGAATGTGGACTATAAGATCCTGTCCAAGATTTTAGCTGGTCGGTGTCGCCATGTGGTTGCGTCTGTGGTTTCCGTGGAACAGTTTTGTGGTGTTCCAGGTCGCTCGTTACTGCAGTGCAATGCGTTATTTCGGGATGTGCTTCTGTACGTGTCGGGCTCTCGCTTGTCAGCAGCGATGATTTGCCTGGATTGGTCTAAGGCTTTTGACCAGTGTTTCGTTAGCTTTTGTTTTTCGTGTGTTAGAGCGGCTTGGTTTTCCGCCTTTGTTTGTTCGTTGGGTGCGTATGTTGTATGCTCAGTGTTGCAGTCGGGTTTGCATCAATGGGTTCTTGAGTGCTCCTTTCCCTGTACGCCGTTCGGTGAGGCAGGGTTGTCCGCTTTCCATGCTCCTTTATGTGCTCTTTCAGGAGCCTTTTTTTCAGGCGGTCAAGGCTTGTGCGTTGATCCGTCCCCCCCGGCTGCCTTCTGATCTTCGGTTACCCATCTGCGGTTATGCGGATGATACCATCCTGTTCGTGGCCTCTGCTGGTTCTGTTCGGGCTGTCCAGGTCGTGGTTGAGAGGTTTGAGTTGGCCACTGGGGCCCAGGTCAATCGTGCCAAATCTGGTCTTATGGGTATCGGTGGGTGGTCCTCTCGCCTTGTGTGGGAGGGGTCTTGGTTTCCGGTGGTCTCCTCTCTGCGTGTTCTGGGGATCACCTGGTTCGCTTCTTACGAGCGATCTTTGGAATTTAATTGGGGTGCGGTTTCTCGTAGTGTTGGTGTTGCGGTTGGGTTGTTGGCTGCGCGCCCGCTAACAATTTATCAGCGGGCGTTGCTTGTTACTTGCAAAGTTCTGTCACGTGTCTGGTTCGTGGCTCGGTGTTTCCCCCTAGATCGCCGGCTGGCTCTGGGGTTGGAACGTCAGGTTTATAGGTACGTGTGGTGTGGTCGTTACCACCCGGTTCGTCGCTCGACGTTGGTGTTAGCGGTGCGGGAAGGTGGGGTTGGTATTCCTGATGTGATTACCAGGGCTCGGGCGCTGTTCTGGGTCTCGTTGCGTCAGGGCTCGGGCGCTGTTCTGGGTCTCGTTGCGTCAGGGTTTCTCGTTGCTCCTCGTTAAAGGAGCATGGAAAGGAGCGTTGGGTGGGGGGCTCAATGCATTGTGTATTTTTTATTGTTCGGTCCGGTTTAGTTTTTTGGTGGATTGCGGTGTTTGTCGGGAGGTGGCTTTTTGTACCCCTCCTGTTTACTCCTGGGCGGTAGACATTCTTCGGGCTGTCTGTCGTTATCCGGGTTATATGTCTCTCTCAGTGAAGGCGATTTATGGGGTTCAATATTGTCGTGTCAGGCCGCGGGTGGAGTCTTTATTCCCGTGTTGGGATTGGGGGGAGGTGTGGGCGGCGTTAGGGGCGCGGTTTTTGGCACCGCAGCAGCGGGAGTTGTTGTTTCGCATGTTGCATTTGTCGTTGGTGACAAATGACCGGTTGTGCATACTGGGTTTGCGTGCCTCTGACGCATGTGTCCACTGTGGTTTGCCTGAAACTCAGTTACATGTTTTCTATTTTTGTGAGAGGCTGAGTGGTTTGCTTGATTGGTTTCGTGCTGTGTTGGCCGTGGTTTGTGGGCCGGGATGTCGGGGTGGTTTTTTGCCGTTTTTGTTTTTGTCTTTTCCGCGGGGCTCTCGACGGGTGCGTAATACGCTCTGTCTTCTTGTCGCTGACTATGTGTATTGTGTGTGGGTTGGCCGGAGGGAGGGTTATGGGGTTGATAGGGTTTTGGGGTTTTTGAGAGGACGCTTACGGTTCACCTGGTGGTGGCTGCAGCGTGCTTTTCCGGATGATTTTTGTGG
>NC_091161.1:24858778-24934235 GCF_040958095.1 Procambarus clarkii | reverse complement strand
GGATTATGGGGAAGGCTCGGGTTGTTCGGGAACTACTTAGTGACCACTTTGCCTTGAACGTTGAATTACCACTGGGGAAAAAACAAGTCCACTTTCAAAGGAAAAGGCTAAATATTAATAAAGATATGAAAAATTATTTTATTCAAAATATGGGAGATTGGTATCAACAATACACGCCGCTCTGCGTTGATAGTTTTTACGAGGATATGGTCGAGAACATAAGAGAAATTAGTACAGAGGGAAAATAATGGGGGCAGGGGAAGCAAGACGCATGGACCTAAGAAATTTAAATATTCCAATGATCAGCAAGTCAAGGGGTGGGAGAGAATGCTACGGAGTGCACATAAAGAATGGATAAAAAATGGAATGAGGGATGAAGAGAAAAATACAATGTTGGAAGTGGCTAGGGAATGCAGTCAGGTGAGGAAGGAGGCGCGGGACAGATACTGGCAAGACTTTGCTCAGTCCATTGGTAATACTAAGAACCTTAAAGACATATGGAGAGCAGTAAATAAAGTCAGGGGTTGTAAGACCAAATTCATTGCTCAGTCAGATCCAGGGAAGGTTGCTAATGAGTTAGTAGATAAATGGGCTAGTGCTGCTGGTATTGAGTCCTTACCTGCAGACACGAGAGTCACCATTGAGTCATGGGAAAATATTAGAAATGGAGTAACTTTATGTGCCCTAAATACAAGATCTATAGCGTGCACTGAGATAACTCACGATGAGCTACTGGATGCTATAAAAAGTGGCAGCTCTACTGCTCCCGGGAAAGATGGAGTAACGTATGACATTCTGAATTATTTAGCCGGTATGAAACCTAGTCCCTTACTTGATTTGTTTAATATGAGTTATAGAGAGGGAAAGTTACCAAGAAAATGGAAAGAGGCTGTCATCATTCCTATCCCTAAGTCAAACGGTGGCTACAGACCTGTCTCCTTAATATCCTGCTTTTGTAAAATGATGGAGAGGATTTTGTTAAATAGGCTACTCTACCTTGTAGGTGATAACATGTCCAGTAATCTCTTTGGTTTTATCAAAGGCAAAAGTACTGCGGATTGTCTCTTAAAGTGTTTGTCTAATATGGATGACAATTGTAGAGTTTTTGTTGATCTACAAGGAGCATTTGATAAAGCCAATGGGGAAGTAATCTTATACGAATTAGCCAATCTGGGAATAACAGGGAGATTGTTACACTGGATAAGGGATTATCTACAAGGCAGAAAAGGTCAGGTGTATTATCAGGGATACATGTCTGAGGAACGGAGGTTTCAGTTAGGTACCCCACAAGGGGAGTATTAAGTCCCACCTTATTCAATGTATTAATGAACAGATTAGCATCAGAAATGTATCCTCCAGGGGTCACGACGATCATATATGCTGATGACATTCTTATACAAGGCACTTCCGGGAACAAAATTCAAACTGCTCTTAACATACTTGGTACAACCTGTCACAAGTTAGGCTTAGTTATAAATGCAGATAAAACCAAATATGAGTATAGGAAACGAAGAAATATAACACTTACTCTAAATGGTGTGGAACTGAGCCGTGTTCAGAAGTACAAGTATCTGGGCATGTATGTTGGATACACATGTGAGAGTAAAAATGCTGAAATAAATCATATCAGCACCTTATGTAAAGCCCGTCTGCATCCTCTAAAAGCACTGGCTTTTTCTGGTAAAGGTGTTGGGGTACCTATCTTACGGATGTTATACATAAGCACTGTTCGGTCCCTGATAGACTACGCAACACCCGTTTTGTCTTACACAGGCCAAGGCAGAATTCAAAAAATAGAGCTGATACAGAACGAGGCTATGAGGATTATTCTTGGATGTCAAAGAAATGCAATGAATGAAATAATGAGAATGGAATTAAATTTACAGAGTGTGAGTGATAGAGTCCGTGACATTAACACTAAGAGTAGCTATTCGTTTCATGCGGAGAAAAGGAGGGGATAAGCTGTTTGAGAGCGTTCAGACCTGCTTGAGTGACGTACACACTTCCAGGAAACTGAGGGAGACACGCTACACGAGGGGATTAGCTCATGACCTCAGGGAATACGATGTACTTGACTGCTGTAAACCCTCTAGACAGTGTAATATGTCTGCTCCCTGGAAAGTACAGAAAATAGACGTCGAAATTGTACCCCTCAATGTGAAAAAGATTCATCATGAACCGGGACAATTACGGTGTTTGTATGGAAGCATGATATCCCGGTTACCAAGAGGCAACAGTTTACATGTATATTGCGACGGGTCGGTGGCGGAGGATGGCAGGGCAGGGTGTGGTGTCCTAATAAGGGAATATACGGAGTTTGGGACTGTGGACAGGAAAATTGAACTCCGGCTTAGTAATTATATATCATCCACACAAGCTGAACTGCAGGCCATTCTGGCATGTTTGGAGGAAGTACGTCATGACGACAAAAATGTTTTTGTATTTGTCGATAGCCGAGGAGCACTGGAGTCCTTAAACAGTCGAAACCCAGTCTTCATGTCTATAGTTGAGGATTGTAAGAGAAGAATAGCTGAGATAGAGCTGAAAGGTCATAGTGTGAAATTCATGTGGATTCCATCTCATGTTGGAATAGTGCTCAACGAGGTGGCGGATGACTTGGCCAAACGTGCCACATCAAAACCACAAATTGACATTGAATGTGAATTCACAATGAGACAAATAAGAAGCAAAATCAGAAATATTCAGGCACAGGCAGGAGTGGAGAGGAGAGGGATAATGTATGAGAGAAGTCTAACCATGCAACACTACATGTATGTGAGTCAAAACACCCTTTTCACTTATGGTAAAAGGAGAAATGCTTGGAGTGACTCTGTGTACATGCGGCTCAGGCTTGGGTACAAATATTACTGGGAATATGGGATAGGCGTTCATGATAATGACACGAAGTGTAAACTATGTGGTATGTTAAGGTCTCACACCCTTGCCCATTATGTTCTTGATTGTCCGTTGATTAATGTATATAGAAACACTGAGATAAGGACTGTTCCTGAGCAAATAGCCTGGATGTGTCACAAAGGAAAGGTTGATGATATTCTTGAGAGATATAAGAATTTTGCACCAAGACTAATATTTTGTTGAATTATCCGTATAACTAGGCCATAAAAGTATTTGTGTACGTCTGATACCATACTACTTGTGAAGGAGGAAATGTACATGTTTATCTCTCAGAATGTTTGGTAACAGGTTTATTGTTTGTGATGTGTGTCTATGTATGTACTAACACGTTGTACTGAACGGGGTGAGAATAGCTTGAGCTACCTCATCCCTTTGTGTGTATTTTACCTCAAACTTATTTCAATTTCAATTTCAATCACGGCCGGACAAAAGGAAGTGATAGCCAAGGCTATTTGAACCACTTCCCCGCCGGCAACTCTGATGGTAATCTTGGGCATAGCATTTCACCAAATCACCTCATTCTTTGGGGCACACGTGAGGAACACAAAGCGGATTAAGGATTTAGGCGCCCTGTAGTTACCAGTTGCGTTGCTCCTGGGAGTATGGGTTCGAGTCACTTCTGGGGTGTGAGTTTTCAGTCGCATATAGTCCTGGGGACCATTCAGGCTTGTTCGCATATATTTATTTATATATATATATAATATTATATATATATATTATATATATATATATATATATATATATATATATATATATATATATATATATATATATATATATATATATATATATATATATATATATATATATATATATATATATATATATATATATATATATATATATAATATATATATATATATATATATATATATATATATATATATATATATATATATATATATATATATATATATAGTATATTTTGGTAGCAGTCTTTCCTGTAGACATATATTATTAAATATGACCGAAAAAGTAAGATTAATAATTCTAACACGAATTTTCTCAATCTTTCGTACATTTCGTTTCACTGTTGGAGGTAAATAAAAAATCAATTCTCCAAAATTCATTTTATTTCTAGTCTGACGCGACACGAGCGCGTTTCGTAAAACTTATTACATTTTCAAAGACTTTAGTTCACAAATACACAACTGAATAGAACTTACGCATCTCCGATTTTATATCTACATTTGAGTGAGGTGGAAGGGGTGATGTGGCATTAACACAAGACAGAACAAGATGTGGTATTAATAGGGTATTAATTTCATCAACACAAGACAGAAGAAGAGTATTATTAGGGTATTAATTTCATCAACACAAGACAGAACACGAAACAACGGATATTGAATAGAAGTGTTTGTAGAAAGCCTATTGGTCCATATTTCTTGATGCTTCTATATTGGAGCGGAGTCTTGAGGTGGGTAGAATATAGTTGTGCAATAAATGGCTGTTGATTACTGGTGTTGACTTCTTGATGTGTAGTGCCTCGCAAACGTGAAGCCGCCTGCTATCGCTGTATCTATCGATGATTTCTGTGTTGTTTACTAGGATTTCTCTGGCGATGGTTTGGTTGTGGGAAGAGATTATATGTTCCTTAATGGAGCCCTGTTGCTTATGCATCGTTAAACGCCTAGAAAGAGATGTTGTTGTCTTGCCTATATACTGGTTTTTTTTGGAGCTTACAGTCCCCAAGAGGGCATTTGAAGGCATAGACGACGTTAGTCTCTTTTAAAGCGTTCTGTTTTGTGTCTGGAGAGTTTCTCATGAGTAGGCTGGCCGTTTTTCTGGTTTTATAGTAAATCGTCAGTTGTATCCTCTGATTTTTGTCTGTAGGGATAACGTTTCTATTAACAATATCTTTCAGGACCCTTTCCTCCGTTTTATGAGCTGTGGAAAAGAAGTTCCTGTAAAATAGTCTAATAGGGGGTATAGGTGTTGTGTTAGTTGTCTCTTCAGAGGTTGCATGGCTTTTCACTTTCCTTCTTATGATGTCTTCGACGAAACCATTGGAGAAGCCGTTATTGACTAGGACCTGCCTTACCCTACAGAGTTCTTCGTCGACTTGCTTCCATTCTGAGCTGTGGCTGAGAGCACGGTCGACATATGCGTTAACAACACTCCTCTTGTACCTGTCTGGGCAGTCGCTGTTGGCATTTAGGCACATTCCTATGTTTGTTTCCTTAGTGTAGACTGCAGTGTGGAAACCTCCGCCCTTTTCCATGACTGTTACATCTAGAAAAGGCAGCTTCCCATCCTTTTCCATCTCGTAAGTGAAACGCAGCACGGAACTCTGCTCAAATGCCTCCTTCAGCTCCTGCAGATGTCTGACATCAGGTACCTGTGTAAAAATGTCGTCAACATACGTGCAGTATATGGCCGGTTTCAAGTTCATGTCGACTAAGACTTTTTGCTCGATGGTACCCATGTAGAGAATTTTGGAGAATTGATTTTTGATTTACCTCCAACAGTGAAACGAAATGTACGAAAGATTGAGAAAATTCGTGTTAGAATTATTAATCTTACTTTTTCGGTCATATATAATAACATATGTCTACAGGAAAGACTGCTACCAAAATATACTAATATTAAAGTGCACGACCCAGCAGCAAGGAATCAAGCCTTCACGATAAAATTTCGCCAGGATCTGATTCGTGATCAGATATACAAGGCAGAGAATGAAATCAAAGACAACAAAACGCAACTACTTCATGCTGCAAACGAGTGGAGAAATAGCAACATCGACGATAGTATCCGTACCCGCATTGAACAACACCTCGACATCCTCACAGACCAACATCACCTCAGCACTGAAACAAGGATTAACAAGAAACTAACAACATTATATGGAGGACCTATGGCAATTCCACGACCAAGAGATGGCTTCCTGAACCTTGCAGGAATTAACCTCACTGAGGACCAAGTCACTCTCCTAAATCTGGGCATAAACTGTCATGTTATGTCCAGACCGAGTGAGATGGCCCGGAAAGTAGAGTTGGAAATTCTGTTGGACGACATATTCGACCTCGAGACACAAAAGAAGGTCACTACCAAAGATACCTTACAAGCAGAACTTATTGCAGAAGGAGGAAAGAATCGAGGCAACTACAGAAGCACCATCCCTGGAAACACAAACCGAAACTGTCTCTATTTTCCGCTTATTACAACTTTTAATAAAGTTGTTACATCTTGGCTTAACGTGTTTATGACGTATTAGAACGTTGTTACAACTTGCTATATTGGTTGTTATAACTGGTTAGGAGGTGTTAAAACTTGTTCGAACGTTGTACCAACGTCGTAGTTTCGGTGTGTGTTTGGCAGGATACTGTCCCCCGAGCTTAAAGCGGCAGCTAAAAGCCTTCGTGAGAACAAGGAGATAGTTGTCAGGAGAGGTGACAAGTCGCCAATATATGTCATTCTTAAAAAAGACGAATATCTGGCGAAAATGAACATCATACTCTCTGACCAAACTAAGTTCCAAAGGGTAACGAAGGACACTACAGCCGAATTAAAAGTAAAGGTCAACAAACTGATCGAAACTGTGAACGCCAAGAAATCCGGACTCCACCTGCCAAAGATCATTGGGGAATATAAACCTGGATATGCTTATGGAAATGTCAAGACGCACAAGCCTGGAAACCCACTTCGGCCAATCATTAGCCAGATACCCACACCCACGTACAGACTGGCGAAGCGACTCAACGGCCTGCTGACTCCTTATGTTCCTTGCGCCTTCAGCCTGAAGTCTCCAAAGGAATTTGTTGACTTACTGCGGGGCACACGGGCCACAGGGATAAGAGCCTCGTTGGACGTAGAATCGCTGTTTACCAACGTACCTGTGGACGAGACAATCGGAATGATAGCCGACAGAGTGTATCGTGATCCAGCCTGTACTCCTCTTGACATACCAGAAAATATTCTGAGGAAACTACTCCAAGCTTGTACTAAAGAGGCACCCTTCTTGAGCCCGGATGGGCACATGTATAAGCAAGTAGATGGGGTCGCCATGGGTTCTCCCCTAGGTGTCCTGTTTGCAAACTTCTACATGGGTACCATCGAGCAAAAAGTCTTAGTCGACATGAACTTGAAACCGGCCATATACTGCACGTATGTTGACGACATTTTTACACAGGTACCTGATGTCAGACATCTGCAGGAGCTGAAGGAGGCATTTGAGCAGAGTTCCGTGCTGCGCTTCACTTACGAGATGGAAAAGGATGGGAAGCTGCCCTTTCTAGATGTAACAGTCATGGAAAAGGGCGGAGGTTTCCACACTGCAGTCTACACTAAGGAAACAAACATAGGAATGTGCCTAAATGCCAACAGCGACTGCCCAGACAGGTACAAGAGGAGTGTTGTTAACGCATATGTCGACCGTGCTCTCAGCCACAGCTCAGAATGGAAGCAAGTCGACGAAGAACTCTGTAGGGTAAGGCAGGTCCTAGTCAATAACGGCTTCTCCAATGGTTTCGTCGAAGACATCATAAGAAGGAAAGTGAAAAGCCATGCAACCTCTGAAGAGACAACTAACACAACACCTATACCCCCTATTAGACTATTTTACAGGAACTTCTTTTCCACAGCTCATAAAACGGAGGAAAGGGTCCTGAAAGATATTGTTAATAGAAACGTTATCCCTACAGACAAAAATCAGAGGATACAACTGACGATTTACTATAAAACCAGAAAAACGGCCAGCCTACTCATGAGAAACTCTCCAGACACAAAACAGAACGCTTTAAAAGAGACTAACGTCGTCTATGCCTTCAAATGCCCTCTTGGGGACTGTAAGCTCCAAAAAACCCAGTATATAGGCAAGACAACAACATCTCTTTCTAGGCGTTTAACGATGCATAAGCAACAGGGCTCCATTAAGGAACATATAATCTCTTCCCACAACCAAACCATCGCCAGAGAGATCCTAGTAAACAACACAGAAATCATCGATAGATACAGCGATAGCAGGCGGCTTGACGTTTGCGAGGCACTACACATCAAGAAGTCAACACCAGTAATCAACAGCCAATTATTGCACAACTATATTCTACCCACCTCAAGACTCCGCTCCAATATAGAAGCATCAAGAAATATGGACCAATAGGCTTTCTACAAACACTTCTATTCAATATCCATTGTTTCGTGTTCTGTCTTGTGTTGATGAAATTAATACCCTATTAATACTCTTGTTCTGTCTTGTGTTGATGAAATTAATACCACATCTTGTTCTGTCTTGTGTTAATGCCACATCACCCCTTCCACCTCACTCAAATGTAGATATAAAATCGGAAATGCGTAAGTTCTATTCAGTTGTGTATTTGTGAACTAAAGTCTTTGAAAATGTAATAAGTTTTACGAAGCGCGCTCGTGTCGCGTCAGACTAGAAATAAAAATGAATTTTGGAGAATTGATTTTTTATTTACCTCCAACAGTGAAACGAAATGTACGAAAGATTGAGAAAATTCGTGTTAGAATTATTAATCTTACTTTTTCGGTCATATTTAATAATATATATATATATATATATATATATATATATATATATATATATATATATATATATATATATATATATATATATATATATATATATATATATATATATATATACACACACACAATATACACATACTGACAATTAACTGAAATATTATTTTAATATACAAAATTATAGTGTGTGTGCAATTGATTATTCCTGGGGTGATTAATTCTAATTCTTGCATGTACGAACCATGGGTTTATACTGGTGACACACCTTGAGATTACAGCGTTGTTCAATTTCCCTAGACTAAAATATATTTGTCGCTGTTACGTGTCATGAACAATAAAGTACGGTCAGAAACATGCCACACATTGGCAATACACAATGTAACAATACTGTAATAGACTGTCAAAGAAGATTTACTAATAAATACAATATTCGTGATACTAGGCTAATCAGCCAAGATATAACTATAGTTTGAGCACATCACACACCAGCCTCAGTATGATCATACTGGGGTATGCGTGGGCATAACAACCACGAGACCACAAGTCTGGCTGGCCTACTCACGTAGTCTACACCGGTTCTATTATGATTGTCGAAGCCTTCTAGTCAGGTAAACCTATAATTCATTCATACTAACAATATACACTAATTGATTATGGTTAAGTGAAAATAATAATGTTAACCCGTTTAATTATGGCATAACCAAATTTATTAATTATAACTCCCTATATTTGCGTGAAAGGAATTTTACTGGCGATATTAAATTAAACACAGTTCACTCCGAAGTTATAAATAAGCAATAAGCAAGTTATAAACAAACTACAACACAGTCGACATTAAATTAATATAATTCACCGGTAGATTTTCCACGGGGGGGGGGGGGGGGGGGATGGGGGACCACATTTGTGTGTTCTCTCGGTAGTGTAGGTAGATATTGGTGTGTTCCCCGTAATATTGGCATAACATGGGGGTAGACGGACCTCTAGTGCTCTAATTGTGGTACCAAGGAGTTCATGAGGCATTTTAATGGGTGGCAAGTAGTTGGCTATTAGTAATTGGGGAAGGCGTGTCCCCGAATGTAAAGATGTTACCACTGGACATGTGGATGGCCGACATTACGTAGGCTTCGGCCGGCAAGGGCCATCATCTCATCCACCTTCGGACTGTACACGAGGTGTGGCATTAGTTGTTGGTGTTGGCAGGTAGATGCAATTGCGGGTGTGGACTGCAGTGAGGCGCTGAGTTGAGGGCTTTGAGGTATAGTCTGGATGTGAGATTGGGGTTGGAGTGGTTTGTGTGTGGGGTGGAGGAGAGGTGCTCGAGCTTCTTGTGCTTTGCTTCGCACATTGCTCAGAATAGCCTTCTGTGACGACATCAAAATCTGTGGAGATATGTGACAATATCGTCGTTATCTGTGGGAATGCACTCCAACTCCAATTCTTGTAGGTGTGACGAGGACATCATCATCTATTGGTGAAGGTGTAGCAAGGTCAGCCCCATCTGTGGAATGCTCCTGATCATATTCATTTAAAAGGTGGATCAATGACAATGCTCACTGGTGAGGGTGGTGGTGATACCAACGCCATTTTTATTTATATACAGGAAGATGCATTGGAGCACCACGGCACTGAGAGCTGGCACTTGCTCTGGGTGTGTAAAAATGACCTGCCAGCTTGGAATATCCTAAAAAACCTTCTAGATAACATGACGCATGATCAGAAAACATCATTCATTGGAAGCCTACCAGCCATCCAGAAGGAGTGGGAAAGGAACAACAACAATTCTAATATACCAGGGGCGGAGGCTATAGTCAGGGATGAAACTGAGGCTGAAACTCAGGAAGTTGTAAACCCTGACTCAGTAGGCCAGGATGTAGATGACAGTAGACTAGAAAGTGTACCAGACAGCACTGACAGCTCGATAGGTATAGACACTACGACAGTTCCCGATAGAGCAATTCAGAACAGAAGGACAGACTTATGCAAATTTTATGCAAAGGGCATATGCAGACATAGATATGCTGGTAAAAAGAATGGATTAGAATGCAGTTACCAACATCCCAAAAAATGTTTAAATATGCTTAGGAAAGGTGAGAGTCGATTTGGATCAATATATAGGTTGTTCCATCCTGACATGTGCCAAACCTCACTGGAGGACAGAAAATGCTATGACCTCAGCTGCCCACACTTTCACGTGAAAGGCACGGAAACGCTACATAAAGAGTGGCAAGCAGGGTAATGAATTTGGAGGAAACTCTATAAATTTTTTATACCAGACCGACAGAGAATTCAAAAGGAGGAGCATGGAGAGTGTATGGAACTGGATGCCAGATCCACTTGCATTCCAGAATTACAGATACAATTACACACCGAAAGGGAACTACAACTACGACAGGCAACTGCCCTACAACAATCAGTACTGGTCAGAACAAACTCATTATGTCCATGCATAATGGGCTTGCCGAAAAAGTCTCCCATTCAAACTATCACTAATAGAGTAACCTCATTCATCTGTGCCAACATACAAGGACTGAAAGCAAAAACAAACAACAAAGTACAGTTCATAAATGGCCTCCTCACTGAGTCAAATGCAGTATTTGGAGCTTTCACAGAAACCCATGCAGGGGAATTGTTGGACAGTGAGATCTGGATTCCAGGATATAACCTATACAGGTGTGATAGGAAAATTAGGTCACATGGAGGAGTGGGTCTGTATATTAGGGAAGACCCCCCTCCCCGCTCAGCTCGTTGTCGCCGTGTGGGGGCTTAGTGGGCGGCTGCCGGAGTGTGATGCTCCTTGGGACAGTCCTCTGTCCTTTTCTAGCCTTGTGCTCCTGCTGCCGTCCTCTCCAATTCTGCTGGGCATCTTTTCCTTTTCCTTCTGTTTCGTTTTTCTCCCCCCTCTTCTCCTATCTGCTTGCCGTTTCCTGCCGACCTTTTGCTCGTTCTGGTTCTTCCCTTGGACTTCTTCTATTTTGACGCCCGGGTGCTTGAGGAGGCATACTCTTGCACCCGTAGAACTGTAGTACCCGACGTCGAGAGCGAGGGGAACCTTTTATTGTCAATCCCCCTTTCGTCACTGAACCCGATCTCGACGGACTGTCGGTTTCTTAAGGTGGCGTTTGTGGGGCGTATACTCACGACGCACCCCTAGGAGGCCCCGTGTGGGACATTTGGGGCTTGAATCTGATTATTTAAATATTAATGTAGTAAATTAAATTACGAAGGACCACCCGCTTTTATAGTAAAGAGGGAAACTGAGAATTTCAGATCATTAGATAATTCCTAGATGAACCAGTAACTATGGATAAAATACTAGAGAATATGATCATAGAAATAATTAATGGGCTGTATAATTAAATGAATCAAACCCTCAAACACCTACATTGGGGGGTTATTACTGGAACTCAGTAGGTCCAGGAACTAGTGTGGTTCGTTCACTGATCCAAATTATAATAATCTAATCCTATGAATTATAGTGAAACCAATGTCATTACCATGAATGGGAACATAGATTATAAGTATAATAATGATAATCACAATAAACACATGTTAATCCAAAGGAATTCTGCATGTAAGTAATTTCAGAAATTTAATAAATGAATACAAAGGAATCTTAGCTTAATGACGATTCCTTTGTGTAAGTCACGACGCTTCCTCTTATTCCCTGGGCTCGGCTGGCTGACGAGTGGGATGGATTAACATGGGAGAAGGCGGCAGGGAGAATTCTTCTCACGTGCTGCAAGACAAATATTTACAGTAGCAACTAATTAAACTACTGAATCTCTATGTTCAAGAAAATTAAGATTTACAGGCGATAATAGGTAATAACCTGTGGTTTGGTGTTGGTATACGTCGTCACGGTCAATCACCCAGCTACTACACTACACCTTACCAGATGCATCAAATAAGGAGAATATACTTAGCTAATATGGGCACTGTATAAGTTTTAAGATTGCCGAAATTCGCGTCCCAGGCTCTGGCTTCACCCTATCCTGGATAATGGCGCGCTTCACTGGCCGGTCACGTGTAGTCTAGAACCAGATTAAAAGGTTCCTTATGCTACACCGATACCAGTTGAAGATATTATCTGCAAGGTTGTTCATGCCTCACAGTGGCGACTTTCATCTGAGGATGGATAACGTCTACCCCGATGACTGGGCAATGGCGTCTCCTCGTGAGCACGATGAGGACAGGTCTGCTCGAGAGGTTCCATCCACGTGTACTGGCGTGCCTCCTCCACCCACGCCGCGTCTCACATTCATTAGACAAATTATTGTCATGAATATTAGTATTTCTCGCATTTATGCTTGAAATGTTGGAGACTGGACGGGTTTATTATTTAGAAGAGGGAAATATTATTATTTGCCAATTTAGTGATAGTAAACATATAAGGAAGAGGAATTAATGTCTCTCCATGGCATTCACTTGTGACGTTAACTTTTATTACTAGATAACCGCTATGACTAACGCTCTATTCGGCTTTTAGTTGGAGGTCAATTTATCTGTAATTAATTATCACACAGAATGCCTTGGTTATAGAGAATCGAATTTAATTCTCAGATACATTGGATATAATGTGTTTATTGTAATGAAATCTGACGCAATATTGGCGTCGGGTGACGTGAGAATTCTAGCCTACTGCACAGATGAAATTATTAGTACATGAGAATTCTACGTGGTGTTAATTTTACTTACTACAATAATTAGTAGAGTTAGTAATAAGTAATGAGAATACAACAGTGTTGTATTCGGTGTTGGAAATTTCCAACAATCCGACAAGATTGGCGATAGCTTCTTGTTGGGTGTCCTGCCTCTAATTGTGGCTCCATGGTGGGTGTGGGGGCACATTCGTGAATGAATTCTTCTTTTCGTCAAGATGGTAACCCCTGTTTCGGCTTCTTCTGGTTTACCTTCTCAGGCTCGTGGGGTGGGCGACCAAGCCCCCGAGTCGGTCCGTATTGGAAGACCGGGCTCTGTAGCCTCCGCTGCATTGGGCCCCGACCTTGCTCCTCCTTTGGCCTCTCTGACTCCTTCCCCTGGCTCCCCTCCCTCCTCTGTGGTTGGGCCGAGCCCCAAGCCCCCCAGTGGTGACTACCTCGTCCCCTGGCGCGGCTCCTTCTCTAGTTGTAACTACTGCGCCTTTTAACCCGTCTCTCTCTAGGGGTTCTCACCGCCGTCCTCGTCACGGCCGCCCCCGCTCGATTCCTTCCAGTTCTTCTACCTATCAAGCCTTGTTTGGTCCCGCTTCGTGGGCCAAATATTTTGATCTCCTCCCTCTTGATTCTGCGCCTCCTGACGATTTTTCCCTCCATCGACATCTCATTGATTCCGTGGATGCCTCCATTACTTTCAACCCCACTCGTCTCGGTACACGTGTCGTTGCTGCTCCTTCTCAGGATGCTGCTTCCCGCTTGGCTGCCTTATCCTGCCTTGGCGAGACCCCCGTTCGGGTCTCGAAGAACGCTCAGTTGAATGCCAGTGTTGGCACTATTTTGCTCCCGCCCCATGTTGCGACCGGTGTTCGGGACCTGCGCGACTGCCACGACGATATTCGACATATCCTCGCTGCCCAGGGCCATTCTATTCTCCAGGTGGACACGTTTACTCGTCCCCCTCGTGGTAGTCGCCGTCAACCCCTCCGGGTTGTGAAGATTACCTTTGATGGTAGGACCCTTCCACCCTCTGTCATTCTTGCTGGTGCCAGGTGCTCTGTCCAGGAGTACATTCCTTCTCCTCGGCTCTGCAACAAGTGCTGGAGGTTTGGGCATGGGGCCCTCCGGTGCTCCGGGACTGTCTCTCTCTGTCCTTTGTGTGGTGGCGAAGGTCGCACTAAGTCGGAGTGCACTTCTCCCCAGGCTCGTTGCCTCAACTGCGGTGAGGCCTATCCTACCTTCTCCCGTGTGTGTGTCCATTACAAGCTCAAGGCAGCCGTCCTCAACTTGAAGCACCGGGAGCGTTTATCTTTTCCTGAGGCGAGGCGCCAGGTTCGCCGGCTCCCGCCTTATGCTAATATCTCTTATGCTCGCGTGTTGCGCTCTTCCTCTCCTCGTCCTTCCCGCCTTCCTCAGACTCACAACCGTTTCCGGGCCTTGGACCCTGATGCGCCCACTGCCCCCTCCTCTGTTCCTTTGGGTTCTCTCCCGAAGGATCCTCCTCCTGGTCCTCTGTCTGGGGTTCCCCTTCCTTCTACCCGGTCTGTCGTGTCTTCTGTGTCTTCTTCCTCGTCCCCCTCCGATCCTCCTTCCCATCCTCTTCCTCCATCTATCGGCTCTCCCCACCGCCTGTCGGTGCGGGCGGATGTCCATCGCTCTCCTAACGGCCGTCGTGTGTGCTCTCGTTCGGCTTCTGTTGAGACACTGTAACTACGTACCGTTGCCCGGTACGTAGTTGCTGGGACACCGGTCTCTTAAGTCAGAAGCGTAAGCCTGGCTCCTCTCCTTCCTCTTCCCCGGCGGGTAAGAAGGCTTCGCTTTCTTCCTCAGCTCCTCCTCCTGGCTCTGTTGCTCCTTCCCCTCCCGTTTCAGTGCTTGCGCCTCCTGTTCCTGCTATGGAGGTTTCTTTGGCCCCTGCTTCCCTTTCGGTTGCTGCTCTTGCTGGGGTGCGCTCCCCTCTATCTACTCCCCCTCTTCCTGCTGCTGTCCTTGACTGCTCCTCTCCGTTGTCTCCTCCTCTTCCTCCTCCTCCTCCTCCTCCTCCTGACCCTGCCCGCCCACCTCTGATCTGTTCTCCCGTTTCCTTCCCTCCGTCTTTGCTCAGTTTACCCATGCCCCCTAACCCTGACTTTGCTGACCCTGATCCCGACCCTGATATTCTTTAACGTGCTCTGTTGCTCTTTCGCCTTTGTTTCTTCCTTGTTCTCTGTTTTTGTCCTTTCTCTTCTCGTCGTTGTCCATTCTTCAATGGAACGTTCGAGGTTATTACGCCAATTTCCTCGAACTCCAACTTCTGATTTCGCGGTTTTCGCCCCTTTGTGTCTGTCTCCAGGAGCCAATGCTTGGTGCTAGTCCTGGTCGTTTTCGTGGCTATTCCTTTCTCTCCCCCCCCCCAGCCATTGCTGGGGCTTCTAATTCTTCTGCTCTCTTGATTCGGGCTGATGTTCCCTTTGTTCCTTTACTTTTTCCTTCGCCTCTCCATTGTTCTGCTGCTCGTATCTTTGTGGGGAAATGGTACACAGTTTGTTCCATTTATCTCCCCCCGAGTGTCCCGCTCTCTCTTCCTGATTTGAAACACCACCTAGACTCCTTGCCGGAGCCTGTGCTCCTGCTGGGTGACTTCAATTGTCGTCATTCTCTTTGGGGTGACGTTCTGACGAATACCCGGGGTCGCCTCCTTGAGCCGTTTCTCCTCTCTTCTTCCCTTTCTCTTCTGAATTCTGGTGAGCCCACTCATTTGGACTCTCTGACTCGCACCCTTTCTTGTCTTGATCTTTCTCTCTGCTCTTCTTCTCTTTACTTAGATTTCACGTGGCAGGTTCTTGATGACGACCTCCATGGAAGTGATCATTTCCCCATCCTTGTTTCCTTTTCTCTTTTCGCCCTTCCCTCTCTTTCCCTAGGTGGCAGTTTGCTAAGGCAGACTGGACCCTATTTACCCTCAGTGCTGCTCTCTCTGACCTCTCCCTTCTGCCTTTCTTTCGCGCTCACCTCCTTTTTCATGACACTGTCTTCAACGCTGCCCTCCGATCTATTCCTCGCTCTTTCTCTCGGGGTCCACGGAAGTGCGTTCCCTGGTGGAATGCGGACTGTGCTCGGGCTGTCCGCTGTAAGCGTGCAGCCTGGAAGAGGCACCGCCGTAGGCAGACGACCGATTCTTTTTTCTTTTCTTTCGGAAAGCGAGTGCGGTGGCCCATAGGGCCATCCGTACAGCTAAACGTGAATGTTGGGCATCTTATGTCTCAACAATTACGTCCGAAACCCCTCTGGCCCAGATCTGGAAGCGTATCTGCAAGATAGCGGGTAAGTTCGTTCCCGATGTTTCACCGGTCCTTCACCTCCATGATACTCTTGTGGCGGAACCCGTTGCAGGTCGCTTCCGAACTGGGTTCCCACTTTTCTTCTGTTAGCTCTGGTCTTCATCTTCCCCAATCTTTCCTTCTTCGTAAACCTGTCCTTGAGTCTCGTCCTTTAGATTTCTGCACTCATCTTCAGCTTCCCTATAATGATCCCTTCTCTCTCTCTGAACTTCGTTCTGCCCTGGCCCTCTGCGGTTCTACGGCTGCGGGCTCCGATGGTATTCATTATGAGATGCTTCGCCATCTCCCTCCGAGCACGTCTCAGTATTTACTGAGTCTGTATAATCGGATCTGGGAGTCGTCGTCAGTCCCTGAGGACTGGCTCGATGCCGTTGTCCTCCCTGTTCGCAAACCGGGGTCTCTGGGTACTTCCCCTAAGGACTTTCGCCCTATTGCTTTCACAAGTTGTGTCTGCAAACTCTTTGAACGTATGGTTAACGTTCGTCTGATGTGGTTCCTGGAACACCATCACCTCCTCTCCCCTTCTCAATTTGGTTTCCGCAAGTACCACAGCACGACAGATGTCTTGGTGAACTTGGAGGTCTATATTCGTACTGCTTTTGCTGCGAAGACCTCCGTTGTTGCCGTCCTTTTTGACCTAGAATAATCTTACGACACCACTTGGCGTTATCATATCCTATCTCAACTTCATTCTTTTGGCCTTCGTGGTCATCTCCCTCTCTTTCTCCGCAGCTTCCTCTCTCGTCGTTCCTTTCGGGTGCGCCTTGGTACCGCTCTCTCCCCCTCTTTTCAGCAATACGAAGGTGTGCCCCAGGGTAGTGTTCTGAGCACTACTCTTTTTCTGGTTGCCCTCAATGGTCTTCTTTCCTCTCTTCCTTCTGGTGTCTTCTCCGCTCTCTATGTCGATGATCTTACCCTTTGTTGTCAGGGTGATGATTCGCCTCTCCTTCAACGCCGGCTTCAACTTGCAATTGATGCCGTGTCGTCTTGGGCCACAGGTCATGGCTTCAAGTTCTCTACTTCTAAGACTTGTGCCATGACTTTTACGCGGAAACGGGTTGTTCTTCGTCCCTCTTTGTCACTTTATGGTCACTTTATGGTCATCCCCTTGAATACAAAGACTCTGCGAAGCTTTTGGGGTTATTCCTTGCCACTCGTTTGTCTTGGTCTCCCCATATCTCTTACCTCCGTGTTGAGTGCTCTAAGGCCCTTACCCTCCTTCGGGTCTTGTCCCATACTTCTTGGGGGGCAGATAGGCGCACTCTCCTTGCTTTACATTCCTCTCTCGTCCTGTCTAAGCTCGATTATGGTTGCCCTGCTTACTCGTCTGCTTCTCCTTCTACTCTTCGCCGTCTTGATGCTTTGCACCATACTGGGTTGCGCCTCAGTTCTGGTGCCTTTCGTTCGACTCCCATCCTTAGCTTGTATGTTGACACTGGCTTCCTGTCTCTCCAGGACCGCCGTGATCGCTACTGTCTTCGCTATCTTGCGCGGTCCTTGCAACATCCTTCCTCTCGCCTCTGTCGTGCTTTAACTTTTACCCCTCCTGCGGTTCCTGTTCCTCTTCACCACCTCCCTCTTTCTGTCCGGTTATCTCGCCTACAGGATTCTCTTTCCGTTCGTATTTCTGATGTTTCTCCTCGTGTTGTTCCTTCTTTGCCCCCGTGGAGGGTCCCTCTTCCGCGGTTTTGTACATCCTTGACCCGTATCACTAAAGCTTTTACCCCTCCTACGGTTCTAAAACGCCTTTTCCTCGAGCACTTTTCTTCTTACTCCCGCTCCGTTTCTGTCTTCACCGATGGGTCTAAGTCAGCGGACGGTGTTGGCTACTCTGTTGTTTTTCCTGATCGCACTTATATGTGTCGCTTGCCTCCGGAGACTAGCATCTTTACAGCGGAACTTTATGCTATTCTCTATGCTCTTCGTCTCCTGCTTTCTCGTTGTCAGTCTTCCTTTGTGGTTGTTGTTGACTCTCGTAGTGCCCTCATGGCTCTCGGGTCCTTTAATCCGGTTCATCCAGTAGTTGTCGAGATCCAGCATTGGCTGTTTCTCGTTCACAGTAAATTTAAGTCGGTTGAGTTTTGTTGGGTTCCCAGCCATATTGGTGTGTCTTTAAATGAGCGTGAGGATGCTGCCGCCAAGGAAGCTGTCCGCTCTTGTCCCATCTCTCGTAAAGGCATTCCGTATTCCGACTTTTACCCGGTTATCCATTCCTCAGTCCTTACCCGTTGGCAGGCTTCTTGGTTGTCTGTTACTGGTAACAAGCTACGTACTCTTAAATGTTGTGTTTCCTCGTGGCCGTCCTCCTTCCACCGTAACCGGCGGTGGGAAACAGCTCTGGCGAGGTTGCGTATTGGCCATACTCGCTTAACCCATGGTCACTTGATGGAGCGCCGCCCTGCTCCTTATTGTCCTAGTTGCATTGTCCCTCTTACGGTCGTGCATGTCCTCCTTGAATGTCCTGACTTCCAGGACGAGCGTGTGTCTTGCTTTCCGACCGCCCCTCGCGGTCACCTGTCCCTCGATAGAATTCTTGGTGACTCGGATACTTTTGATATCGTTCGTCTTATGCGTTTTTGTTCTCGTATTGGCATCCTTGGTGATATTTAGCGCCCTCTGATTATTTTGCGTATTTGATGGTGCTACATAGCCTTCCCGGTTTGGTGCCTTCTTTTGATAATTACTTACTTACTTAGGGAAGACCTTGTATGCTCGGAGCTCCTAAACGTTACAAATGAGGTGGTAGAGGTACTGGGATTTAAAATAGAGAAAATAAATTTAGTGATTATTCTAATATACAAACCGCCAGATGCAACGGATGAGGAATTCACAGAACAGATAAACAAAAATAGAGAATAGCCTTGATAATTTGGAGAACCCGATACCTGATATTATCTTCCTAGGTGACTTCAACTTGCCTAGTCTCAAGTGGAAAATAGCAAACAATAATATTATACCAGGAAATCTATCGGGACCTAACCAACCACAGATTTGAGAACTACTTTGATTCTGTGACAAATTTTCACTCAATCAGCAAATATCGGAGCCAACGAGAAATGAAAATATTCTAGATTTGGTCTTTACGAACAATGAAGACTTATCAGAGACATTGCGATATCAGATACCACATACTCAGATCACAAGCTCATTGAAGTGCAAACGACCATCAATGCTCAGAATAGACCTAAAACGTTGATAAAGCGAGAGGGGCTATTCAGTAAATTCAATTTTAATAATAAAAGGATAAACTGGGAGATAATAAACAGGGAACTTACAAACATTCCATGGGAAACTATTCTAAGTAATACAAGTCCTACAGAAGGAATAGAAAAACTGACTTCGGAAGCATATCAAGTCTGTCTGAAACATGTTCCTTTGAGGAAAGCCAGAAAGAGATCTAAAGTAGGAAGAGAAAGCAGACGACACTATAAACGCAGGAAAAAAATAACGGAACTGCTTATGCAGACACGAATTTCCCGTCAAAGAAGGAATAATTTAAATAGGGAGATTAAAGAAATCGAGCGGAAATTGAAACACTCATATGAAACTGAAGAAAGGCAGTAAGAACAAAGCAATTCAGGAAATAAAGAAAAATCCAAAATATTTCTTCTCATATGCGAAATCAGAAGCAAAAACCACTGCCAGTATTGGACCTATTCGTACAAGTGAAGGTTCATACACGGAGGATGACAAAGAAATTAGTGAAATCCTAAAAAAGCAGTATGAGGACATGTTTAGCACTCCAATAAACAACATGAAAGTGGAAGATCCAGACAATTTCTTTATGCAGGATATTCAAACCCCTGTAAATATAACTGATATCAACACGAGCGCACTAAATTTTGAAAGGAGAAATTGAAAACATGCCCATGCACTCGGCCCCAGGTCCAGACTCATGGAATTCAATATTTATTAAAGAAATGCAAAGTGCCGGTAGCACAGGCACTCAGTATAGTGTGGAGGAAGAGCTTGGACAAGGGGAAGATACCAGATGCATTTAAAGTACCAGACACAGCCCCTCTACACAAGGGAGGGAGCAAAGCATTGGCAAAGAATTATAGACCAGTTGCACTAACATCGCACATCATAAAAGTATGAGAGAGTGATTAGGAGTCAGGTCACCAATTTTATGGAGACCAATGACCTTCACAACCCAGGCCAACATGGATTTCGAGCGGGAAGATCGTGCCTCTCACAGCTACTTGAGCACTACGACAAAGTCACTGAGGCATTAGGAGAAAAACAGAATGCTGATGTGATATACACGGACTTCGCAAAGGCTTTCGATAAATGTGACCATGGTGTGATAGCACACAAAATGAAGTCAATGGGAATAACCGGTAAAGTAGGACGCTGGATACTCAGTTTTCTGTCAAACAGGACTCAGCGAGTAACGGTTAACCATATAAAATCTAGTCCAAGTGCAGTTAAAAGCTCTGTACCTCAGGGTACAGTCCTTGCACCGCTGCTTTTCCTTATTCTCATATCAGATAGACAAAAATACAAGTCACAGCTTCGTATCATCCTTTGCAGATGACACAAAAATCAGTATGAAAATTACCTCGGCTGAAGACATTGAAAAACTTCAAGCTGATATTAATAAAGTTTTCGACTGGGCAACAGAAAATAACATGATGTTTAACAGTGATAAATTCCAGGTACTCAGGTACGGTAAAAATGAGGACCTTAAACATAATACAGAGTACAAAACACAATCAAATGTACCCATAGTAGGAAAACAGCATGTAAAGGATTTGGGAATAATAATGTCTGACGACCTAACGTTTAAGGAGCATAACCAAGCAAATATTGCGACAGCCAGAAAAATGATAGGATGGATTATGAGAACTTTCAAATCCAGGGATCCCATCACAATGGTTGTACTCTTCAAGTCACTTGTGTTGTCCCGTCTTGAGTACTGCTCAGTACTCACTTCCCCCTTCAGAGCAGGAGAGATTGCTGAAATATAGGGAATACAGAGAACATATACGGCACGCATAGACGCAATAAAGCACCTAAGTTATTGGGATCGTCTCAAAGCCCTCCAAATGTACTCACTAGAAAGAAGACGAGAGAGATATCAAATAATATACACCTGGAAGATACTGGAGGGCCAAGTACCAAATCTACACAGTAAAATAACAACGTACTGGAGTGAACGATATGGAAGAAACTGCAGAATAGAACCAGTGAAGAGCAGAGGTGCCATAGGCACAATCAGAGAACACTGTATAAACATCAGAGGTCCAGTGAAGAGCAGAGGTGCCATAGCCACAATCAGAGAACACTGTATAAACATCAGAGGTCCGCGGTTGTTCAACGTCCTCCCAGCAAGCATAAGAAATATTGTCGGAACAACCGTAGACATCTTCAAGAGGAAACTAGATTTATTCCTCCAAGGAGTGCCGGACCAACCGGGCTGTGGTGGGTATGTGGGCCTGCGGGCCGCTCCAAGCAACAGCCTGGTGGACCAAACTCTCACAAGTCAAGCCTGGCCTCGGGTCGGGCTTGGGGAGTAGAACAACTCCCAGAACCCCATCAACCAGGTATCAACCAGGGGGGTTAAGAGGGTACATAGTAATGATGACTTTACATTCTCGTAAAGCCACTAGCACGCATAGTGTTTCGGGCACTATTTCGGGCAGAAATGGCAGAATCTATTGCGTGCACCCGATCATATTTTCGGTTCCCCGGTGAAAGGCCACCATCATGTTATACTTATGCACTTACTGTCTTGCTAATGACTTGTGTCCACATAAGTGACGAGGGAGCCGTCTTGTGCTCTAGAAATCAGTTCATCTGAGCAGTCGAAAACTCTTGGCTTGTTTCAGCAAGGACAAGTGGTGGGTGTGTGTAGAGACAGTGCTTTGTGTTTGAATTGTTATTAGTTGTACTGATGTACCCAGGATAGGCGAAGTTCAATAACGAGACGGCAGGACTGGCCGTCTGTTGAGAAGTTTGTCTTAGTGTGTTGCTGGATACTTCTGCCAGTGTGTTGCTGGAGAGACGAAACGGGGTGTCTGACACATTGACGTTACGATGTAGGTCTGGCCCATGTTGTGTTGAGTATGGTGAACTCACCAGTGTGAGGACCATTGAGCGTGGGTGACGTATAACACAAGATAGTGGACTCCCAGCAGTAGAAGACTGCAGAATTTGTCGTATTAGTGTCCTGTGCAAAAGTGACACTCGCAATGTTCGTATGTAAATATATAGTGATTATACAGTATATATTATATCTGGGAAAGTGCTGATTAGTATTGTCTACCCCCCACCCCTTTTCCTTTCACGATTACTGGCTACTGCCAATTCTCTATAGCTTACTGTTCACTTGAGGTGGGATCAATGAAGAAGAGGCATCAAGCCCATTAGCAGCGATTGAGATAAAGAACCCGGTTACTGGTCAAGTGAGGCCCTAACACCTTCCGTGTGAGGCATTGGTTGTAGTAGATAAATAGGCATAATAAGGGAGATATTAATAAGGTATTATATATTTCACTGAATAGAACGTGAAATAATAGAAACAAATTAAACAAATTTAGATTTAGCAAAGACCTGGGTAAATACTAGTTTGGTAACAACGTTGTTGACTTTTAGAACAAATTACTGGGTAACATAACAGCGTAGGATCTCGTGAGTTTGGGTGGATATTAATAGGAGCTGCTTCGTATGGGCCAATAGACCTTCTGCAGTTTCCTTCATTCCTATGTTCTTATGTTTTAATTCTTGTTACCGATTTGTTCATGCTCTATCAAATTAATTCCATGATTACGAGATTCAAACATACTGGAATAGTATACACACGGCTTTAAAAACGTATCGTATAACACCACCAGTCACTTCAAAGAATATTATGTCCGCTGCTTGACAAAATATTTAGTTTAATATTTTAAAAAATTTCAGTACATACTTCTTTTGTTGTCAGTCTTTGAACATTATCAACAGCATCTTCATCATTAATATGAAACTAATAAAATCTCCCAGAGTTCTTTTACTGATGTCTAATGCCCTATGATACGAAACATCTGAATTGATGTTAATACATCCAATGTTGTCCTCAATGATTTAAAACCTACATCACTTGTATACTTTTCATACCTGCAATGTGTTCCTGCATTGTAACCCGAACTCCCTCACACACCTGTAACGCCCTCGCACATACCTGTAGTTCCCTCACACACCTGTAAACATATCATACCTGCAATGTGTTCATGTATTGTAACCTGAGCTCCCCACGTGTTGCGACACAAGTGGTTTTAACAGCAGTGACCATGTGGAGGGGACGGTGGACATTACCTGTAGCTCCCTCATACACACCTGAAGCGCCCTTGCACACACCTGAAGGTCCAACACACCTGCAATAGAAAAGACCTTTTAAGCATATCTCGAGCAAATTAATTAGTGCATAACCTTTAAAATGTATATATAAATCTATACAAGTACATATATGTAAGGGATATTTGAAGACATTCAGGAAATATAAAAGAATTAGAATGCAGTTATAACCATCACCAGAAAGTGTTTAAATATACTAAGGAAAGGAAAATGTCGCTTTGAATCAACATGTAGATTTCGCCATCCTGTCATGTACGAAACCTCACACAAGGAAAGAAAGTGCTATGCCCTCAGCAGTCCATACTTTCACGTGGAAGGCACAGAACGCTAAATAGAGTGGCAAACAGGAAAATGGCTTTGGAGAAAAGCCAGTTTATATTTATACCCAGGCGAAAGAGGTTTCAAAAGGTTGAACATTGTGCATGGAACTGGCTGGAAGACCCACTTGCATACCAGAATCACATGCAATTACACCCCACAACAAAGCTCCAGCTACGACAGGCAACAACCCTGCAACAATCAGTACTAGTCAGACCAAAACCAACAATCCCCACACATAATGGACCTGCCTGAAAAATCATCAAATTACCCCAAATAGAGTAACCTCGTTCATCTTTACCAACATACAAGGTCTGTAAACAATAGAAAATAACCAAGTACCGTTCATAAATAACTTCCTCACTTAGCCAAATGCAGTATATGGACCTTTCACAGAAATCCATGCAAGAGAACTTTGACAGTGAGATCTGGATACCAGAATATAATCTATATAGATGTGATAGGGTAATTAGGTCACATGGAGGAGTAAGTTTGTATACAAGAGAGGACCTTGTATGCTCTGAGCTTAACTCTAGAAATGAGGTGGTAGTTAACTACTGGTAAAAAAAAAAAAAAACTTATAAATTCTAATATTCAAACCACCAGATACAACGGCTGAGGATTTCACAAATCAGAGAGAATAGTCTCGATAATCCAACTGGCAAACCCAATAAATGATACCTTCCTAGGTGATATCAACCTGCCCAGTCTAAGATGGAGACTAGCGACCAAGAATATTATACCAGGAAATCTATCTGGACATAGCCAACCACAGATTAAAGAACTCCTTAGATTCTGTGACAAATTTTCACTCAACCAGCAGATAGTAAACTAATTACGAAAATATTCTAGATCTGAACTTCACAAACAACGGAGACAATCAAGGACATTACAGTCTCATACCACATACTTAGATCACAAGCTCATTTAAGAGCAAACTAACATAATACCTGTACTAAGCCTAAAACAATGATCATGTATGACGGGTTATTCATAAATTCAATTTTAATAATTGGATAGACTGGGAAAAGATAGACGGAACTTAAAAATAATTCCATTGAATGTTTTCAGTAATAATAATCCCACACAAGACATAAAACAACTGACTTCCCAAGAATACAGTCTAAAACTTATTCCTTTCTTGAAAGCCAGAAAGAGGACCAACGTAGAAAGAACAATCAGACGCGACTGCAAAAGAAGGAAAAAAACTGCTAAGGAGACATGACTATCTCAACAATTAAAACAATAATTTAAACAGTTTTAAAAAATCTAGCAATGACTAAAGTAATCATATCAAATTTTAGAAATGCAATTAAAACACAAATATGACATTCAGGAGAAGGAAAAGAAAATATTCCTTCACATATGCGAAAAAAGCAGAAGCCACAGTCAATATTGGACCTATTCTTACAAGTGAAGGTTCATACAGAGGATAACACGGTAATCGTGATATCCCAACTCCTGAAAATATAACTGATACAGACACGAATTCAGCAGATTTTGAAGGAGAAATTGACAAAATGCCCATGCACTCAATAGGTATAAAGGAATGCCAAGTGCCAGTAGCATTGTGTGGAGAAAGAGCTTGCATACAGGGGAGATACAAGATTTGTTTAAATCAATAGGTTTCATATTTTGCTCCTCTTTACAAGGGAGGGAGCAAAGCAATGGCTAAGAATTATTGACCAGTCGCTCTAAAGTCCCACACAATAAAAGTATTTGAGAAAGGGATCAGGAGGCAGGCTTCCAGTTATATGGAGACCCATGACGACCTCAACCCAGGTCAACATGGATTTAGAGTGGGAAGATCATGCCTCTCGTAGCTACTTTACCACTACGACAAAATCACTTGGGCATTAGAAGAAAAACAATGCAGTTTGGTATATGCAGACTTCACAAAGGCATTTGATACATGTGACCAGAGTGATATCACAAAATAAGGTCAATGGGAATATCAGATAAAGTAGGTCGGTTGTTATGGTTGAGGCTGAATAGAAACAATCTTCATCCACATGGTTTTATTCTCAGCCAATCACAACAACAACAAAACAATTATCAGGTACATGAAATATGATTAACAAGATCATAAACAAAAGAGCATCTGCTCCAAACATGCTACCTCCAACATCTGTAGTACTCAATCCCAACATTCCTCCCCTTTTAAATAAACTATCCCTACAGGTAAAGTCTATCAGGCGGTCGTATGACTTCCTTATTTTCTCAACTGGGAGTCCTGACCTGTTACTTCTGGGAAACATTCTTCTGAATTACTCCTTGTAGACTCCATAGGGTTAACTGTATCCCCATTACCCTCTACTGCCCCTTGCTCTGCCTCCCGGTCTCCTGCAGGTGCTGCTATCCCTTCATTATAAGGATGGATATCACTAGTTGCCCCACCCCCCACCTGAAGGGTCTTCAAAATTCCCTGTGAACCTTGGCATGAGCTGATTGGCATGCCTTTTCCAATTAATGTTCCCAAAACTCTGCACTTGCACAGAGAAATTCCTGCGGCCCAGGACTTCCCTAATTTTTCCTTCCACCCAAGGCTTTCCACTTCCAAAATTCCTTGCATATACTGCATCCCCCTCATTAAACAACAATTCCACTGACTGGCCAAGCTAGTTACCGATTTCTCTTTTTCGGGATCTGTCTTTTACTGCTTCCATGTGCACTTTAAAGTGCCTATTAAGCAGTAATTCAAAAAGATTTACCAGTAGTAGAATGAACAGTTTTCCTTTGATTATATAAAAAGCTACAAAGCCTTGTATTATTAGTACCTTCCGTAAACCGCTTTAACCCTTCTTTCAAGGATCTCACTGCTCTCTCTGCTAGACCATTTGAAGAAGGATTATAGGGGGCAGGTGTTACATGATTAATACCATTTTTTCGAAAAAAAAAAATCCTCCATTTACACAAACAAAATAAGGAGCATTGTCGGAGACAATTATGTCTGGCAATCCAAAATTACAAAATGTTTTCCTTAGTAATTCACAAGTTACAGATGATGATGTGGAATTACACACATGCACATCCAGAAATTTGGTGTATGAATCCACCACCACTAGGTAATATGTGTTATCCATAGGTCCAGCATAATCTATATGAAGTCTAGACCAGGGTTTTCCAGTGCATGGTCAAGAAAGTACTGGAGCCTGTGGTTTCTGATAATTCTTAAAGCAAATATGACAATTTTTTTTACCTCGGCAATATCCTGGTCTATATTTGGCCACCAAATCCAACTTCTAGCTTCAGCTTTCATAGCATTTATGCCATTATGAGTAGTAGGGTGTAAGCGCCACAGAGGAATTTTTTTTTTCTGGGAGAAAATTCCCCTGTAGCGCTTCGGGGTTTCAGGTGAATTTGTAAATTCCCCTGTAGCGCTTTAGGGTTTTCAGGTGAATTTGGGGAGTCACAGATTTGGAAGTAAGGATTTCTTATGAGTGAGTAATTTCCGAGATTTTAGAAGTTTGTTAAAGTCTTATGAGAAAAATAATTTCCGAGACTTAGAAGTTTGTTAAAGGGCTTATGGGACAAAATCAAATATCGTTTGTAGCTCTTTAGGGTTTCCAGGAGAACTCTACGGACATATTTTACATGTTTTCAACTTAGAAAAATCGTCTATGTAAGCCTTAGTTATTCATATAAATTTAGAAAGTTATCTGTATAAGTCAGGGTTTTCAAGTCTCGTACCTCACACCCCCTCCCTCCCCCTTACCTCCCAATCTCTCGCGTCACTTTTATTTACCTTACGCCCGGCCAGCCAGACGTCACATACAGGTTACCTCTTATCTTATCTTATCTTCTCCATAATATCTGGACCGTCCCTCCTCTCTCTCTCTCTCCTCTTCATATTATTCCCTCTTCCTATTTTCTGACATACTAATATTTTATTCCTTTTTCATTAACCAGTCAGTTTTATACAAATCAACCGAAGCATCTCAATGTAACCTTTAATACTGAAACTGTCTCAGAGACTATCTAAGCTGGCCCCAGCTACCTGCCCCAGGCTATCTGCCCGAGGCAATCATCACCTGATTACCTGCCCCAGACATCTACCAGTCATTGTCGGCGTTCGCCACCGTAATAATTTATATATATATACATTAAGCGTTAATAAAACTTATTTATTTATTTATAATTTATTTAGTCATCTATTTCATAGTTTACACAATTTATAATAAAAGAGTTTATTCCCAGTATTCGCCAATCATTCTCGCTATTAATAAAACAGCCAAACGCTCACTCAGGGGCACACTATCGTTATTACGCTCATTCAGGGGCCCCCTCAGATCGCCAAAGTCTCAGAGGCCTACACTTTCAGTCAACATTCAATCTTCATCCTGTTCACAAGGTTCCCCTAGCCTAGTCATATCATCATGTCAGTGTGTCCTCTGTGCCTGTCTCCTATCAACAACGAAATCGTGCATGTGTATCAAACACGATGTTTAACATGCCTAGGTGAAATGTCCATCAACGCTCTTCAAGAATGCAGACTGTACTGTATAGGATGCAACGGGCCTACACCGCCTGGACATTTTGACGTAACCTGTACCAGCTGTGGACAACTCTATTGTGCAAATCGTAAGTACCGCTTTTTCTCGCACATTCAATAAACTTTCAAAGAAAATATATATCCGAAACACACATACATACATACATACATACAGACAGTCAATTTATATATATATTATTTTCATTTCAGTTCATGGTTCTACTTCCTGCCCATACTGTCGTTTCTCCGTTAACCGGGAACCTCCCACCGAAGCCAGAAACGTCATTGAACCTCCACCCATACGCCGTCGCATCATAAATAACCGTACGTTTTCACAATAATTTTCGTAATTTTAAAAGTTAATAATTGTATTTTTTAACAAGTGTATAAACAAGTAATAAGTACTCATACAGAAAAATATTTCCATTACAGGAGTTCCTATTCGTTATCAAGAGAATCTCATACTTGGTGGAATCAACATCCCAGCTCGTAAGTAATATTATTATTTATCTGTAATTCAGTTTTTCCTCTTATTTAAACTTTTTGTTTTTCCTCTTAATAATAATTCCTCTTATTTACACGATATTTTCCTATTAAGGTTTTCAAATCCTCTTATTGTTTTCAAATTTGTTTTCCTCTTAATGTTTATTCATTGCTAATATTATATTACAGAACCTCCCCTGGATTCAACCCAACCCTCTGAGTGGAGCACACCTGTACGCAGTCAACCCCAGCTGTCCCAGGAGCTAGAAGAAGATGCACCAGACGGCAACCAGCAGGCATCCTCAGATGAAGAAGAAGAAGACAATCAACCCCCTGTTCACGACATATCAGATGAAGAAGTCAACGCTCCAGATTCCCCAGAGGTACTTAACTTAGATAACGTTGTTCCGCGAGTGTTAGAAGTCATTAACCATTTCGAAGGATCATTCTCGAGGCATTCTTTCTCCATTCCCGGTCATTTAGACGCCGACCCCAGCATTTATATAAATAGGTATAGGGAATTTTTTATAGAATATATAGACAATCAGTTCAGACAAATACAGGAAGAATTCCCTCCCTCATTTCACATTTACCCTGATGTAAGCCTAATTTTGCAAAAACTTAATCATGCCGACAATCAATATAAAATATTAGACGAAGTATTTTCAATTAGAGGCGAAACTCAGACTGTTACACAGGAAGAGGTGGAAGTTCTTGTAAATTCATGGGTTGACGAAATGTCTGCTAAAATTGACGAATGCCTAAAAAATGTCCAATCCTCAAGTGTAGGAATTCATTCCATGTCAGGCTTTGCCATTAATTTTTCGTATATTCGCCACCCTATGCACCTTGGATCTTACGTACCATATCCTGCAAAATTAAAGGGTAAAGAATCAGTATTTAATCCTGAAAGTGAAGGAGATGAGTGTTTGTTACAGTGCATTGCGGCGTATAAAAACTTAGCATTGGGCAGGACTATGAATAACGTTAGAAAGTGTTACAAAAACCTTCGATGGTGTAGAAGATTCGTAGTATGGGCAGATGAAATCATATTCCCCGTATCATTTGATAATCTTAAGAAAATAGAGAAGCTTAACAAAATTTATATTTATATTTATACAGTAACGCATGAAAGTAACAGATACTATCTTAGTTTAGCTAGGAAAAGCCAGGAAAAGTATGTCGATAAAGTTCCTTTGTTGTTATTAGAAGGCAAGCATCTCTGTCTGATCAAGGATTTTGATAAATTTGTAAAGAGTATTAACCATAATCGGTATAAAATTCCTGACACTCATAAATTCTGTAAAATTTGCCTTTTGCATGCTCCCTTAGATGAAATTCAGGCTCACGAAGAGTCATGCACGGTATCCCAAGTATTTTCGTTCTATAGTCAAAATGATAAAATCAGTTTTAAAAATTACGGTAGGACCTATAGCCCAACTCACACCGCCTATTACGATTTTGAATGTCTATTAGACCGTCAAAATCCTAGAGGCATGGTGGAATGTAAGCATAAAGCAATTGCTTATGCTTACATGATTTTAGACAGGGAATTCAATGTCGTAGAAACGTATTCATACGTAGGCCCAGACGCGGTCAATCATTTTATTACAAAGCTAGAAGCCTCATGGAAAGCTATTCATGCTCAGCTCCCCAACTTCCCTAAGAACTTGTCTAGAGAACAGGAAAGAATGTTTCAAAGACAAAATACGTGTCAATTGTGTCATCAAACTTTCAAGGATAAGAAAGATAAACATAGACATCATAATCATGCTATTCAGGAAAATAATTACTTAGGTGCTTATTGTGCTCGTTGCAATTTACAATGTAAAAATGCTCGTAGATACTTGACCACATTTTCCCATAATGCTGCCTATGATCTGGGAATTATACTTAAAGAACTGTCCAAAAATCCTCACCGCGATGTAGAAATTCTAACCAAGGAAGGATTGAAATTTATGCAAGTCATCATAGGTAAACTTAAATTCCTAGATAGCCTAGCTCTCCTTAATGGGTCATTAGGAACTTTAGCAAGCGAGCACGTTGCCAGTAAGAAACCCACCAAGTACACTGAACACATACTAAATGGCGTATCCGATGAAGCTAAAGCTCTGTTAATTAAAGGTAAGCAAAGCCTATGTTATGATTATATTTCTTCCATGGACGTGTTAGACGAACCTCAGCTCCCTTCGCGAGATAAGTTTTACAATGTTTTACATGACTCTCCACTGTCTGAAGAAGATTATAACAATGCTCTTAAAGTATTTAATTTAGGGAACTGTACAAACATCAAGAATTACCTCATGTTATATTTAAAAGTTGACGTGGGAATGCTAGTTGATATATTTACACTTTGGCGAACGTCACTGAAAGAAATTTATGAACTAGATATTGTTTTCTATGTATCACTTCCTAGTTATGCTTGGGACGCGTTCTTATTTAAATCAAAAGTTGTACTTGACTATGTGTATGATCAGAATATATATGATTTGTTGAGAAGGAATCTTAGAGGAGGGTTCACATCTTCCATTAGACAATTTACACAGGCTGTTAACGAGCACACTACATCTAACCCTAGCTCTGATGACGATACTCATATTTTGTACCTCGACTTTAACAGCTTATATGCAGCGTGCATGGCTGAGGTACTTCCCCAGGGAGGGATTAGACAATTAACTGACCTTGAGCGGGATACCTTATTAGGGCAAGGGTTACAACATATCCCCTGTAATCAAGACAAAGGCTATTGGATTTTATGCGATACAAAACATGTATCTCCCGAGGTAGCCAGGTATACTGATGATCTGCCCCTTGTACTGTCTCATACTAATATAACGGAGGAGTTTTTGTCAGAGTACAGTAAGAAAACCCTTAATGATGAAAAACGTAAGCTCCCACCTAAAAATACTAAGTTAATTGCATCCCACTTGCCCCAAAACGACTACTTAGTAAGCCTTGATTTCCTGCAATTGCTATTAAAACTTGGACTAGAAGTTGAACGAGTAAAAACAATCTATGAATTTAATCAGGCTCCCTATTTAAAAGATTTTATTTCAACCAACATTCGAGAACGAGCCAATACCACCTGTAAAGTTAAAGGAAAAGCTTTTAAACTCATAAGTAATAGTCTGTACGGGAAATCAATGACAAATATATCTCGATATGCTAATACTCACCATCTAGTAACGACAAAACATTCATTCTTAACTCATGCAAGAAACCCTTTGTATAAACGAGCTGTCTCTTTAGGTCAAGATAGGGTTCTCTGTACAGTAATGAAAGACATCCTTAAAGTTACCACTCCTTCTTACATGGGATATCAGATCTTGCAGATAGCCAAGAGGCGTTTATACGAGTTCTGGTATAATGTAGTTAAAGCCCATTATGGGGAGAGAGCTAGACTAATTTATACGGATACAGACTCATTCATATTTACTCTGACCTGTAAAGATGCTTTCCAAGATATGACAAAAGCTCCTCTAGTAGATTATATGGATTTCAGTAATTTCGACAAAGATCATCCCATGTATTCTGCTACTCGCAAAGGTGAACTAGGACTCCTCAAGTCAGAAGTAAAGCAGAAAATCATAACTGAATTAATTGCACTCAAGCCTAAAACTTATTCTCTCCTAACCCTTGATAATGAACATTTATGTAAATGTAAAGGGATTCCTTATCACCAACAAAAGAAAATAACACATGCATCTTTTCAGAACACATTAGAGACAAATACAACTTTTAATTTTGTATCCCGATCTATTCGTAATGTTAATGGACAGATATGCACGTGTAAAACAACTAAGCGCGGTCTGTCAGCTTTTGATGACAAGAGGTACCTCATTAGTCCCACAGAGTCATTAGCTTACGGTCACCTAGACATTCCAGAGCGTGAGGTACAGGAAGAGGTACAGGTAGAGGAAGAGGTACAGGAAGAGGTACAGGTAGAGGAAGAGGTGCAGGTAGAGGATCCAGTAATTGTAGATAATCCCCAACCAAGACGTCAATTGTTCCCCATTTTTAATCTTTGGGAAAAGCGGGATAGAGTCGCTCAGCAATTATTCCCTAACAACAACTAAGTCTGTTACTGTATTGTCTATGTATTATCTATAACTATATTCAAATGTCTATGATATTGTATTGGCTATGATTTGTTACTGTATTTGATATGAAAATGACTAAGATTTGTTACTGTATTGGATATGATTTGTTACTGTATTGGATATGTTATGACTATGATTTAATGTCTATAATAATGTATATTCTATGATTTTATTACTGTATTGGATATGTTATGACTATGATTTTATTGGCTATGATATTTGATATTCTATGATTTTATTACTGTATTTGATATGATTCAAATGTCTATAATAATGTATATTCTATGATTTTATTACTGTATTGGATATGTTTAAATAAAAACTCGAATGTAGATTTTGTTTAAATACTCCTTTCATTATATATTTGTAGTTAGTCTATTGAATCCTAGCAACATGGAAGGGCAGAAAAAAGTTATTACTGAATCCCAGTTGAATATATTTAGTGAACCGTCAAGAATTATTATTGCTGGATTTTCAAATGGTGGGAAGAGCTATTTATGTGCTAAAATGATAGAGAAATATCAGCAGAACTTTGCAAAAATAATTATCTGTGGAAGCGGATATAAAGAGTTGAGAACTAATCCACTCATTAAACATAAGATATCTTTTTACTCTGAAATTGTAAACCCTTTAGACGATCGTGATCCAGAGGACACATCTCATATATTAGTTGTTTATGATGACTTGTATGTTGAATCTACAAATTCTAAAATAGTAAGTGATATATTTACTAAGGGACGGCATGAGAACATCTCTGTTATTTTTATAACCCAAAATATATTTTTCAGTGGGAAATTTTCTAGATCTATAAGTTTAAATGCTTCTCATTTTATTCTGCTTAAATCAAGAGACTTGTCCCAGATAGAAACATTAGGCAGACAAATATTCGGAAAACAAGATGCCAAGAAATTTTTAGATATATATAAGAAAGTGATTTCTCGACAGTATGGGTATTTACTTGTTGACTTGGGCGTTAAAACACCTGAATCCATAATATTTAGGGGAAATATTGTAAATGAACCCCCATATGAAATAGTCTATCAATGGTGAACATTACACAAACTCTTAATAAGATATACAATGACCCCAAGTCCATAAGTGGGTTTGGTGGCGTTTTAAAATTGTATAAGGCTGCAAAGAAAACAATCCCTGAAATAACTATAAAAGATGTGAAAGACTATTTAAAAACGTCTAATGCTTATACCTTACATCTATTAAAAAAACGTAAATTTAAACGAAGACGTATCTTAGCACCTAGACCTAAAGCGTTCTTTACCAGTGACTTGGCTGATATGACATTGTTAGCTAAGCACAACAATGATATTAAATATTTATTAGTTTGTGTTGATATATTTTCAAGGTTTGCACATGTAGTTCCACTATCTACTAAATCAGGTCAGAGTGTAAGTGAAGCCATGAAAGCTGTTCTGGATTTACCTTCATCAAAAGGTGTAAGGAAGCTTAACACTGATAAGGGCGGTGAATTCTATAATCAATATATGAAACGATTGTTAGACAGTAAAAACATTGATCTGTACAGTGTATTTTCTCAGGAAACTAAAGCCAGTATTGCAGAGAGATTTATAAGAACATTGAAAACTAAGATATATAAATATTTAACGGCTTATAACACCTTAACCTATATAAATGTTTTACCTGATATGGTTAAAACGTATAATAGAACACCACATAGAGGATTAAAGGGGAAAATACCTATTGATGTACATGCTTTATCTTCGTCTCAAGATGTGACTAGGCAATTTAAGCTCATGTATAAAGGAGAGCAGCAGACTAAGCCACGCATCAGTAATCATCTGTCTGTAGGAGATACAGTACGGCTTGCCTTATCTAATCGTATTTCAAAGTTCAAAAGAGGTTTTCATCAACAGAACACTAAGGAAATATTTACAATTGCTCAAATTGATACTAAACAACCCGTGCCTTTATATTATCTAAAGGACTTAAATAATAGACTTATAGAAGGCGGATTTTATAGAGAGGAGTTGACTCCCACCTACTTGTCAGATACATTTGAAATTGAGAGAATTATAAGTAAACGTAAAGTTGGTAATACTACTTTATATAAAGTTAGATACGTCGGTTACGACAGTTCATTTGATCAGTGGGTGAATTCAGATGACGTGAAGAAACTATGAAGAAGCAGCCCTTAGTTAGCAAGTATCGTGGATTTATTGAACTATTAGCTAGATTAGGTTATAATTCTAGGAAAAAGTTAATTAAGACTCTTAAAAAGGAACATATACTTTGCTTATCAGAAATATTTAATAATTTCTTAAAAAATAAAATTGAAGTTGGGAAGCCTATTTTAAAGAGACTTTCTAAATATAGAGCTCTACTCCATACATTAGCCTGTAAGAAGAAAGCTATTTCACTCAAGAAAGACATATTAACAAGTAAAAGAGGAGGTAATTTATTGGGCATTTTACTTCCCATAGCTATAAATTTCATTTCAAGGCTATTTAATAAGGAATAATGAAAGAATTCTATCTTGTACCACGAAAAGCTATTGATCAACAGAAGCCTACGACAGTAAGTGTTGAGAAGCCTACGATGACAGTGAGAACAAATCCTGTTATACAACACTTGATAGACTTAAGATTAAAGCTTAAGGATTATGATTTTGCTGTCTCCTTGTTAAATTATTTTAATACAACTGGACTTGTAAAGTGGGATGAGGAAGGGAACATTACATCGCCAGTTACTGGGATCAATATTGTTGATGACGTTATAGGCAGGATGTGCACTCCGAAATTGTTATTCCCAGAAGATAAACTGCCAATTGCAAAGTTGTTCTACTCTTTGACATCTACACCTAAGAATTTATTTAGAAATGTAGATGCGAAAAATCAAGTGTTTTCTCCTCCAAGTTTGAAGAGGAAGATCAAGGCTGTAGATGAAGGAGAGTCTACCTGGATATCATATTAAGGTGAGTTTCTGTTTATTTTTATCATTTACTATTAGTCTACAGGATGGATAGTTACGTTATATATGCAGCGAGTAACTCTGATACTAATGTATTTAAAAACAATGCTCCCAATGCTTTTGAAAATAGATTACATAATCAGCTGCCTTTAGACCCGAATAAAGCTTATGAAGTGTGCCTGAAGAATATATTCCTGCCTCCATCTTATTTCGCTGTTAGGAGGAATGACCCGGAAAGTTTTATTTCAGTTCAACTTCTAGTGTCTAATAAAAATTTATCTGATTTGAGTACGGTGAATACATCTTTCAATTTAAAGTCGGATATTTTAGCCAGTGATAATTGCATAGAGCTAACGACTATTTTAAATAGAGAAATTTCTACTATATTTTCAAAAGGTTCACTGAGTTTTATAGGACCCGTACTTAATTATAATTTCCCAGATCACGGGGACGTTTATATGAAATATGATTCGAGTATTAATCGAATTAAGTTTAATGCAGAATTTAGTGAGAAGTTGTTAAAATTATTTATTACAAAGGATGGAAAATTAGTTGTTCGAATTTCTTTATCTTTCGGTCGAAATATATGTAAAGTTATTGGAGCTGAAGTAGGTAAAGCCTATGATATTTTTATTATGAATAAGCCACCTAATAACAGGTTATTTGTACAAGATACTTGCTATTATCATCCTAGGCCAGGAGGCCGTATAGATTTCTTGTGTGTATATTGTGATAAGGTGCAGCCCACCATGTTTGGTAATCAGATTGTAAATATCTTGGATGTTGTTTCGTTTCAAAGTAATGTAACACACAGGAAATTATATAAACCTTTAAATACGACTAATATTGATGGCATCAGTATTAGATTAACAGATCAAGATGGGGAGCCTGTATATTTTGAAAAGGATGGATGTACGATTGCAGTATTACATATTAGACCCGTTGATATATAATGGCATGAGTAGAGGGAGTTTATCATTCTCTCTTGGCCTGTTTAAACATGAGGGTCGGGTTTGTACCGCTGTCTGTTGACGAGGTAGGGCGATTTATCGCTCCTCGAGGGAAGAGAGGTGGAGCACTGGGCGATATTACTGTTTTTGATAGAAGACATTTAAGAGGAGGTGGAATATTAAGTTTCTTAACTGGTCTAGCTCGTAGAGCAACTCCTTTCCTATTAAAAACTATTATGCCAGCTGCATTGACAATGGGACAGAATGTTTTGCAGGATATAAATGCTGGTCAAGGTACTTTGAAAGATTCAATTAGAAAACGCGGTATGGAAACATTGAAAAGTATAGGTCCTAAATTGTTAGCAGGTGGCCGAATAACGAAAAGAAAAACGAAAAGACCTGCCTATATAAAGAAAATGGATAGATATAAAGACGTGTTTTCATAAAAACAGTACTAGTTGTATGCTAGACGCAGACATGATGAGTGTAAATGCTCCTAGTGCAGCATTGCAAGTTCCTTTAGAAAATTATACAGCTGCTATAAGCGATGGCTTTCCTAAAGTTAGTCCTCATAGAATGGTTGAAAGTACGATATTTTCAAGACAGACACAGGATATTTTACCTGTGAATTCAAGTATTAACAATAAATTTAAAGACTCTTATATTGAATTTCGTATCCCGGGAGTTAAGGGTCAATTTATTGATCTTTCGAGCTTGACGCTAGAACTGATGGTTGAATTAACGGGACCTGACGGAATTACGGCTTTAGCGGATATTAAAAATGCATCAATAGTCAATGGTTTGTCCCAGACAATGTTTAAAGCTGTCACTGTTTATTTAAATGAGCAAGTGGTGGAAACTAATTCACTATTTTCATATTTATCATATGTAAAGCTAATGACGACGCTTTCTGAATGTAAAGCTGAAAGATTTAAAGAACTGACGTATTTCTATAATGATGTTTTCCCTGAAAAATATGATGTAGATTATTTTAAGAATGCCTCAGAAGACCTTAAATCTAGATTTGTAAAGTTAAAAACTGAGGGAGTAAATTGTTGCTTTAAACTGCTATTGGACATTACAACTTTGAGCGAATATCTTTTGGATGGAATTGATATTCGTTTGAGATTAGAACTTAACAGTGATCCGTGGGTTATAAACAGTATTGAATCTGGATATAAGTTTAACATAAAACTAGCTAGAATGTGGATTGATCGGATAACTCCATTTGCATCTGGATTGGAGGCTATTAATAGAGCTCTGGCTGAACAAAATACGCCAGTTACATATACGTTTGATAAGACACTCCACAAGACGTTCATTCTTGGTAATGGGCAGCAGAGATTAAGTATTGACCAGCCATGGGGGAGCATTATCCCAGATAAATTATTTATTATGATGATGGATATGGAAGCAATATCAGGAGCGTATACACTTAATCCACTTTATTTCGATCACTGCGATTTATCTAATGTATATATTACACGTGATGGGACAAACTTATTTAATATAACTTGCAAGTTCCCGAATAAATGTTCGAAACTATACTACGAGACTCAAAATACAGTAGGCTTTAATGCTTGCAATACCTTGACATATAATTCATTTATAAAAGGAAGAACATTACTGGCATTTAGACTAACGCCTGAGGAATTGAGAGATACCCTTCCTATAGAGGCTTCGGGCAACCTGAGAATTACATTAGAATTTGCTGTTCCAGCGAAATCAAATAAAGTTATTATTTTATTCGGAATTACAACGGGAGTATTGAGAATTTATTCAGATAGGCGAGTTGTGTGTGATACAAGAGCATGAACTGCAAACAAATTAATACGGCATTGAACGATATGAAAGGTAGTAAAGCTAAATATATTGGATGCTATTTAGCGACGGATATATATAGAATAATGAAGCAAATACGGGACAGACCGATTATGTTTATAATAAATACCTTAGGAAGAGACTCTAAGGAAGTAATGGGTCACTGGATTGCTGTATATAAATCTAAACGGAAAATAGTTATACTCGATTCATATGGAATAAATGTGTATTCGCCATACATTTCGGAGTTTTTAAATTATTATAAAGACTGTGATGTATACACGTTTACAGAGAGACTTCAAAGTTTAAATACTTACGTATGCAGGCTATATGCGATGTTTTTCTGTTACCATCTTTCAAACAAGGATCTAAAAACTGCAATAAAGCTATTTGAAACTAGTTTTACTTATGGAGAATATATGCAGAATGATAGGAACGTAATGAGGCTATCTTATGCTTTATTTAAAAATATGCCGAGCTGCTATGAAACGCTGTGTTATGATAAGAGCGATATTTGTTGGAAAATGTGCTTGGAGACGACTGGCTGAATGAGGCTATAACAAATTATCTAACGGAAAATGGTGAGTACATTTGTTTTGAGGTTTTATGTGTATGATAAATATTGTACATGTGTAAACGCTATCTGAAACTGTTATTCTTTATTTACAGAGATGAAGAGTGAATAGGACGGATATTATACAAGCGGATTGAGGAGCGAGCTTCTTAGAACTTCGGGCTAAATGAGTCGTTTATTATAAATTGTGTAAACTATGAATTAGATGACTAAATAAATTATAAATAAATAAATAAGTTTTATTAACGCCTAATGTATATATATATAAATTATTACGGTGGCGAACGCCGACAATGACTGGTAGATGTCTGGGGCAGGTAATCAGGTGATGATTGCCTCGGGCAGATAGCCTGGGGCAGGTAGCTGGGGCCAGCTTAGATAGTCTCTGAGACAGTTTCAGTATTAAAGGTTACATTGAGATGCTTCGGTTGATTTGTATAAAACTGACTGGTTAATGAAAAAGGAATAAAATATTAGTATGTCAGAAAATAGGAAGAGGGAATAATATGAAGAGGAGAGAGAGAGAGAGGAGGGAGAGAGAGAGAGGAGGGACGGTCCAGATATTATGGAGAAGATAAGATAAGATAAGAGGTAACCTGTATGTGACGTCTGGCTGGCCGGGCGTAAGGTAAATAAAAGTGACGCGAGAGATTGGGAGGTAAGGGGGAGGGAGGGGGTGTGAGGTACGAGACTTGAAAACCCTGACTTATACAGATAACTTTCTAAATTTATATGAATAACTAAGGCTTACATAGACGATTTTTCTAAGTTGAAAACATGTAAAATATGTCCGTAGAGTTCTCCTGGAAACCCTAAAGAGCTACAAACGATATTTGATTTTGTCCCATAAGCCCTTTAACAAACTTCTAAGTCTCGGAAATTATTTTTCTCATAAGACTTTAACAAACTTCTAAAATCTCGGAAATTACTCACTCATAAGAAATCCTTACTTCCAAATCTGTGACTCCCCAAATTCACCTGAAAACCCTAAAGCGCTACAGGGGAATTTACAAATTCACCTGAAACCCCGAAGCGCTACAGGGGAATTTTCTCCCAGAAAAAAAAAATTCCTCTGTGGCGCTTACACCCTACTACTATTATGGCTTACATGCAGTTGTTCCAAAATCTTACATCTTAGTTCCCCAGGCACTACCACCACTATTCCTATACAAGAGTACATCCTGGTGAATACTAAGGTCAGCCTTTACTGCAGCATACTCTGAAATAATAAATTATCATTTCAACCATATTTTACATATTTTATCAACAGACTTAATTTGGGATCTCTACCAGTTGCCTTCCTAATAGTCTGGAATGAAATATCCTCAAAAGACAGATTCCACCAGATGAACATACTCCACTGGAATACTGGAATTTAATTCTTCTGTCACCGGCAATCTACTTAATGCATCAGCTACTACATTATCCTTGCCTGGCTTAAACTCTAAATCATACTCAAACTGCGAGAGTAGTAATGCCCATCACTGAATTCTAGCATTGGCATTAACTGGAATCTGCTTACCTCTGCCAAACAATCCTAGCAGGGGTTTATGGTCTGTTCTAGCAAGAAATTTCCTCCCCAGCAGAAAATACCTCAGTTTTTTTTACAGCATATACCAAAGCTAAGGCTTCTTTAAGAGAATAATTCTGTTCTGCAGGAGATAATTTCTTGCTAGCAAAATATACTACTTTATCCTGACCATCTACTTCCTGTAATAACACACAACCCACTCCTACTGGGGAAGCATCTACCTCCAGTTTTAACGGGAGTCTACCTGTAAAATTTGTGAGCACTGGAGAATTGATCAATTCCTGCTTAATATTCCTGAGTGCATTCTCCTCTCTTGCTGCCCCACTTAAATCAAGTCCCTTTTTCAACAATTCATACAAGGGTGCTAATTTTGTTGAAAAGTTCTTCACGAACTTACAAAAATATGTAACCATCCGAACAAAAGGGCATCTACTATTGCCGCTACATTTTTGTGGAGGAGTAAAGCCCTTGCCTGAAACATGGTACTACAGGTATTCAATGGCCTTGGTCTTCAACGTTGTTTTTCCCTTATTAATCTTCACATTGTGCTTTTGCAAAAGGTTCAAAACTTGTTCTAATCTAGCATCATGCACTTCCTCATTCTCTCCACATACAATAATATCATCTAAAAAACTAGCCACACCTGCAATGTTTACTAACAACTGGGACATGAATCTCTAAAAAAGTGCTGGAGACGAGGAGAGTCCAAAAGGAAGTCTTTTATACTTAAATAACCCCTTGTGGGTATTAATCAGTAACAATTTCTGGCTCTCCTCTACAGGAATTTGCAAGTATCTTTCAGGTCAATCTTAGAAAAAATTGCCCCTTGCAGACCACTGACAACTACTCATCTATCTTAGGTAAAGGGTACTTCTCAGTGTATACGGTTGTTCAGTTCCTTGAAGTCTGCACAGATTCTCAAGGATTTCCGATCTGCCTTCAACACTGGTACAATTGGGGCTGCCCACGCACTAAGTGTAATTGGCTCTAAGATGCCTTCTGCCACATGCTTTTCCAGGGTTGATTCTACCAATTGCCTGTAATGAAACGGCACTGTTCTTGCCTTGAAAAATTTAGGTGAAGCCCCACTTTTCAGGTGAATTTTTGCCACCATGCTATTAATTGGCTTATCTGCCTCCACTGAACATTTATCTAACATTTGTTCAGCACTTTTAATTCTTTTAACTACCGACAATTCATCTAGGCCCGCCAAGAAAATTCCTACTTTTTCCATGAGATCCTTACCACATAGGCTAGGATTATGTGAATCCACTACATAAAAATCCTGGACAATTTCTTTTCCATTATAACCTACTGTTGCCGACACCTTGCCATAGACCTTAATCGGTACATTATCATATGCACTTAATAATTTTTTACCTGGTTTTACATTCAATTGCAAGGTATCTGCCCAATCTCTAGACAATGTTGACACTGCAGCACCAGTGTCCAATTCCAAGGGAACTAACTTCCCATTAATTACAAAATTCACCACTTGTGACTTCACTGAACATACCTTTTCTTTCACCGAATATAGTCGGGTTCCTCACCAGCTTCTTCAGACGGGTTACATTCCTCTACTGCCTTGACCACATTGCCACTACCTCTTCTTCCTGCATTCCCTGGTCGTCGTCTCTCCCAGGCTTTGCTGTTCCTGTTCAGATATTCCCTACACACACACTGCAAGTGTCCCTCCTTGTTACAAAAGTTGCATATATATAGGCACGAAATTTGCACTTGCTACTTATGTGATTGTATCCACAGTGTTTACATCTGGTCTAGCCCTGTACGACCATAATTTCCTGAGTAGAAGTCTTACTTCTAAATGCCCTTTCCAGGTTCAATATCTTCTCGAGCACTGTCCAAGAAGTCATCGATTGTAGATCCAAATTTCCTGCCACCAGGTTAGGGAAATAATTCTCCTTTCCCACTGCCAAGAACAACTGGTCCCTAACCCTGCCGTCCAACTGTGCTCCGAAGTTGCAGTGGTTAGCCAAAGCCTTCAATTCCGCTAATAAATTCTGTTCGGATTGCTGCTGCTTTTTCGTCCTCTTCTGGAAATCCTTCAAACTCCTGTGATATGATGGTTTCACCACATACTGACGTTTAAGCAGGGCAATCAGGTCTACATAGGTCTTCGTGTGAGGTAGCTCAGGTGCACACAAATTTCCAAGAACACTATATGCTTCAGAACCCGGTGAAACTAAGAGTACCGCTTTCCTGTTGGCGTCCTCCTTAATCTCCCGGTACTGAGATTTTGCTTCCAGCAGGCCGAGCCACAGGTCCAACGTGATCTTGGCAGTGTTTAACGGCTCCATTGACATGAGCGGCGTAGCCATGGCCACGGTGGTAGCACACAACTGTAGTATGCGAAGCGTCCACACGACGTGGAGATGTTTAGTCCTCATCGCTACTGTTATGGTTGAGACTGAATAGAAACAGTCTTCGTCCACATGGTTTTATTCTCAGCCAATCACAACAACAACAAAACAATTATCAGGTACATGAAATATTATTAACAAGATCATAAACAAAAGAGCATCTGCTCCAAACATGCTACCTCCAACATCTGTAGTACTCTCTCCCAACATCGGTGGTATTAAAATTTCTGTGGAACAGAACACAGAGCAACTGTCAACCAAACAAAAGAGTTCAAGCACAGTTAAAAGCTCTACCGCAGAGTAGTCCTTGCATCACTTTTTCCTTATCCTCATATCACAGAGACATTTATACAAGTCACAGCGTCGAATCATCTTTTGCGGATGAAAAAATCAGCATGAAACTGAGTTCTGTTGAAGACATTGATAACCGACAAATGGATATCAATTACATTTTCGACTGGGCGGCAGAAAATAGCATTGTTTTCAGTGATAAATTCCAGGAAATCTGGTACGGAAAAAGGAGGACATTAAACAAAATATAGGGTACAAAACACAATCAAATCTGCCCATAGTAGGAAAGCATAATGTAAATGATGGGCATCAGTCATTATTATTCCCATAACGTTAAGGGAGCATAACAATGCAAATTATCCAGAAATTCAGAAAAAATAATCCAGAAAAATAATTGGAAGGATTATGAGAAACGTCAAATCCAGGGATCCACTCACAATGGCTGTACTATTCACATCACTCCTGCTGCCCGTCATTAGTACTGTTCGATACTCGCTTCCTCAAGAGCTGGAGAGATTGCTGAAAAAAGGGAATACAGAAAACAAACGGCATAAAGAGACACGATAAAGCACCTAATTTATTGGGATCGTCTCTAAGAGCTCTAAATATTCTCCCTAAAAAGGAGATGAGTGAGGTATCATAATATACACATCGAAAATATTGGAGGGCAAGCTCCCAAATCCCAGTAAAATAACAACATATTGAAGTGAAAGATATGAAAGTAAAATTCAGATTAGAATCATTGAAGAGTATGCCCAAAGGCACAACCAGCGAACATTGTATAAACATCAGAGGTTCACGGTTGTTCAGCATACTCCCAGCGAACATAAGAAATATTGCCGGAACAAACGTGGACGTCAAGAGAAAACTTTAGTTTTCTTCAAGAAGTGCAGGACCAACCGGGCTGTGGTGCATATGTGGGCCTGTGGGCCGCTCCAAGCAATAGCCTGCTGAACCAAGCGCTCAACGAGTCAAGCCTGGTCCTCCGGCCGGGTTTGGGGAGTAGAAGAACTTCCAGAACGCCATCCAGGTACAGTACTAAATTTGTAAAATAAATAGAAGCTCAGGATTATGTAAATACGCTCTAGTCAAATGCAGTCGTGTGTCATTGTCTGGGAGTAATTATTCTTGGAATAATGGCACACACAATGGCCCTGTGTGCACTGCCTGGAGATTACGGCAGATATTGACAGGCTAATGAAGCAGGTGAAACCATAATGTAGGGCAAGGTGTCTCGCAAGGATCCAAAGGAGAAGCTCCGTCGAGATAGGTGGCGAGTGGTGGATCAATTGAGTTAAGGCGGCAAAGGACGTCTAAGAAATGAACACTGGTTAAAACGTAGAACCACTTGAGTTGAATGGGATAAGACTTTGTGCGGTAACTAAGCAGACAAGCTGAGCATCACAACAAAAGTCTGGACATGTGTTGGGATCTTGGCACATGCGCTGGTTAGGCAAAACCTCCTGCTCTAGAAATGTAAGTGTTTGGTTATATTTTCCGAGGGTAAGGGATAAAGTTAATAAGAAATATTGAGACGTAATATGATCAAACCCACTGTGTGTCTCGGTAAACAATATTCACCGAGCTAGAAACAAAGAGGAATTTAAATATAGTTGTAATGACAAAAAGTATTGTACGAGTAATGCAATTCCATTAAAGAATAACTGGAAAGCTTGCATTAGCAAGAACACCATGTATGCTAGTTACCCGATATACTTTTCAAGGTAGGCGTGGGACAGCTTTTGCTGACAGAGTTAAGTGCGTAGGACTGTTGTAGGCATCACAGTAATAGTGATATGGTTATGGCCACTGGAAGCTGTGGCTGCTGTTGTAGCCACTTCAACGTTAATTAGGTCGATGTGCTTTTGCAATATATAAAATAGGAGAAAGTATGAGGTAGTGAATCAAGAACTTCATCACTTATCAAATGGTGGAGGAAAACAGTGGTAATACACACGAGTAGTCAGATTGTGGTCACACCGAGGTGTCGTCAAAGATTAAGACAGCCTTAGGTCGCGTAAGCCAATGTTACAGCGAAAAGGTCACAAAGGTTGATCCAAAGTTCTTGGAAACAAATAGATATACATTTAATATAATTATAGCGTCCTTGGGATGTTGAGTGTGGTAGTGAATGCTATGACCAGCCGGAGGGCAGTCTTGAGGAAGCCGCGGTTTCATCAAGTACTCCTCTTTATCTGCTTGTGGCAGTGACAGAGAAACCACCCTAATGTGGGGACCCGATGTGATCTTGTTCACTCCAGTCGAGTCTGCAATGAGTATTGTATGGTAGATTAACCGGGTGTGGAGTGTTGTAGTGATGATTCTGGGTTAGGAACTTAGAGGTTACGAGTTACAGATGATGGGCAGGTTTGTCTAGTGCGTTTATTGCCAAGGGTTGCCAATTTCCAGTACAAACATATTGGTACACCTCAAGGGTCTAGGTGGCGAAAAATACATTGTATGAAGTTAATTTCATGAAGCTAATAATATTCAGTAGGGTAAAATATTTTATTCAGAACGAATCTGGGTTTGAGTTTACGACAGCCAACAAAAAATGAAGCGACTAACAAACGCCAATGTATGAAGAAAACACGGAACAATTAACAATATAATAGAGGATACCAATTATTTTACACTAATATATTTCGGTCGAGGATGGGAAGTGGCAATACGTCTAAGTATTAAATGCAGTGTTAAAGTGTGACTGAAATTTGAGCTCGGCAAACTGTTGAGAGAATTAAATGGAAAATTATCTACCTAATAATAGAAGTTACACATAATTTATTGAACTAAGTGAAAAGAACAGCTTTTATGGTAACTAATATCTAGAGCTTCTAGGTCTAAAACACCGACTAATTTGAGTATAATAAACTTTTATTTGCTATACAGGAAATTAATTTGTTTAAATTTCTGACTGCTTCATTAAACAAAATAATATTGTGCCAACACAGTAAGATAATATAGACTTGTGTAACAGGGAGACACTGATAAGTAGCATCTTAAAAGGGAGTGAGTTAGGCAACAGAGATCATGAGGAAATTACCTTAAGACGCGAAAAAGTTATTTGAGAGAAACTTGAGGCGCCAGATTTTTCTCACATCTGATTCATATATTTATGGGTTCTTTGGGAATTATTTATTGGCAGACCTGAACATGGGAGTAGGGCAGTTCTTGGGTTTTGTTACCGAGGTGGTTACTGGATTATGATGCAATGTTTTTATTTAAAAAATTACAAATATAACCCAGGAACGTGGTACGCTATAGATTGATGATTTAAAATAGTAGTGACCCAAAATGAATAACCTTGGCACTAAAGAACCTAATTAGAAGACAAAAGGCTCAATGTAAATGAATTATGACAATATTTAAGAAAAAAGTATGTATTGCAGGGCAAGTAAAGAAAGCCTTCAGTGTTTCACCAGATGAAACAAAGATTACAGACAACACCTGGCTATTAAAAAATAAGTAAAATAACTGGTAATGAAAATAATTTAAATTACGAAATTATAAGAAAGTACCAAAGAACTTTATGAATACAGCAGAACAAATCTACGTAGAATGTGCAGATGACGTCCTGACAAGTTTAGTGGTTACCAAAGAGGAAATTATTAAACAAATATAAAAAAAGGAAGCAATGGCGATCACAGGTGGTGGTAAGCAGCCACAGCCACAAGGTCACCTGACCTTAAGGCAGCCAGGATGTCCCCAAGGGACAGAGTCAGAGATTGCAGGTATATCAAATATAATGTTTATATGAAACTGTGTGTGTTAATTTTTACTTTAATCATCATAAATTAAGTGAGCAATACTTTCGAGCGTTTCCTGCATCCTTCATTTTTTTTTATGAAAAAAAATAAAATATATTTAAAATTTGGGATGTGGTTACAATATCTCTGAACAAGTTTTTTTTTCTCTCTTTTTAGAGAGCCATATTTATACGTTCTGCTTGTGGGGGAATCTCGCTCCAAAATATTGATAAGGATGGTCGTTCGAAAGATTTGAGATTAAGAAAAGGACATAATTGGAGAAACAGTGCCTATGGATCTTTTATGTAAGTATGATGGAAATCTATTACTGTATAATGAATGAACTGTAGTTAAAATAAATTACGAATCTAAATCCCTCCACACACTTTGGGGGGTTTGATTAGTACAGAGAAATTAATGCATTTCAAGTAAAAATAATTGAAGATTAATATACATGAAATATTGAAGAAAATATGAAATATTGGAGATTTTAAATAATCTTTGGATTAATAAAATATAATATTCTACAAACTACAAGAACGAAATAACAGCTTAGCTGTATTAAGGAAAGCTACCATGCATCGGGATATATTCGTCACGAGAAATTTGTTTCATCAGGCTATCCTGGGAACACTGTATCGAGGCGGCATCATATCTTCCTTATTATCAGCAAATCCAAGATGAAAGGCGAGTAGTATGTAGAAATCATCTAGTGTGTTATAATACCACATTTCTAAATTAGATGTGGTAAAGCCTTGTAAATACACTTCCTGGTTATTTTTAATGGTCGTGCAGCATAACGACAAATCGTCCAACCTATTATGTTGATGGGATCACAACAAACAAGGGAAATGGACGTGTAGATTTGCCGATACTGATGTCTGTGATATGATGAAGCAGTCTCGTCCTCCTAGCGTCTGTAGTGGGATGGATGGTGGGTTGACGAGGCGGTAATTTGACCAGCTTCCAGACAATCTCTCAAGCTTAATGGCATCGCTTGCCAGTCCTTCCTCCTTCCCGGGTAGCTCATCATGCGCAGTTTTGCTATGGTGCGCTTAATATTATCTATGATTTAATTAATATCCCAGTTATAGGAACTAAAGATTATCAGGAATTACAGAGAATTCACTTGTCTTATTTGACAATATTCAAATCCTCATTTCTTGATAATTAAATGAACGTTGTTCAATAAGAGAGTGCTGGATATAAATTCAGTCTTATGTGAGTGCGCTGGAATAGCAATTCGTAATTGCAAGAATTATTACCAGCTAATAAACAATACTATATAAACGAATATAAACGTATTATCTGCTTCAATTCACGAAGTATATTCATGCACTCGAGTTATTAAATAATTATACCCATTAAAGAATGTGAAATAAGGAGAATTTTATATAATTCTCATGAATATAAATATTTTCCTTCGTCATGTGATCTGATGCCATACGTGACTAGAATTTCTGGGGAAACGAGGCGTTATTATGAGTTAATTAAATGATGTTAATTTCAGTACTCTGCTGGTTAGTAGTGTTAGTAAAATTATATTACACAGTACAAGAATATTTTAAGATACTGAATATTAGTAATAAAGTGTTGGATATTTCAAACGCTGCTATCATACCCCCAAAAGCTAAACAGGAAATTATTAATTCGCTTTTGTTACTCTAAACAAAGAGTTAAACTTTCCCAAGTTCTTGAGCACCTGAACATCAATATAGTTAAAAAATAATATGAATAAGCTCATTTTAAATCAGGAACTCGCCCCCGTCTTCAACAGGGTGTGTGTGTGGGGTGTGTGTGAGTAGTGTAAAGGGAGACACATGGGGAGTAAAAATTTTCAGAAACGGTTGGGCACTTCCATGCCAACTCGACCCCGGCGGGCCAAATCGTAAAAAAAACTTTTCAAGTTTTCGGGTCAGGACGCTCTGGGCGCGCACCTGACTGGCTGGCGGGGTGGGGTAGTGGTCCGTTCCTCCAGGGGTCCCCAGGGCCCACCACCCAGGGTGTACCTGAGGAACTGGTGCCCTATCCTAACCAATTTTTTCACTTTTTGTCTCGAGCTTTTAAGATGAGTCTAAGGCATCAAGAAGGGGGTCCCTACTTATGAAAGGTACAGAGGGTTAATGTTCAATAGATTCAAACCAAAAAATACACTGGTGAAAGGAATATAACAGTTTTTTGGAGTATTTTAATGGTACTAGTATATGTGTGCGTGTGTTTTTTTATGTAAACACAATATATCTTTTTTTTTTTAATTCCGGCTGAGAAGTGTATCTGACATAAAGGGTTTGTCTTTACATTTGGTAAGGTTTCAATAATCAGGTAAAAAATAAAATGTGAAAGACTCGAGTTACATTTTTGCGTCAGTTACCCCAGATATATGTCCCATTTTCTCTAGATTCCGTTTCACAGAAAACGTCTTTACCGGCGGGCCAGTCCCGATTTCGTTGAGGGGGAAACTAAGATAATCGACAGAAAAACAAATATATGCAAGTTCCATTTTATTTCCAAACACTGGTTAGTTTAATTATTAAGATCAGGAGTTTGCTTATTATTAAGATCTGGAAACAACAACGTATTATTTCATGTTTTTTTTCATCCAAACATATGGAAACTAGTATTTATGTTTAATTTCAGAGGAAAGAACATTATCAAATATTTTTTTCATAGGAAAGAGCAAACATCAGAAAAGACATAATTCATTCGTTCATTCATTCATTCATTCATTATTATAGATATCCCCCCACCGGTAAATTAAAAACATTATTTTCATCGTTAGTTCTTTTTTATTTAACAAAAAACTACAACAAATACATAACATAATACACATAACTACAATAATATATATATATATATATATATATATATATATGTCGTACCTAGTAGCCAGAACTCACTTTTCAGCCTACAATGCAAGGCCCGATTTGCCTAATAAGCCAAGTTTTCATGAATTAAAATATTTTCTCTAAATTTTTTCTTATGAAATGATAAAGCTACCCATTTCATTATGAATGAGGTCAATTTTTTTTTATTGGAGTTAAAATTAACGTAGATATGTGACCGAACCTAACCAACCCTACCTAACCTAACCTAACCTATCTTTATAGGTTAGGTTAGGTTAGGTAGCCGAAAAAGTTAGGTTAGGTTAGGTTAGGTAGGTTAGGTAGTCGAAAAGCAATTAATTCATGAAAACTTGGCTTACTAGGCAAATTGGGCCTTGCATAGTAGGCTCAGAAGTGAGTTCTGGCTACTAGGTACGACATATATATATATATATATATATATATATATACATACATACACATATACATGTCGTACCTAGTAGCCAGAACGCACTTCTCAGCCTACTATGCAAGGCCCGATTTGCCTAATAAGCCAAGTTTTCATGAAATAATGTTTTTTCGACTACCTAACCTATAAAGATAGGTTAGGTATGGTTGGTTAGGTTTGGTCATATATCTACGTTAATTTTACCCCCAATAAAAAAAAATTGACCTCATACATAATGAAATGAGTAGCTTTATCATTTCATAAGAAAAAAATAAGAGAAAATATATTAATTCAGGAAAACTTGGCTTATTAGGCAAATCGGGCCTTGCATAGTAGGCTGAGAAGTGCGTTCTGGCTACTAGGTACAACATTATTATATATATATATATATATATATATATATATATATATATATATATATATATATATATATATATATATATATATATATAACCGAAAAAGTAAGATTAATAATTCTAACACGAATTTTCTCGATCTTTCTTACGTTTCTTTTCACTGTTGATGGTAATTCAGAAATCAATTCTCCAAAATTCATTTTTATTTCTAGTCTCACGTGACACTTGAGCGCGTTTCGTAAGACTTATTACATTTTCAAAGACTTTAGTTTACACACACACACAACTTTAACTGAATAGAGCTTAAACATCTTCGAGTTTTTTATACCTACATTTGGATGAGGTGACATGTTACAATAGTTTTGGATGAGGTGAAAATAAACTTTTAACACAAGACAGAACACGAAACAATGGGTATTAAAGGTAGGTAACTGCAGAAGGCCTATTTTTATTGTCCCATATTTCTTGATGCCTCTATATTGGAGCGGAGTCTTGAAGTGGGTAGAATATAGTTGTGCATTAATTGTCTGTTGATTGCTGGTGTTGACTTCTTGATGTGTAGTGCCTCGCAGACGTCACGCCGCCTGCTATTGCTGTATCTATCGATGATTTCTGTGTTGTTTGCTAAGATTTCTCTGGTGATGGTTTGGTTGTGGGAAGAGACTATACGTTCCTTAATGGAGCCCTGTTGCTTATGCATCGTTAAACGCCTGGAAAGAGATGTTGTTGTCTTGCCTATATACTGAGTTTTTTGAGGCTTACAGTCCCCAAGAGGGCACTTGAAGGCATAGACGACGTTGGTCTCTTTAAAGAGTTCTGCTTTGTGTCTGGAGAGTTTCTCATGAGTAGGCTGGCCGTTTTTTTGGTTTTATAGTAAATTGTCAGTTGTATCTTCTGATTTTTGTCTGTAGGGATAACTTTTCTACTAACATCTTTCAGGACCCTTTCCTCCGTTTTATGGGCTGTGGAAAAGAAGTTCCTGTAAAATAGTCTAATAGGGGGTATAGGTGTTGTGTTAGTTGTCTCTTCAGAGGTTGCATGGCGTTTCACTCTCCTTCTTATGATGTCTTCCACGAAACCATTGGAGAAACCGTTGTTGACTAGGACCTGCCTTACCCTACAGAGTTCTTCGTCGACTTGCTTCCATTCTGAGCTGTGGCTGAGAGCACGGTCGACATAAGCGTTAACACTCCTCTTGTACCTGTTTGGGCAGTCACTGTTGGCATTCAGGCACATTCCTATGTTTCCTTAGTGTCTACACTGATTATATTATATATTATATATATATATATATATATATATATATATATATATATATATATATATATATATAAGTGTATATAACATAGTGTATATAACAAACCTATGTTAATTTCCTTAGTGTCTACACTAAGGAAACAGCCCCACGCCAGATTTTGAACAGGATTTCTCACCTACAACACCCCCATACTTGGCGGACGATTCCGATTCCGACCCGCCACCACCAAGAACCCACCGCTACAAACGTAAGTTATTTTTTTTTGTTAATTATTTATTACTATTATTATTATTATTATTATTATTATTATTGCGAGTGCTAGAGAGAGAGAGAGAGAGAGAGAGAGAGAGAGAGAGAGAGAGAGAGAGAGAGAGAGAGAGAGAGAGAGAGAGAGAGAGAGAGAGAGAGAGAGAGAGAGAATCATATAGACACCTCTTAAAAGGATATTGTATTGTTATTCCTTCCAGGACCGCCATATCGCACTCTAATTCAACAACAACAATGCGAGGAACGGCAACAACAACAACATGCACACACCTCGCCCAGCTCCTCGGTCGATATGCGCGTCAGATCCCCCGATTTGTTTGAAAGTTATAGCAGCGACCAGTCAACATCATCGCTTCGGCGTGGGAGGCAGCATAGCGAACGTGAGTATTTCGCATTTATTTTTTTTGTTTTTTGTTATGTGATCTCGATCGCACCACTCGCTCAAAAAAAAAAAAAACAGACGGGGGCATACCAATATTAATGCTAATTTTTTTAAGACATCTCAATCAACAATCAATACACACACACACTACATACATACAATACTGTTATTAATACCTCTTTTTTTTTTTTGCAGACGCTTACAGTGACTTCTCATCATCAAACCCAGCAGACTCATCACCCAACACCTCGCCAGAGTCTGTCGACTCACCACCACCACCTTCTCCGTCCCCTCCCCCTCCTCGGGATATTGAAATTGTGAACATCATTCGCAATTTCAATGGGGCTTACACACGCTATTCATTTAGCGTACCAGAGCACATGCAGGGTGATCCAGGGGCTTATTTATGAACATATCGCGCATTTTTCATTGATTTCGTCAGTGGTTTATTCACTTTAGAACATCCACATATTCGACTATTCCCCGATTTTACATTTGCGGTGCGGAGGCTCAACGTAGAGCCCGACGATGATTTTGATCCAGTAATGCATATGCGCGGGGAAATACGTGCCATAACAAGAGGAAGTAGAACAGCTTGTTAATTTGTGGGTGGAAGAGATCGACAAAAAACTAGAGTTGCTGCTAGGGGAACAGGAAGGGTCGAGTGTTGGGATAGAGTCGATTTCGGGGTTTTACATAAATGTGGCCCTCATCGAACACCCAATTCGACTGGGTTCATTCGTAGATTACCCGGCCAAGTTACGGGGCAAAGGCCACATATTCAACCCCCGAGGGGAATCCAATATTTGCCTTATGCAGTGCATCACTGTGCACAAATGTTTGGCCCGCGGGCTCCTTTATAACAACAAAAAAAATCAGGCCAAATCTGGGCGATGGTGTCGCCGACAAGTAAGATGGAGTAATAATATAGGCACCCCGGTATCTTTTGACGACATCGCCAAAGTCGAAGATTTAAACAGGTCTTCTATATTTATTTATGTTCTGGCAAAAGGAGGTAATGGTCGTCATTACATTAGTTTAGCTAGAAAAGGCCGTGGGAATTTTAAGGATGTTATATCTTTACTTATGCTGGAAGGCCGACATTTGGTCCTCATCAAGGACTTTACCAAATATGTGCGTAATATGATTTCTCATTCGGAAAACATCCCAGCTGATTATAACTTTTGCCACAGCTGTCTTATCGCCCTCCCACTCCATCAAATGCTCGAACATGAAGCAACTTGCGAGGTCAAACAAACGTTGCATTTTCCTCCCCCAGAAAAGAAAATAGAGTTTAAACATTTCGGGCGAGCGTACTGGCCAAGCCACACGTGCTATTATGATTTTGAATGCGGACTGCAAAAGGATAGGCCACAGGGCATAATCGAAGCACGTCACAGGGCCATCGCATATGCGTACATAATCATAGACCGTCGCTATAATATCGTCGAAAAAGATTTCTACCTCGGGCCTAATTCTGCAACCCATTTTGTTAATAAAGTATCCTCCTCGTGGGCCAGAATAACGCGAGAACAGCCATATTACCATCGGCACATGTCGAAGGAGCAAAAGGAAACTTACAAGAGTCAGACCATGTGCGAGATATGCGACGAACCTTTCGGGCCCAAAATCGTCAAAAATAGGCACCACGACCATTCACTGAGAGAACATAATTACTTAGCCGCCCTATGCTCTCGCTGCAATCTCCAGTGCAACGATGGCTACAGATACTTGCACGCGTTTTCACATAATGCGGCGTATGATTTAGGGGTTTTGTTAAATGAGTTAGGAAACGCGCCCAAACGCAACGTAGACATTATGTCCAAAGACGGGCATAAATTTATGAAAGTTGACATTGACTTTTAGATTTATAGACAGCTTAGCCTTGCTCAATGGGTCATTGGCCAAATTAGCCAAGGAACACATCGACAGCGGCAAACCTACGATGTTCACTCTCGCCATGTTAGATAAGGTCCCTGCTGAAGCCCATAATTTTTTGTTAACTGGCAAACAGTCCTTTTGTTATGATTACGTGTCAAATTGGGATGTATTAAATGAACCGCAGCTCCCCCCCAGAGATGCATTTTTCAATACCTTAACACAGGAAGAGCTCCCTGAAAAAGAATACAAACAAGCGTTAGAGGTATTTAAATTGGCCAAGTGTCGCAATATTGGCGAATATCTCGTCTTGTATTTAAAAGTTGATACTGGCATTTTGGCCGACATTTTCACGGTGTGGCGACGCACTATGTTTGATCTTTATAGATTAGATATTGCATATTGCCTCTCTTTATCTAGTTTCGCGTGGGACGCCTTCCTGTTCAAAAGTAAAGTGGTGCTAGATCCAATATCAGACCCTAGAATGTATGACCTCATTCACAGGAATTTAAGAGGAGGCTTTACCTCAGTTGTAAAGCAATTGTCTACTGCCGAGAACCATTACACCGGGGCGGGGTCTGGCGAGGATGGAACCCACATCCTCTATTTAGATTTTAACTCACTGTATGCAACGTGCATGAGTGAAAAGCTCCCCACTGGCGGTTTCCGTTGCCTAACTGACGCTGAACGCGATGAAATGCTATTGCAGGGTTTGAGAAATATTGACTGCGATCATGAGCGCGGTTATTGGGTTTTGTGCGACACTAAACAAGTTTTCCCCGACATTGCTAGATACACTGACGACCTGCCATTAATTTTAGCACACGCCGACATCGTGACGGAACAACTGTCAGAATACAGCAAGTCGATCCTAGTTGCGGAAAATCGCAAGCTGCAGCGCAATAATCGAAACTCATTGCCACCCACGAAGCACAACGTGACTATTTAATTAGTCTAGATTTGCTTCAGCTTTTAATGCGACTAGGGGTGGAAGTCACGTGCGTGCACACTATCTCTGAATTTGAGCAGAGGGCGCACCTCAAGTCCTTCGTAGATAGCAATATTCGCGAGCGCACAAACTCGACCTATGCAATTAAGTCTAAGGCATTTAAACTTGTAAATAACTCAATATATGGCAAATCTTTAACTAATTTGGAGCGTTATGCCAATAAATACTATTTAACCACAACTCGCAAACAGTTCCTCAAACACGCACGCAGCCCGTTTTTCAAACGAGCAACTTTGCTGAGTGAGGACCGTGTCCTATGCACGACCCGCAAAGATTCGCTCACTATTGACACGCCCACATATCTAGGCTTTCAAATTCTTCAAAAAGCTAAAAAGCGGCTATATTCCTTTTAGTATGACACGATCAAAGCGAAATATGGTGACAAGGCAAAACTGCTCTACACCGACACTGACTCGTACATTATTCAGCTTACTTGCAGAGATGCTTTTGAAGAGCTTAATAAGGCCCCGCTCATATGCCACATTGATTTTAGCAATTTCCCCGAAGATCATTCTCTATATTCAATCGCGAGAAAATGCAAACTGGGTCTTTTAAAGTCCGAAGTAGGGTCTAAAATTATAACACAGCTCATTGCCCTTAAGCCCAAAATGTACTTGCTAGTGACGCTGGATAAACAGCACATTTGCAGATGTAAGGGGATCACACGACGTCAGCAAGCTGGGCTAGAACACTCGTCTTTCATAGAAGCCCTTGAAACAAACACATGTCAGAGGTTTGTGACTAGGTCTATTAGAAATGTTGGCAGACAAATGTGTACATGCGTTACTATCAAGAGAGGCTTATCCGCGTTTGATGATAAGTGATACGTAATAAGCCCCACCGTTTCACTCGCTATGGTCACCCTGATATTCCACACAATCCAGAGGATGAGGCGGCGGTCATTAGTGACTTGGAGCTGGATGTGGACGCAGAGGAAAATGTGGAACAAAATATACGCCCTGCAGGACGGCGTCATTACCCAATTTTTAATATGTGGGCCAAGAGAGATTCTTTGGCCCAAATCCTATTCCCAGACTTGCGATGAAATATACTTGCTCCTCTGCATTAAAAAAAAAAAAACTGCATTCTCACATTAGTGCGTGTAGGGGATATTATTATTACTTATTATTATTATTATTATTACTTATTATTATTAATATTATTATTACTTAATAATATTATTAATATTTTTTGCAAAAGTTTTTTGCCGACCTATAGATTTAAGCTTGTAAATATGTATATATTATGTTTTGTTTCAATAAACAAAATATGTATTTTTTAATGTTTTCTTTGTCACGCCCTAAGCTTGTATATATCATGTTTATGTTTCTATAAAAGAAAGAAATACATGTTTTTTTTTATATCCCCCTGTGTTCTTTTCCATATTATATATATATATATATATATATATATATATATATATATATATATATATATATATATATATATATATATATATATATATATATATATATATATATATTAGTATATTTTGGTAGCAGTCTTTCTTGTAGACATATATTATTAAATATGACCGAAAAAGTAAGATTAATAATTCTAACACGAATTTTCTCAATCTTTCGTACATTACGCTTCACTGTTGGAGGTAAATAAAAAATCAATTCTCCAAAATTCATTTTTATTTCTAGTCTGACGCGACACGGGCGCGTTTCGTAAAACTTATTACATTTTCAAAGACTTTAGTTCACAAATACACAACTGAATAGAACTTACGTATCTACGATTTTATATCTACATTTGAGTGAGGTGGGAGGGGTGATGTGGCATTAATACAAGACAGAACAAGAGGGGATATTAATAGGGTATTAAAAGTATCAACACAAGACAGAACACAAACAATGGGTATTGAATAGAAGTGTTTGTAGAAAACCTATTGGTCCATATTTCTTGATGCATCAAGAAATATGGACCAATAGGTTTTCTACAAACACTTCTATTCAATACCCATTCTTGATGCATCAAGAAATATGGACCAATAGGTTTTCTACAAACACTTCTATTCAATACCCATTGTTTGTGTTCTGTCTTGTGTTGATACTTTTAATACCCTATTAATATCCCCTCTTGTTCTGTCTTGTGTTAATGCCACATCACCCCTCCCACCTCACTCAAATGTAGATATAAAATCGGAGATACGTAAGTTCTATTCAGTTGTGTATTTGTGAACTAAAGTCTTTGAAAATGTAATAAGTTTTACGAAACGCGCCCGTGTCGCGTCAGACTAGAAATAAAAATGAATTTTGGAGAATTGATTTTTGATTTACCTCCAACAGTGAAGCGTAATGTACGAAAGATTGAGAAAATTCGTGTTAGAAGTATTAATCTTACTTTTTCGGTCATATTTAATAATATATATATATATATATGTCGTACCTAGTAGTCAGAACTCACTTCTCAGCCTACTATGCAAGGCCCGATTTGCCTAATAAGCCAAGTTTTCATGAATTAATTGTTTTTCGACTACCTAACCTAACTTTTTCGGCTACCTAACCTAACCTAACCTATAAAGATAGGTTAGGTTAGGTTAGGTAGGGTTGGTTAGGTTCGGTCATATATCTACGTTAATTTTAACTCCAATAAAAAAAATGACCTCATACATAATGATATGGGTTGCTTTATCATTTCATAAGAAAAAAATTAGAGAAAATATACTAATTCAGGAAAACTTGGCTTATTAGGCAAATCGGGCCTTGCATAGTAGGCTGAGAAGTGAGTTCTTGCTACTAGGTACGACATTATATATATATATATATATATATATATATATATATATATATATATATATATATATATATATATATATATATATATATATTGTGACGATAATCTCTTTCAAGAGAGATTGAGCCTGCTCTTCCCTACAACATTTACGTCATTCAAGTACAAGATACTATATTGAAGATACGTCCACCAGTATTGCCAAACGTTTTGCCCAGGAAGCAAAGTGTACCTTGCACCACCAGACACACCGGCTCCTGCCCACCGTCAAAACCAGCAAACTACTAATTCTCCGCCCGCCTGTTCCTGATTGGCTGGTGTGTCGCCGCACCTGCACTCACGCCACTACCTGAGTCGACGTCTGGGCCAGAAGCACGTCGTACTCTTCACAATATTCCTGTACTCCTTGGAGTTGACATCTCTCTATAGTAGACAAAGCTCTGGCTGTCATGTACTAAGGGAGGTGGCAGCTTGAAGCCAGTATTCTCAGCACCTGACCTGATTTATATTACCTGCACTTTATTGTCTTAGAGTAAATTGTTACTGCCATTAATTATTCATGTTTTGTTTGTTGACTTGTTTTGAATTTTACGTAAGCCAAGAGATTGTCTTTATTCATATCTTGTTTTCTAGAGTAATTAAAATTTAATTGTTTATACTTTGTGTTTTGTGTGTCTTCCCATTACCTTACCACAGACAAAAGGGCAAACGATCTTCTTTTGTTTTCTGTAATGTGACGAGGCCCTGCCCCCAGCTATTGAAACAGCCGAACACCAACGCTTTAGGGTCACATTTCATGGGGGCCTGTCCACGGAGCTTCACTCAGGTACTGGTACCAGATCGTAAATTTGTGGTAAGCGTACTTGGCTTTGGTAAAGTAGCTTTTCACTAATTTCAATTTTATTTTCATATGGTGCTGTGTGTATTGTGCATTCCGAGAGTAGCATATGGTGAAGGTGAGACAACTTTGGATTGCGTGGTGACTGTAGGCCTCAGTCATTCTCTTAATTGGTCATCTCTCCCTCTGTGTTATTACTCGTGTTTACCATCTTTTGTCCCTAGGATATTTCTCATATTTTCGGCAGATCATCATATTGGGACCCCTGGTACTGTGGTCTGTCCCCGGGTCAAGAGCACCTAATCTTCTGCAATCTGACAGTAGGAGGATAAAGAGGGCCATAGTTCCTCTCGCACGAACTTTAGTTGCTGAATTGGGACCTCAGCAGCAGTTCTCGTCACCAGTTGACACCTCGCACCCCTACACGTCGGTCAGAGATGATGATATTTACATTGGTAGGGAATTAGCCTTCTTTTTCAGAGCACAAAAGTTCGCTAATTCTGTAAGTATCATATTCATTTCAGTGGGAAAAACTTGCTTATGTCCTATAGAGACTCGGCAAGGTATGCCTACATTCTTGGACTACCTAATTCACTTTTGAGGCAATTAACTGTTTCATTTGTTTTAGAAACTCAGTTTCGCTTATTTAGTAGGATTTTCTTGCCCTTATCCTCTTACATGAGTACCGGGTACAAGATTTCCTGCGACCTTGATTTATTAATCATTTATCATCTTGAAATTCACATTAATTGTTAACGATTCCACAGGATAGGTACCAGTTGCCACGTTGTCCTGTTTCTGACATTCACAACAGTATATTCGTTGTGCATTTATTTGCTAATTTCAACATGTTTCGTCTCCAAGCTTTCCGCGCAAATCCAGCAGGTGAAATAGGGACCTTAAGTCGTGCTAAGAGGACTGAATTACAAACTCTTGCACATGAGTATCAACTAGAAGTTCCCTACCAAGCCAACAAAAATTAACTACATAACCTGTTACTGGATCATCTCTTCGAGGAAGGTAAGATTAACTCTGAAACTCACGAAACTTACTTTATTGCAGATAAACCTGATTTGGCAACGATGAAACTCAAACTAGAAATTGCCAAGATCGAACGAGAGCAGCAAAAGGAAGCAGCTGCCATACGAAAGGAAGAACAGGAACGTGAAATCGCCCTCAAGGAACGTGAGCTTGCAATACTCCGTGAAAGTGAGTGAATTCAACTTGAAACAAAACAACGCCACCTGTAGATGCAATGCGAGCATGACAAACAACAAGCAGTTCTGGCTATGGAATGTCGTCAACAAGAATTCGCGTTGGAAACTACACACCTCGCTCAACGCCAGCAAGCTACCGCCAGTCTTCCTGGCGGTAGCCTTCCAGTCTTTCAATATCTCACATGCAAGTTAGTTAATGCCACCATTCGTAGAGACAGAAGTTGATGTATTTTTCACCACCTTTGAGACCCTTGCTAATCAACTTAGTTGGCCTGCCGACCAATGGGCAACCCTTCTCAGAGTACATCTCACAGGTAGAGCTGCAGTTACACTCAGTACTTTGGCGTCTGAGAATGACTACCAGACTCTGAAACAAGCAGTGTTGGACGCCTACCTTCTCTCCACCGAAAGCTATCGAAGAAAATTCCGTGACCACCTGAAAGCAAGTACCACTAACTTTCTCGAATTTGCTAATACCAAAAGGAGATATTTTATGAAATGGCTGGAAGCAGCACATGTCTCTACCTTTGCAGAACTCGTCAACCTCATGCTAGTTGAAGAATTCTTGAGGCGTGTGCCGCCTCCTGTCCGTCTATATTTAGCAGATAAAGAAGAAACCGACTACCTAAAGTGTGCTAAGTCGGCTGACACTTACAGCCTCATCCACCGGCTGACACCAGAACCATCTTCCAGTAAGAAGTCTTGGTACAGTTACGAGAAAGTGAGTACCGATCAAGCTGGCTCGCAATTGTACTGTAAGTATTGTAGACTCTATGGACATACCATAGATAAATGTGGTAAGTCTCAATACAAAGGTAATACTGAATCAACTAAACCCAAACAGACTCCTCCTAAGTCCGGTAAGCCTGTGATGAATGTTGGTGTTAATGTTAATGATCTTTCTCTTTTCAGTAAACACCTGTATACTGGAACTGTCTCTGCCAACGGTTCAAATCCGGAGGGACGTTTCAAACTGAAGATCTTGAGGGACACAGCGGCTCTTCAATCAATTATTTTGAAATCAGCTGTTCCCAATATCGCCTACACCGGAGAAACTGTCTTCATCACTGACCTCATTGCTACCACTCCTTATCCTCTCGCCAGAGTCCACCTGGATTGTCCCTTCGTGACCGGAGAAGTCCAAGTCGCCATCAGGGAAAAGCCTTTTCCCATGCCTGGAGTGCAACTTCTCCTGGGCAACGACTTGGCAGAAGACCTGCAACCGACCAACTTGATCGTCATGGACAAACCCCAGGTGTGTACCTCTGTAACGGATAATCCCATCTTTGATTATGTTCCAGCAAAGGTTTGAGAGTGATGAAGTTTCTCCTCCGGTTTTAGTGACCACTCGTGCACAAGCTGCACGACCACAGCCAGCTGACTCTACTGCTACCGCTGTCCCTCAAGACCCTCAGAAACTACCCCCGAATCTGACCAAGTTGGAGTTCCGTAAGTTACAGAGGGAAGATCTTACCTTAACACCATTATTTTTCCAGGCTGAGACTAAACCTGACAGTATTCCTGGGTTCTTCCTCGAGAACGAGGTGCTCTACCGCAGATATAGACCCAGTAAACTGAAGGAGGACGATTGGGCCAACGTCGAACAACTAGTGATTCCTGCCGGCCTGCGGCCCACTATTCTACACCTGGCCCACCTCACACTACGGATTTAACAAGACCTACCATGGAATCCGTCAAGACTACTACTGGCCAGGTATGGTAAATAGCGTCAAACAGTACGTCAAACAGTGTCATACATGTCAGATGGCAGGTAAACCGAACATCTCTATCCCCAGAGCAACACTGACTCCCATACAGGTGCCTGCGGAACCTTTCCACAGACTTATAATAGACTGTGTTGGTCCTTTACCTCGGACCAGTTCAGGTAACGCCTATATCTTAACCATCCTGTGTCCTACCACCAGATTCCCCATAGCAGTTCCAGTAAAGAACATTACGGCTGCTACGGTTGTGAAACACTTATTGAAGATATTCACCCAGTATGGATTTCCAAGGGAGGTTCAGAGCGACTGTGGCACCAACTTCACCAGTGATCTCTTCAAGAGGACACTGGAAGAGTTCAACATCAAACAGATATTGTCCAGCCCCTATCATCCTGCTTCACAGGGTTCTCTTGAGCATAGTCATCAGACTATTAAAGCACTCCTGAAGAAGTTTTGCAATAAAACCTCTAAGGATTGTGATAAGCAAATTGATTTGATTATGTGCATCTATAGAAGTCTTCCCAATGAGTCTCTAGGAGTATCTCCTTATGAGATGCTCTTCGGACGTAAGTGCCGTACTCCTCTCAAAGCTTTCAAAGACTCTCTACGTGATGCCACCTTCAGTGAGCATCAGAATGTGCCCTAGTTTCTTCAAAACCTACAACACATTCTAGAGAGGGTGCATAATTTTGCGAAAGATAATCTATTGAAAACACAGGAGAAGATGAAGACTCATTACGACCAGACCAGCAAAGTAAGGAAATTTAAACCGGGAGACTTCGTGCTTGCCCATTTCCCTATCCCAGGTTCTCCTTTGCAAAACAGGTTTTCAGGACCCTACCGCATCAAGGAGTGCAGAATCAACCACAACTACGTTCTAGAGACTCCAGATAGGCGGCGGAAGACCCAGTTGTGCCACGTCAACCTCCTGAAGCTATATAACGGTACTCCTCCCACTGTCATGATAACATATTCTTCCTTTAAAGGTCCATACATCCACAGTGAGACCTTCCCTGCTTCTCCTCCCGAAAGCACTGACACTGAGTCAGCACTTTCCAATTCGGAAATCCTAACTGATCTTCATAATTATTTTCAGGACAATCATAGTGCACCTCTCCTCAAAATCTTCAAAGAACATCAGGAGTTGTTCCGAGATGATCCACAAGAGTGTAATGTTACCCAGCACGACATCCAACTGCTCCCTGACACCCGGCCGATTCGTCAACCCTTCTACCGAATCAGCCCTAGCAAGAGGGAAGTCATGCGTGCTGAGGTGCAGTACCTCTTGGATCATGGACTGGCTACACCTTGTGAGTCCCCCTGGGCCTCACCCTGTATCTTGGTGCCAAAACCCCAAGGTAAGGTTAGACTTTGCACGGACTACCGTAAATTAAATAATGTGACTGTCAAGGATGCATACCCCTTGCCACGGATAGATGACATTCTTGACGCCATTGGTAATGCCCAGTACTTGTCCCAAGTGGACTTGCTCAAGGGGTATTATCAAGTGTGTTTAACAGAGCGAGCCAAAGAAATATCTGCCTTTATCACTCCCTTTGGACTTTTCAGGTATGAACGCCTTCCTTTCGGACTATGTAATGCCCCGGCCACCTTTCAGAGAGCTGTCAACCGCGTCATCCAGGGCTTGGATAACACCTACGCCTATTTGGATGATATCGTTGTAGCATCCAACACCTGGAGCGAACATCTGCTCCAGCTGCAACGACTGTTCGCCAAGCTTCTGACAGCCGGCCTCACCATCAACCTGGGCAAGTCCACATTTGCCAAAGGTAAAGTGCGTTATCTGGGTCATGTAATAGGGAGTGGCAGCCTAGCTCCGTTAGACTCACACACTCAAGCCATCAAGCATTATCCACAGCCTACCACCAGGAAGCAGCTCCTGCGCTTCCTTGGTCTTGCCTCCTACTACCGTAGGTTTGTGAAGAATTTTAGTACGGTAGCAACACCATTAATCACTTTAACCAGTCCCAAGCAACGGTATAATTGGACCATGCAGCAAACCGTTGCTTTCGAACAACTCAAATTCCTCCTCTGTTCTAATCCTATTCTCGCCTCGCCAGATATCACCAATCCTTTCATCCTTCATCTCGACGCCAGTGGTACCGGCATCGGGGTGTCCTGATGCAGCAACGAGGCGAGGAGGTTCTACCTGTCAGCTACTACAGCTACAAGTTGAAGCCCCACCAGAGGAACTACAGCACTATCGAGAAGGAGCTACTCTCCATCGTCCTGAATCTCCAGCACTTTGCTCCATACCTACAAGGTGCCAGGTCTACCACCATCTACTCAGACCACAATCCTCTCCGCTTCTTACATCAAGCCCAATTCAATAACCAACGTCTTCTACGATGGGCTTTATATCTGCAAGATTTCAACCTGGAGATCCGCTATATCAAGGGTTCTGACAACATCATAGCCGACGCCCTCTCCAGAGTCTATGAAGTAGAAGCAACTCCAACTATCACTCTACCACATGAAGACGTAACTTCTTCCAGAACCGCAGGCTTCGGGGGAGAGTTGTGACGATAATCTCTTTCAAGAGAGATTGAGCCTGCTCTTCCCTACAACATTTACGTCATTCAAGTACAAGATACTATATTAAAGATACGTCCACCAGTATCGCCAAACGTTTTGCCCAGGAAGCAAAGCGTACCTTGCACCACCAGACACACCGGCTCCCACCCGCCGTGAAACCAGCAAACAACTCATTCTCCGCCTGCCTGTTCCTGATTGGCTGGTGTGTCGCCGCACCTGCACTAACGCCACTACCCGAGTCGACGTCTGGGCCAGCAGCACGCCGTACTCCTCAGAATATCCCTGTGCTCCTTGGAGTTGACATCTCTCTATAGTAGACTAAGCTCTGGCTGTCGTGTACTAAGGGAGGTGGCAGCTTGAAGCCAGTATTCTCAGCACCTGATTTGATTTATATTACCTGCACTTTATTGTCTTAGAGTAAATTTTTACTGCCATTAATTATTCATGTTTTGTTTGTTGACTTGTTTTGAATTTTACGTAAGCCAAGAGATTGTCTTTATTCATATCTTGTTTTCTAGAGTAATTAAAATTTCATTGTTTATACTTTGTGTTTTGTGTGTCTTCCCATTACCTTACCACAGACATAAGGGCAAACGATTTTTTTTTCTGTAATGTGATGAGGCCCTGCCCCCAGCTATTGAAACAGCCGAACACCAACGCTTTACCGTCACTATATATATATATTATATATATATATATATAATGTATATGCGGAAAATCCACAGAGAAATATGAAATGAGGTGAACGTTTCTGCTTGTTTAAGTCTGGTGTTGACAAAGGCTTTGTCTGTCTGGTGTTGACAAAGGCTTTAACAAGCCGAAACGTTCACCTCATTTCATATTTCTCTGTGGATTTTCCGCATAAAATGATCAGTGTTTTGTGATCGTCAATTGCATATTTTATATATATATAATATATATATATATATATATATATATATATATATATATATATATATATATATATATATATATATATATATATATACATAAACATTCCATAGTGCACATATTAAACAGTACAGACTCTGCTCCAAACATGGAAAGACCTGATGAGATAATATCTCGGGCCCATCTTAACATCTTCAGGGAACCATGTCACATGATAATAGCGGGTTATTCAAATGCAGGGAAATCATTTTTATGCAACAAACTCATGCACAAGTACCATGAAACATTCGCTCGAATAATTATATGCGGTGGGGGATATTCTGAGTTGATGAACAATCCACAAATTAATAGAAAAATTATTGCTCATTCGAGAATTATTGATCCTTTGGATGAGCAAATGGATAATTCCCCAATGCTGATAATAATCTACGATCTCTTTACTGAAAGCGCAAATTCAAAAATTGTTTCTGATATTTTCACCAGGGGGCGTCATCATAACATCTCTGCCATATTGATCACGCAAAATATATTTTTCCCTGGAAAATATTCTAGGAACATAAGCCTAAATGCCTCCCATTTCTTATTAGTCAAATCAAGAGATCTTTCTCAAATTGAGACTTTGGGACGTCAAATATTTGGGAAACAGGATTCAAAGAAATTTCTAGAAATATATAAAAAGGTCATAGCCAAACCCTATGGTTATTTATTTGTAGATCTCGGGTCAAGCACACCCGCCAGCATAACTTTGCGCGGGAATATTGTCGAAGAGAAACCATTTGAAATAGTTTACCAATGGTGAGCAAGAAACAGCAAATACTCGATCGAGCTTATAATGATCCTACTTCCACTGGGGGATTTGGAGGCGTGCAGAGATTATATAAAGCAGCTAAATTACTTAATTCTGACATAACACTGGCCGATGTGAAAGATTACTTAAAATCCTCAGATGCATATATGCTGCATTATTTATAACCTAGAAAATTCGCGCATCGACAAGTTTTGAGTCCTAAACCACGGGTTTATGTGTCTATTGATTTAGCAGAAATGGGGAAGTTGGCAAGGATGAATAATGGCATCAAATATCTGCTTGTTTGTGTGGACATATACTCCAGGTTTGCTCAAATAGTGCCGCTAACTAGTAAAGACGCGAACATTGTGTGTAGGGCACTAAAATCTATACTAGAGACACCTCACTCGCGCGGGGTGCGGAAAATTAATTCAGATCGCGGGGATGAATTTTACAACGCGCGTGTGAAAAAGATGTTGGCCTCTAAGAATATTGTGGTGTACAGTGTATTTTCTCAGGGAAACAAAAGCATCCATAGCCGAAAGATTCATACATACTTTGAAAACTAAGCTTTACAAGTATATGACTTTGCACAACACATTGAAATATATAGGGGTGCTGCCTGACGTTGTAAAAACATATAATGTCTCGCCTCACCGAGGGTTGGGGGGCAGAACCCCCAGAGAGGTGCATGCTTTAACAAAACCAAGAGAGATTGTAAATCTATTTAACTTAATGTATAAAAACCCAGGCAAAACATCGCGGGGCATCATTCCACAGCTAAAGGTTGGCGAAACAGTACGCATTACTTTATCTGATCGCGTTTCGAAATTTAAAAAAGGTTTTAGACAGCAGAATACGCGAGAAATCTTCACAATCGCGCGAGTGGACAATAGCCAGAGGGTCCCTTTATACTATTTGAAAGATTTGAACGGTGGCAATATTGACGGGGGGTTTTATAGACAAGAACTAACCCTCACCCATTTGCCCGCCGCCTTCAATATTGAAAAGGTTTTGAGCAAGAGAGAAGTCGACGGTCAGTTGCAATATAAAGTCAGATACGAGGGTTACGATCAATCATTCGACCAATGGGTCGACGCCGATGAATTACTGAAACTATGAAGGAGCCTTTAGTTTAGAAATACTGGGATCTGATAAGACTATTAGCCGGTCTTAAGTACTCTAGCAGAAAGAAATTAATTGACAAATTCAAAAAGCCACACATAAATTGCCTATCAGAAATATTTAAAAATCTTTTAAGAAATAAATTGCCCGTGCCTAGCAAAGTTTTAAAAAAACTGAAAAAATATAGTTCATTAATTCGTGTGGTAGCTTGCAAAAAACCTTCCATGGCAATAAAAAAAAAATATTAACTAGCAAACAGGGTGGTAATATCCTATCTATTCTCCTTCCCATTGCCGTTAATCTGTTGTCGCGTTTATTTACCAAATGAGAGTATTATTTAGTCCCGCGGAAAATAATGGACGAGCGAGTGCCGTCCCCTTTGCCGACAGTGCCAGAGATACCAATGCCAACGCCCCCGCAACAGACGACTGAGCACGCCCAGCCCGAAAGATCTAATCCTACTGTAACGCATCTGATAAATCTGAGATTAAAAGCGATACATCACGAATATGCAAGGGCACTTTTAAAATATTTCGACGAGAGTGGGCTCGTTAAATGGGACGTTAATGGCAATATAATGAGGCCTGTGGCTGGTTTGCATATAATTAATGATATTATATATGGAATGACAGTCCACAATGCTTTATTTGCCCCTACTAAACTACCTCTAGCAAAATTATTTTTTAATGTGGCTTCAATCCCTATGGATCTATTTAGAAATGCCGCAGCTCGCAGACAGGTTAACGATGAGGGAATTAACAGGAGCCAGGGCGTGCCTGGCTCGACCTCTGACCTCACCCCTAAGCGGGCCAAGGTCGGTGGTCGCGGGGATCGGGTCGCCACCTCGTGGTTGGCATATTAAAAACAAATTACGGCGATTTGAACATTTATTCATTGCCCACCTGTGACCTGGTACTGTCGCCAGAATGGACACTCGCATCATATACACGACCAACGTTGCCAATGCAGATCTGTATAACATTCCCAGCTCTTTTTCAAATCGCTTGTATAAGGAATTAAATTTGAATCCCAAGCGCGCCTATGAAATGTGTTTACAGAAATTATTGCTCCCCACATCTCATTACGTGATTATGAAAGACGATCTAGAGAGTTATGTGAGGGTTGGTTTAATATGTACCAATGTACAAATGACGGGCTTTAAACACACCTATTCGAAGTTTTTACTGAAAAACAACATTTTGGCAGGTAGCATAAAGGAAATTAATAATGCAATTAACAATGAAATAGCCAATATACTGTCAAACAAGGAATTGAGCTTTATAGATAAAGCTTATAAAAAGCTGTATCCAAAATACGGGACGACGTATATAAAATACGATTCAAGCTATAATCACAATAAATTTAATGCCGTATACAGCGACGCCATAATGTCGCAGTTCCAAAGACCAGGTGAAGAGGTATATAATATGGTTTGCCGAATTTCGCTATCGTTCGGGCGTGCGATCGGGAAGATAAAAGGCGCCGAGACAGGTGAGGATTATGTCATATATTTAATCAGGGGTATATATGAGACCGGCAAGGAAACCGATGATGGAAACCGAGGAATGATGGATAATTTGTGTATTTATTGCGACAAAATTATGCCTACGAGTTATGGTGATCAGTTGGTCAATATACTGGATGTTGTCTCTTTAAATGGGAGTGACGGTGGCAAAAAGAAGTTATATAAACCTCTGAACACTTCAATTTATTTATTTATTTATTTATTTATTTATGCATATACAAGAATGTACATAAGGAATGTGAGGATACAATTATGGTAATTACAGTCTTGTAAAGCCACTAGCACGCGCAGCGTTTCGGGCAGGTCCTTAATCTAAGAAAATTTTAAGGAGGTAAATACTTGCAAAATTTATAGACAAAAAAATGATAACATTACATGGAATGAAAAAAGAAAAAGATGAGAGAAAATTATAGGTACAGTATATTAAAGCACATAGGTAGCTATGATTGATTGCAATGACAGCTTAAAATGGTAGTTGACAACAAATTGGTAGGCACAATACAGCAGAAACAATATAAGATTGATTGCAATGACAGCTTGAATGGTAGTTGACAAAAATTGGTAGTCACAATACAGCATATGGCTAGCACATAAAAGAAGACAGCAATGAACACAATGATAAGGTTGTTTGATATTACATAAAAATTAGGAGATTGGGTACCACTAGGTACAGAGCAAATTTAAAGCTCAGTGTAGGAAACTAAATAGATGAAGTTAGGTACTTTTTGGTTTTGCTTTTAAATAAGGCAAAAGTTTTACAGTTTTTCAATTCACTAGGGAGTGAGTTCCATAGACTAGGTCCCTTAATTTGCATAGAGTGTTTACACAGATTAAGTTTGACCCTGGGGATATCAAAGAGATATTTATTTCTGGTGTGGTGATAATGGGTCCTATTACATCTGTCCAGGGAGAGTTTCAGAGCATGGTTTGCATTTAAGAACAGGGTTTTGTAAATGTAGTTGACACAAGAGAATGTGTGGAGGGAGTTAATATTTAGCAAGTTTAGAGATTTAAACAAGGGAGCTGAGTGTTGTCTGAAAGCAGAGTTAGTTATTATTCTGATAGCAGATTTTTGCTGTGTGATGATGGGCTTAAGGTGGTTTGCAGTGGTAGACCCCCATGCACAGATACCATAATTAAGATAGGGGTAGATTAGTGCATAATATAGTGAGAGGAGAGCAGAGTTAGGAACATAATATCTGATTTTGGAGAGTATACCAACTGTCTTAGAGACTTTCTTAGTTATGTGTTGAATGTGGGTGCTGAAGTTGAGTCTCTTGTCTAGGAATAGGCCAAGAAACTTGCCATCATTTTTATTACTGATGTTAATGTTGTCTATCTGTAGCTGAATTGCATTTGATGATTTGCTTCCAAATAAGATGTAGTAAGTCTTTTCGATGTTTAATGTTAGTTTGTTCGTTGACATCCATAAGTGGACTTTTTTTAATTCATTATTCACAACATTATTTAGTGTATGTGGGTTGAGGTTTGAGTAGATAAGGGTAGTATCGTCAGCAAACAATATAGGTTTGAGAATATTAGAGACATTAGGCAGATCGTTTATATATATAAGAAATAGAAGAGGTCCTAAGATGCTGCCCTGTGGCACTCCAACGGTAATTGGTAGAGTGGAAGAAGTTGTATCATTGATGGTTACATATTGGTGTCTGTCACTAAGATAGGATCGGATGTAGTCAAGGGCAAGGCCTCGGATTCCATAATGCTGGAGTTTAAATAAGAGGTAGTTGTGATTAACAGTATCAAAGGCTTTTCTTAGGTCAATGAAGAGTCCAATCGGAAACTCATTTTTGTCAAGGGCTGAGTAGATAATGTCAAGGAGACTAATGATTGCATCATTGGTACTCTTTTGGGACCGGAAGCCAAACTGGCAGGGGCTGAGTATGTCGAATTTTACGAGGTAGGAATAGAGCTGTTTGTAAATAATTTTTTCAAATATTTTTGATAGAATGGGTAGATTTGATATTGGTCTATAATTGTTTATGTCCGCCGGATTGCCTCCTTTATGGACTGGCGTTACTCTTGCTTTTTTGAGGATATCAGGGAAGGTGTGACACTCTATAGATTTGTTGAACAGTAGTGCTATGGGTGGGGCAAGGGCATGGGAGGCTCTCTTGTACACAATGGACGGAATTTCACTGGTGTTCCCTGCCTTGGTTTTTAGAGAGTGTATGATGGACACAACATCTGCCGGGCTGATTGGTGAAAGGAGAAGAGAGTTTGGATAGCTGCCTGAGAGATATGTGTTAATATGTGTCTGAGTCTGTGGGATTTTACTGGCAAGATTAGCGCCAACCGATGAAAAGAAACTATTAAATTCATTTGCCATTTCTAAATCAGTTGACGGTATATCCCCATCCTTGTAGGGTTTTATTTGGTTATGTGAGTGTTGTTTAGTTCCTAGGATACTAGAGATAGTTTTCCAAGTGTTTTTCATGTTGCCTTTTGCTTCATTGAATCTATTCACATAATATGCAAGTTTTGCCTTTCTTATGATACTGGTAAGCATTGATGAGTACCTTTTAGCTACTTCCTTTGAAACTAGGCCAATCCTAACTTTCTTTTCATATTCATGTTTCTTGTTGATTGAGTTGAGAATGCCATTTGTGAGCCATGGATTGTTTAATCTTTTGTCAGTTACTTGCTTTGTAAGAAGGGGACAATGAAGGTTGTAGAGGCTTAGAGTTTTGGAGAGGAAGAGGTTAGCTAATGAATTTATATCATGGGTATTATTGAATTCAGAATCCCAGTTAATATTGTGAAGTGCCTCTGTAAGATTGTCTAAAGCTGATTCACTGTGTAGCCTAAATGAAAATTTCTTGCTTTTTGGTGGTGTTATGTCCATGTTCGCTATGAGAAAGGTAGGATAGTGGTCAGTTGTTCTGTCGTAGATTATACCAGATACAAGGGGAGCTGTTATGTTTGTCCATATGTGGTCCAAGGTAGTGGCTGATGTTTGAGTGACTCGGGTAGGTTTGGTGATAGTGGGGATTAGCATACAGGAGTTCATGCTGTTAAGGAAATAGTCAACTTGAGAGCAGTTTTGTTGACCCAGGTCAATATTAAAGTCTCCTCCCAGAATTGTCGACAGCGTGAGCATTACAATGACCGGTCAATAAGGCAATCCTATTTCGATGCGCGAGGCTGCACGATTGCATATAAGGCCGACTTTGGGGGTTATATAATTGAGCGTTGAAGCCTATAATCTTCATTACCTCGCATCTAGTTGCAAAATGAGCGTCGATTTTACCCCGCCGTCGGTGGAGGAGTTATTAATACTCCTAACGCCCCCCGTTTCCGGAGGAGGGGGCGGTTTAGGGGACGTCCGCATTTTTAACAGTACTAGGCGTCATGTGCGAGGGGGTGGGATTTTTAGTTTCATAACTGGACTGGCGAAGCGAGCGGCACCATTCTTGATGAGAACCTTGGCCCCTGCCGCATTGAGTATGGGCCAGGATGTCATGCAAGACAAACTGCGGCGAACGCACATTGAAACAGTCGCTCAAACATAGAGGCCTAGAAACATTAAAACATATTGGGAAGTAAATTGCGGGCGGGCGGGTCGTTAAGAAAAAAAAAAAGGAACAGAAGGATTAAGACAAAAAAAAAAAAAAAAGCAAAACAAGAAATTTGTTCAGGAAAATCGACGGAGGGAAATATAATATAATATACGTGTTTGCTTAAAAATTGAATCACTCTCGAAACAACTATTGCCAAGATAGCATGGCGGGGCTACAAGTACCACTGGGGAATTATGCCGCTGCAATAACCGACGCCTTTCCCAAGCCGTTCTCCGCTAGGATGGTAGAGGCTACTATAGCCTCGCGTCAAACTATTGATGTTTTGCAAGTAAATACTGGGGGCAATAAATTTAGAGATAGGTATCTTGAATTTAACATTAAAGGCGTGAATGGCCACTTTCTAGATATGTCGTCATTGGCTTTGGAACTATCACTAGCAGTAACGGGCGAAGATGGAGCTAGTGCGATTGGGGATACAGAAAATGTAACAATTAGTAATGGTCTATCACAGACTTTATTCAAATCAATAGTAGTGTATTTCAATGAGACTGTGGTCGAAACTAGCTCTCTATTCTCATACTGGAGTTATATAAAGCTGCTGACTACTATTTCGAGGTGCGAAGCTGAGAGATATCGGAAACTAGCGCATTTCTTTAAAGGTAATGACCCCAGCAGATTTTCCGACGAATATTTTGCTGCAATGACTGAGGAAAAGGAGCAGCAAATGACTGAGATGAAAACTACGGGTGTGCGCACATGCTTTAAATTATTGGCGGATGTTACTACAATTAGCGAATACATTCTGGATAATGTGGATGTGCGCATTCGCCTCGAACTGAACCCGGATAAATGGATTATTCATAGCGAAAGGGATAATGCAAACTTTAAATACCATATTAAGATGGCGAGGTTGTGGATAGATTGCATAATGCCATACCCGGCCGGCTTAACGGCCAATAATAAGGCATTGATACAAAATAACACCCGATAAGATATACGTTTAACAAAACCCTATTAAAGACTTATAAACTGGGCACAGGACAGCGGACAATTACAATGGATCAGCCCTGGGGAACTGTAGATCCTGAGCGTTTATACATGATTATCGTAGATATGGAGGCAATGTCAGGAGGCTATGCCCAGAACCCGTTATATTTTGAGAATTGTCAGCTCACGAGTGTATTTATAACTCTGAATAGCACTACTTTATTTAATATTGCTTGCACTTTTCCACACAACTGCGCAAAATTATATTATACGACGCTACAAGCTTTAGGTATCGATAATGCCCACACGCTATCCTATGACGCATTTGTTAACGGTGGCACTATACTGGCTTTCAATTTACAGCCCGAAACTATAAAGGACGCAATGCCCCTGGAAGTGTCTGGTAACCTGAGAATTAGTCTAGAATTTAAAATACCTGTGGTGGTAAATAAAGTCATTTTGCTTTCTGGTGGTACCACTGGCATCCTGAAAATTAATGCAGAACGCCGAATAGTCTGTGATACGAGAGCGTAAAGCTATGAATTGTCTTGAAATTAACGAAGCGCTGAACGGGGTGTTGGGTCGGGAGGTGCAATATCTGGGATGTTATCTCGCCAATGATGCAAGAAAAATTTTGAACAAGATCTATGACCATCCTGTGGTATTTATAATTAATACACTAGACGCAGCATCTGCAGATACAATGGGTCATTGGGTTACATTTTGTATAGCCAAAGCAATGACTAAGACAGAAATTGTCATACTGGATAGTTTTGGAAACCCGAGAATTGAAACGTATTCAAAATATTTTAAGGTTATATTGAATAGCTTTGAAAAATATGATTTGCACATATTCAATGACAGAATACAGCAGTTGGAAACTTATTTCTGCGGGAACTATGCGTTATACTTCACCTACTATTTATCCCATCTAGGGGTGGGAAAAGCGCTTCGGAAATTTGCGCAGGATTTTAAATATGAACAACACAGCAAAAATGACGCTTTGGTTGTGAAATTTACGTATGATAACCTGAATATGCCGCTCTGTCAAACAACATTTTGCCTGAGAGAGGATTCCCAAGAGACGTGCAATAACCTGTGTGAGCAAGTGACCTAGTTTGCCTGAGGGGGGGGGGGGGAGGTAGAGGTCTTTAGGGGTATATATATAAGCCCAGTCCTAAGGCCCATTGAGTTAACTTGCCCACCGACGAACGCCCTTTTTAGTCCTGGTCATCATTAGAAGCCCACAAGCGAAGTTTTTGAAAATGGAATTTGCCCGTGGTGAGTTTTTTTTATTTTTTTTTTTAACAAACTCTGAAATAGGTGAGAACGTGTGTGTGTGTTTGTTTATGTTTCTTGTTGGTGAATATAAATTTTATTAATGATTTTTTTTTTATTTGCAGAATTGTTGAACGGCTGCTCAAAAATTGAGGTGACTGGTGGGATCAATTTCAACTTTGGGACTGCTCTCATCCTGCCAGCTGGGGTGACGTCCCATGATGTAGCGGATATATTGAAGAGTAGTGGTGTTGCCAATGTTCGGCCGATGTGTCAAGCCCCCAAAACTTCATCAACTGCACCTACGACCTCGCCTGAGACTACGAAGATGCCGGGGCCAGTGCCAGATGTCGTTGTGGACACTATGCACCCCAAGCCGACCGTGCCCATGCCCCTGCCTGAGACGCGGCCGGCGCCAGAGTCCCGCCCCGCTGCCCGCTTTGTTGTTGGCTCTATGGATTCGCCGGTGGTAGCAATGACTGCGGTGCCGACCC
>NC_091161.1:24698778-24853778 GCF_040958095.1 Procambarus clarkii | reverse complement strand
AGGAGAGTTTCTGAAGTAGCTGAATCTATAACAACATCACTTCACTCTTAGAATGTCAGCCCCACTCCCATCCTGACGTTTTATACCAGGAAGAGACGGAAGGCCTTCGTCAGCGATATGAATTGACGATCAGAGCACTATCCAGATAGAAAGCTTTCTTCCATCGGCACTGACCCGATGAAGGGGACTTTCTTCACTCCTGGTGCCAGTTAAACAGCACCATGTTCCACCGAATCAAGGTTCGGTTCCGAGGAACCTACACCAAGGTCGAGATTCTGGCCCTCTTGATGGTGAACTCTGATGTAGCTTCCATCGACGTCATCATGGAGGAAAATGAACTCCAGATTCTGTCCGGCAGTGCTGTAACACTCCAAGGCATGTTCAATCCCACAACAATCGCGGCATTAGAGCCAGAAAACCTGATCCTTGTACCACCCCACCACTGAGTCAGTAAGAAGCACATTCGTCTACCGAGTGAGCGCTCTTATCGCGGAAAGAACGATTGCCTATATCATCCACAGCATCAACCTTCAGAACCAGTCATTGACTGCTGTTTCAGCAAATCTCATCCAGCAGGATGGAAACCTGAGACCCACCCTCAAGTCTCCAGCAGAGGCCACTCTCGCGGCTGACAACGGCCTTAAATGTTTTGGCGTGGCCTGCACACCCCATCAGATCCCCAGGGAACGATACTGCCGCCTATGTCAATGCTTCAGGTCTTACCAATGCACTCACTACGTCCAGAAATGCAACAGCCAGGTCAGAGATGCAGTATCTGTGCAGGAAACCATGTAGTAGACATCCGTCAATCCCATGGGGTTATTGAAATGTGCCCTGGGTGACTATTTAGGGGCAACGTCTGCTGTGGCTGTTAAGTCCATCCCAAGAACGGCATCACAACCACAGCGAGTTCAGATAAACGCTGAAACGGTTGCGTCAGTCATTGGTCGAAACTACCTCTGAAGTCTCTTCCTCTTCCTCCTTCCCACTACAGGAACTACCGAGCTGAATTGCAATGTTGTCTCCTATGTGAAGACGCCCCACACCACACCATACGATTAGGAGAAGGTAACTTCCCACTTCTGAAATCTTAAAAAGAAAAAAAAAAAAAAAAAAAAAAGCACACTCATCCGAATAACAATGCCTATGTAAGACATACTACCAAACTCCAGATTATTCTTAATGTTTTATAAATGACCCTTTAGACCACTATATGTGCTGTGTGAGATCTCGTCATCAGTATGACCCAGATTTTGCTAGTGGAAACTAATAGATCAGCCATACATTTCATGTTCTCTCTTGAATCCATGTATGACACCTTCCTGTGGGGTGGGATATGTTGGATGAGCTGGTAGCTGTTTGTTTTTATCTACACTGTATAACATTTCACACACAATAGGGTAAACACATTATTGTAATAAGCATAGATATATACAGCAAAAATAAACATTATACGAACCGAGTGAATTCGAACTGAAAGTGATTCAGTGCTTAGCTCACGAAAATCAGTGTTATTATTTTGAAAAAAATACTATTTTTTGTAGAAGCAGGTATTTTCTCTCCTGATTCCATGTATTACTAATCATCCTGTGAGATGGGAATATTAGATGAACTTATAGCTAGTTTTTTTTTATTTACTCTTTGTAATCCATCATATAGACTTGCTGTGTATACCTAAGCTTGTTAATAAAGGACAAAACAAGTATGCTGCCAAGGCATGCAAACCCTGGTTGACGAAATTCAAAACAAAACTAGAAAAGGTATTTATATAAAAAAAACTGGTTCTTGAGCTAAAGGGACTGAGCTATGAAGGAAGAGTTGGACCTCATTATATTAGAAGAAAAATCTGGTAGGTATAATAAGGGTATACAAGGTACAAAGGGCAATTGAAAGAGATAGAAACAACGGCCATATTAATGCCATAACTAAACTGGAAACATGTGTGGGAACCGACCTGTGAGATTTATATTTATTTAATTTATATGAATATATATAGAATTTATATTTACGTTAATTTATATACTTCGATAGCAATTTGTATAACGATAAGTGGACTGTATTTCTGCAATAATCTCTTAATCTCACAAATCGATCCTCTACACATTAGGGGGGGTTTATATTTATATATATGCAGCCAATCAAACTACAGTATTAACTACATACATTGAAAAGGTTCCTTATCTTATAGTACAGCAGGTTAGTCCACCAGATATAACTAGGGTGTAGACACCAAATTATCCTCTTTGAGGTAGCTTCCATCACCCAGTAACTGGTGCACAAAATCTTGCTTCCTCGTCTTGACCTGTCAAAAGGGCGCTAGCTGTAAAGCCAGATACCTATATATGACAAGTATATCAGAGAAAACACTATACATGGAACATGAAGACCTGGCTTAATTACCTTTAGTTTGAGGCTTCCACGTGCTCTAACCGGTTCACCCTATATAATGACATTAATGGCCATAAATGAAGATACATGGGTTTCGGAAAGAACACTTAACTTGAATTGATGACAGCGTGTTGGAGATGGTACACCTTTGGTTTCCATAACACTACGTCCAAGTAAAATTAACACTTTCGCGCTTTATATTAGAGATAACTCGTCACTGGTTTTTCTTACGATTCCGCATAACTGCCTACTTTTCTCGTCAATCGAAAAAATATTTCTATAAATTCCATTTTTTAACCGAAATGGATGGGGATACTTTTGTTTTGTAGAGAATTTATTTGCGAATTTTTTGGTACCAGAATGAATATTATATCCCATAAACTTCTATGAGTAAAAAAAAAAATACACAAAGTATGTTTGGGGGTGTGGCGAGCGTGTGGCAGTGGGTTTCCTTTAGCCGTTGATATATCCAACACGTGGGAAATATTTGTATGTGTTATGTATATGTCTGTGTGGGGAATTTTACTGCGATCACTGTCATACAAATTATAAAATGTTTCAACAAGTATAAACATGACAAACATCAAACGAACGAAAACAATGCGTTCGTTTCTGCCGCGAACGCATACTGAGCGACGTGGTTCTATATTTGGCGCTTCTCTTACACATGCTTTGTACAAATGTTATACAGTTCATCTTATAGAAAATTTTATTGCGAATACATTGGTATAAAAAAGAAATACGTACATAGAAAAGTAGGGTCAGGAAACGTATAAACTTTCCAAGCATGATTTCCCACCTGTGTTTTCGCCAGTGCGCTCGCGGCTAACTACTCTCCACTTCACACACTCTTGCGGGTGGGCAATTACCTATATTAAACATTCATATGCATATGTCCGTGAAGAGAATTTTATTGCGATTCCAATGATACCAAAATTAGCGATGTAGGACAATTGTAGGCTTCGCAACCATTAAGAGAGTGGAAACATTTTGTTGCTGTTTGGCGCTCTCGGCGAGTGATCTGCATAGTTTTTTATTTGGTGCTGATACTCCTTATGCTTGGGCGGCATTTTATAGGTATGCGCTTATAGACAATTTCATTGCGAACACAGTGATACCAAATTTAAATACGTGCGCCTTCAATTATTGTCAGGACAGTCAAAAGAGTATACACTTTTTCGGTCTTACCGCGTAGGCGCGCGAAGTGCCGAAAGCATCTGGGGTATTGTTTTTTTTTGAGCGCCGAGAGCGCGAAAGTGTTAACAGGAGCCGAATTTGCTCCCGTGTGAGCCTCTGGTCTAGTATCAACAACAATGGCTGCCCCTTCCTCCCCTGACGCCTGGCTTACATTGTCCACATGACAGAAAGTGATAGAAGGGTCACATTTACTCTACTTTAATATTGATAATTAAGTTAATTTATATGAGATGTTTTATGATGGTAAAGTCCATAGACTAATGTATTTAAGAATAATTCCCAGCAGAATAGCTGGTGAATTATAATAGTATGTGGTGATGATATCCCGTTTTCTTTAAACGGTAATTCCACTACAAGTTACGTTTTCTATGGGTAACTTGTTTATACAACACAGCTATTATCTGTATGATATATTAAATGGTGTCGGATTTTCCGACAACATGGATCAGTTCACAGTAATCACATTATCGTGATACATCAATGAACACATCCACAGGACGGGATTTGTTACTTGATATATCAGGATAATGTGATTTTTCTCTGCATTGAAAGATGGGCGTCAGAGGTAGAACTACTGGACGACATAACCAGAGTGCATGGGAGCGAAATGTGTGAAACCCTAGTTTGGCTTCAGTGGAAACCTCGGGAATCCAAGTGGGAGTAGTTGTACCCTAGATTGCAATTCTTTTGACCATGTCTTGGCACAGTCAACTAGAGCGTGCCGGGAACACCCAGCCCATGGGTTCGAACCTTCAGCACGGTGCCTGTGGATTTGTTCATGGATTAGTAACAGATGTCTGGTTGTTTTACATCTGAAGTTTCGTAATTGCGGGGAATTAACTAGAGGAAGTTTTCAATCATAAATCGACACAGTTTCCATGCCTAAACAAGGAAAAACAGCCCGTCCTCCTCTAGGTTCTATTGGCGATTATTTGTATTTGTTGTATGTGGGTGAAACACTTACAGCGTTATGGTTCGAACAAAATTCTTAAGTAAAGCACTTGGTCCGGAAGTGTTCGAACGAAATCAGTTGCAAGTCGTGTGTAAACCGTTTTTCATTCATAAACAGGGGGTTTGACAGGTGTATGGAATCACTTTTGGGTCTTTGTTTGGAGCTGCTGGATGTAAAGAACTTTAGTCGAGGACGGGTTGGGAAAAAAAAGTGGATCCACAGCATTAAACCACTGATCTAAATGTTGGGGCTAAAGTGCCGATTCTCAACCCCATAAGCCAATTGAGTCGAGTACAATTAGACGCGTACTTCATCCAAAACTTAAAGCTTTGCCAGCAGATGCACAACATTCGTTCCTGCACGGTATAAGCCTCTGATAAACTGTCTGGCCTAGGAACATAATTCATGCAATTTAAATCTGTTATATACAATACTCTGAAGTCGTATCTTCATTAAGCAAGTTCTGAGCCTTGAGCTGCATATTGAGAAGATAAAATCAGTGAAGACTGTGGTGGATAACTTTGGGTTTTTATTAATTCCATTTACAAGTTTCCGTTTTGAAGAATATGCAATGCTGCGTGTCAGAAGCATTGTCTATGGTTCTATGATAACGATTCCAGTCTGCATTTATCTGTTGTCTACAAAGATAAAGGCAAACATTAACTGCATTCCTTCAACAGGAAGAACTGTTTTATTACTAACCCAATCATCGCATTTTCTATAATCCGTCTGTTAATGTTGCTCCAAATAAATCACTGCGAAAGATTAATTAACTTTTTTTCCACGTTTCATGTTTTCAGAATATATTATTGCTTCGCTCCTTTTTAACCTCAAAATATTTTAATATGGCACAAATATTTTTTCTTAAATATTACATTCATTGTAAAGAGCATCATTATAGGCATCTTAACAACGAATGAGGTTATGACTCGCTCTGTTAAGGGCCCGGAGTCATGGTTATTTATTAAATGTTTTCAGAATTTTATTTAATTGCCATTTAGCCTTTATAACAATCATCTGGGAACACATGCCACCAGGGATTTGAAGGCCTGTTAATTCACCCCGGCCCCTTCATTCACCCCGGCCCCTTCATTCACCCCGGGCCCCTTCATTCACCCCGGGCCCCTTCATTCACCCCGGGCCCCTTCATTCACCCCGGGCCCCTTCATTCACCCTGGCCACTTTGGAACCTGGTAGACAATGTGCGGTTTTTGGACAGTGTTCTATAGATTATCGATTTATTGTATTTTGACGGGGAGACATTTTAACTTATTAAAAACACTCCTTACTGACCTTGATTGTAAAGAACAAATGTGACATAACCAAGCCGGCAAAGATGGATACCGTTCTGGTCTTTCTCTGCCCCCAGTGTTTGTCCTGTTTTACTCCAGACTTCCAGCTTCTTGTAGCTTTTCAGATGATCAGTGTTCACAACGCAGTTTGCACACCACTCAATGAAGATATTCCAAATAATCGCCTGTGCTGGGCAGGCCCATGAAGCAAGCAAACTGTACTACCTGATCAAACCAGACTATGAAAAAGTCGGCCTATTCCATCCCCGCCACCATCACAATCCCATGAACATGGGCCCCATCCCCAGCCTTCCAAGCTTCATAAATCTTACACCAGGACCTTCAGGTCAACGTCAGAGGGAAGCAGATCCCGGGCTCTGCTCAATGTGTACCTCACCTGCTGGGCATCAGAGGCATGTTAGACCAGATACTAGACGCAGCGGTGGTCGACAACCCTCCCATCCCTCGCTAGTTTAGATATAAATTATTAGACACCTTAGTTTAGGTATGTTATTGCAAGAAGATGACAGTTTTGTTACTACACGAAAACGGGTATGTCACTAAAGGAGCAGCGTTTGTTACGGTGAAAAGTCTTAACAGACATGCTCAGTAACACATTAACAGTGTCACAGTCAATGATATTGTAGATACGTTTTGACAGTAGTTAATGCCTTTAGTGAAGTTATTACAAAACTGTAGGATTACCTTTTGTTTCTCTTTGTATGTACTGTTCTCTTACCAAGATTGTTAAACAATGTTACAAAGCTATTCTAGCGTAGTATGTTATATAAACTATTAGTTTTATGTGCATGAAGTTGTTATATATCAAAAGTTACAATATAGAAACATTAACGATTTTGTTATCCAGGTTACGTTAAGTTAGGCTACGAGTATATTTAGCATACAGACGAGTGCTTAGCGAATTTTTCTCGCTAAGCGTTCGTCTTGATGCTTAAATGATGGATAGTAATCCTAATTATTTACGATCAACGTTCCCTGGCTTATTCCCAATTTTTATATGATTTACTCGAGTCTCCATGTTACTTGGAATTTTTTTTTGTTCGTAACTACTACTATTGCAAGTCCAGTTAAGCACCATTTCCCAAGTTTATTCTGGTAACCTAAAATCTCCGACATGCAAACATTACCGGGCACAGAAGCCTTAGACATTTATGCCAGGATGAGCCTTTCTTCAATTATATTGGTGTATTATCTATCTACAACTTTCAGGCATCCATTATTTTAATCATTGACATAATATATACAAATAATTCTAAATAGATTGGATTGTTATAGACGTGTTTGCGCGCCTGCACGTTAGTTGCTGTGAAAGGGAACTTTTGTCCTGAGTTTGATACAACACATCAGTGTTAGGGGAAGAGATTATACGATGGTATATTTTGAAAGGTCTGTCTTACTATGTTGCCTTGTAGAGAATAGTTTGAGGACTATTGTATGTTGGAGGAGTGAAGAGTTATGGAGTCATGTAAGATGTCTTCCGGTTCATTTAGTACATAGGCGGCTTGTCATTTGGTGAGCTGGCACCACTGACCCTAGGTCAGGTCGCCAGCGAGGCCGCCTCGCCCCTCCTCCAAGTTTACCCCTAAGGTAATATTGCCATGTGTAAGTGTACCTCTTGAGAGTATTGTATATCTGGGGCTTGTACGAAGCTATTTACTAAGCAAGGAAATGCGTAGTAGTTCTTTTCAAAGTGATGGTCGACTCGGAAGGCTGTGGTAACGAGTTCATAGTATTGATAATTGTTGATTTGGCATCATTGCAATGAGCCTCCCTCAGCTCAGGTCAAGATGTTCTCTCAGTCAGCTGTAGATTGCCACATGCTCCATGTTTATTAATTCATTAATTTAGAGAATTTCATGTTACTATCAGTAATTTTATTCAATAACTACTTTGTTCATTTGCCCATGTAATTAACCATCATTTAAGTGCGAAGATTCAATCCCTTTAATTGACCAAGTGCAGATGATTTAGCTTTGTTAAGGAACTGTGTCAACTAGTTGGCAACCAGCCAAGGTCGGCCTGCTTGGGAGATGAACGAATTTGAGTAGTGTGGTTTCGGTGGCCAGAGCAGGAAGGTGGGACCACTACCCCAAGGAGGCCAGGGGCAGGAAGGTGGGACCACTACCCCAAGGAGGCCAGGGCAGGAAGGTGGGACCACTACCCCAAGGAGGCCAGGGCAGGAAGATGGGACCACTACCCCAAGGAGGCCAGGGCAGGAAGGTGGGACCACTACCCCAAGGAGGCCAGGGGCAGGAAGGTGGGACCACTACCCCAAGGAGGCCAGAACATCGGCTGAGAGTTTGGAGATATTTTAAGGTAAAGTCTTTTATTGAGTTATTAAAAATGGATTTTAATAAAACTGTACTAAGTGCCTCAAGCCAGGAATCATTAAGCTAGGAGTGTGTGGTATGGCTAGCCGTGGTATAACCAAGGGCTACATACGCTTCAAGGAGGAAGATTTCAACAAACAAGTTATGGAAAAGTTGGAATGGAAATTAAAGGTAAAAGACATTGATGCAGAATTGCCAATTGTTAAATGAGAGGAAGAGGAAGCGCAGCTAAAAAAGATGAAGGAAGCTAGATCCAGAGCTCGTGCAAATCCTGCAGAAACAAAAATCTTGTCGAGGTGGTCATTTTCCAAACAAGAAAAAGTTTTAGTTATGATATCATTTCAGAAGACATCGTCTCTTTTTTCAAATGCTTTTTTGTAATTTTTAATTACATAATTTAAATATTTGATGGGATATTAAACAAGTTTGAGCCAAGATTTAACATAATTTAGCTATACAAATATAATCTCAATTTTTGACGCGGTTTTATAGAATGACAACTTTATTTAAATTATTTCCTTTGTTTCCCCTTTCAATTATCAGATTCTAAGGAAGTACAGATAATAATGAGGCACAAGAATAAATTATTAGTGTTGGGAAAAATTACATTTTACGTATAATTTAGGCATTAAATATTTTTTCATAAAATAAAGTAGCCGTCACAACTGCAAGAAAAATGACAGGTTGGATAACAAAAACCTTTCACACCAGAGATGCTATACCGATGATACTTTTCATGACGCAAGTGCTCTTTATAGTGGAGTACTGCTGAACAATAACAGCCACTTTCAAAGCTGGATAAATTGCTGTCCTGGAGGGCGTGCAAAGGTCTTTTACTGCTAGAATCCAATCGGTAAAACATCTAAACTACTGGGACCGACTAAAGAGCCTAAATCTGTCTCTTGAGCCCAGGCGGGAGAGATACCTAATAATTTAAGAGTGGAAAATAGCGGATTCCAAACCTACACACAGAAATACCACCACACGAGACCAGAAGGCATGGCAGAATGTGCAGAATACCCACGTTGAAGAGCAGAGGTGCAATAGGTACTCAGAGAGAACTGCATCAACATCAGAGGCCCGAGACTGTTCAACACGCTTCCACTACACACAAGCGTCATAACTGGCCGACCCCTCATAGTGTTCAACAGAGAACTCGATAAGCACCTCATAAGGATACCTGATCAACCAGGCTGTGACTCTTACGTCAGGCTGCGAGCAGCCGCGTCCAACAGCCTGGTTGACCAGTCCAGCAACAAGGAGGCCTGGTCGACGACCGGGCCGTGGGGACGCTAAGCCCCGGAAACGCCTCAAGGTCAAGGTAGGATATGCTGCTCTTATTCTTTGATTATTTTATTAAATAGAAAGTGATTAATTTATTTTGTGTTAAGACAACCTCGCTTATATTATTTCTTAGTCCACGATCCTGATTTGTTTTTTGTAAATTTCATGTGGCGCCACCAAGCATCCTCATATAGTAATATATTCCCCTGATTGAGTAAGCCGTCTTAGCGTAAATTCGTCCCTCTCCTTCAGTAATTGGGGGATCGAGATTCTTGGAATTCCTGACAAATTAGACCATTCCTTAACAGTCAATTAGCTTAATTACATCAGGTTATAAAAAAAGGTGGTGGTGGCAGGGTTAAAAGTATTTGTAACTGGTAGCAACAGTGTATTCTTGTACCTGTGGCACTTGGTGATCAAACACCAAGTATTACAAGACATCACTGGGCTAAGGTTACAATAAATATAAATGGTGATCAACAGGCCGTTAACTAAGGTTCCATTACAGTCGAGAGAAAGAGGAACAAGTGGGTACGATTATTTTGTAGTAAAGTTACACTGCCAGTGAATACTTCACACAGTTACCATGAAACCTTATGGAGGACCCTAGGTCCTCCAAACCAGGCAGGACCTAGGGTCCCGACTCGGACCACAGGTCCGGTTTGGAGTGGAGACGAGTTCAACTAAAAATGTGCACACAGAAAAAGATTTCTACGTTCAGCAAACACTTACCGAGTGGTTAACTGAATGCCCGAGAACCCAATACTGGGTTGATGATGATTTATTTTTATATTTTTAAGATTGGGATTTATATTCAATAAACAGTTATTGAGTTGTAAACTGGATGGTTGAGCCACCCAATACATGGTTGACGATAATAGTATTTTACGATGGAAAAACCTTATCCTAAACTAAAAATGAGCTCACATGAAGCGATTTTCACTTACCGAGTTATTAACTGATTGCCTGAGCTATCCAAGACATAGTTGGTGATAGTAGTATTAATTTAAGAGGGAAAACTTTAAACTAAACTAAAATGAGCACACGTGAAGTAATTCCCACGTTCATTAAACACTAAGTTGTTAACTGAATGTCTGAGACATGCAATACATGGTTGATAGTAGTATTAATGACATTGATAATACGAGGTCTTGAACTAGATACTGACAGGGGAACAACAAAGCTGTGATATTGAAAAGAAACTGAACTGAATTTGAAAGTTGATTAATATATGTAATGTGAAGCCAAGCTACTGGAAAACAGTAAGCAAACTTTATTTGAAAAGAATATGAGAAGACTGAAAAGCTGGGCGTGAGAAAAATGGGTAAAAATAAGAAGTAATGATCTTCATAAACATAACATAACATATCCATGACCGTAATTAATAGTGTGAACTCTCTTAAACTATGCTCACCGTGAAATCTCGTCACTAAATATAACTTGTCACTCTGCGAAACAAATTATTGACTACAAGTGCGACAGTGAAAATAAAAATGTCCACTTATGTTTTGGAGTGCTATTTTAGTCAAGAAATACTGTAAAGGATGATTATTGACTAAAGAGAATTTCTCAGACTGCTGGTGTTTGATGTGATGAACTGCTTAAAGGAACCATATTTGCTAGAAAAAAAAATTGTGAAATAATGCGTGTTATATGTTTTGACTATCTAGCTAATAGCGTATTCCCTGGCTGATAATGAAATGTCACATTTTGTCTGACTCACTTAGCACAAGTGAAGAGAAAACATTGAAAAACTTGCAAAGGTTAAAACTGTGAAATCATATCTGTTATGTTAAGTTTTGACAAGCTGATTAATAGCATACTACTACTACATAATTGTCTTTTTTATGTTATGTTTACCTCGATAGTGTTGTAATGCTTGGAAATTGTATGTGTGGATCCTGTTTCCCTCTTACTGCACATAAATAATGATTGCTGTACAGTATTTTTTATGGAACATGACTTCTTATTCTTACCCCTTTTTAAAACTAGATGAAATAACCAAGCTATGTTTCCCTTCTCTCGCTCTCTCTCAATATGGATGTGGGTTGGTATGGGTTATTTGTGTGGACTCTGGAGATATGATCACTACATATAAGTTTCTCAAAGAAAATGATAAGCGATGTAAGGACCTTTTATTTAACACACACGACATCCGTGCAGTAGTGAGATTCCATTTGATGGCTGTGCACGTGTCAATGAATAAATAAAGTGCAAAGATGTTTCAGAGTGCTATTTTTAGTCAAAAAATGATACAAAATTGTGTTTATTGACTAGTGAGAGGCGCAACAAGAGAGCATGAGGTGTATGTCGTGATCACACAGTTAACAACAAATATTAGAATTTGTAGGTAGTGATCACGTCTCCCCCAACTCTTCTGTGCATATTTCACAAAGACATTCTTCCTAACTCACACTCTTAGTTCGTAGAGTAGTGACACACCTTTGTTTAAAATTGAATCTACAAAGCTTCACATTTACAAAAAATGGTATTTGGTCATCAGACAAAGATGATTTCCATGTTACGTTACATAACGATATAAAGTGTTACAAGAACTAAACAGACCTGCGGTAATATTTTATTTGTGTTTGGATGTAATGGCTAAACATGGTTCACATTTTCAATAATGTTATTTGATCATCGGACAGAAAGTTGATTTCCACATTACGTTACAAGTGTTACAGGGGCTAAAACTGGTAGACAGTAATATTTATATGGTAGGAGATGTAATGGAGATGGGCTAAGTCATACTTTCATTTAAAAAATGTTATTTTGGTCTGTAGAAATTTGATTTCCGTGTTACGTTACAATGTGTTACAGAGGCTAAAACTGGTAGACACCAATATTTATATGTTAAGAGATAAAATGGAGATGGACTAAGTCTCACTTTTCATTTCAAAATGACATTTTGGACTGCAGAAAGTTGATGATTTCCGCGTTACGTTATGTTACACTGTTACAGAGGGCTAAAACTGGCAAACAGTAATATTTATATGGTATGAGATGTAATGGAGATATTGTGTTTGGCTAAATGGGGTTCACATTTCAATAATGATATTCGGACAACAGACAAAGTTGATTTCCATGTTTCGTTACTAAGTGTCTCGCTCACATCTTCAGTATTGAAAGTTGAACATTGTGCGACATTGTCTTACTATGATATTACAAGTCTACTGTTGCGCACAGTGTAATACAGTCCTAATGGCATAAGACCAAGCTGAGGTTATTTATTAAAAAATGCTATTTGATCATCAGACAAAGAAGTTTTCCACTTTACTTAATGATATAATGCGATACAAGCATGTGCTAATATTTTATTTGTGTTTAGAATGTAAGGGCTATAGGAGATTGTCTAGACTTGCATACATTTTCAAATGTTATTTATTTAGGCAGCAGAAAGTTTATTTTCCCGCATTACGCTGCATTGACTGTGTTACAAGAAATGAGCACTAATGCTGATGTGTGTTACAAGGTCTGCACAGCAATATTTGGTGTTGGATGAAGAGGGGGATGGAGATTGAGTAGACACGCATACATTTTCAAATGCTATTTATTTAGGCAGCAGAAAGTCTGTTTTCCCCCATTACTCTACATTGACTGTGTTACAAGAACTGAAAACAGACATAACCCAGAGCTATTTCACTATTAATTTAATTCGCTGGTTCCGTCAATTAAATTCACAATTGAGAACGAAGTGAATGGTGTTCTGCCTTTTTTAGACATGATTCATAGAAATGGTAGGAGTTTCAAATTCAATGTGTATAGGAAACCTACCAATGTGTGCTCGTATGTACATTTCTATTCAAATCATCATGTTCATGTCAAGCGGGCAGTTTTTTCTGGTATGTTTCTCAGAGCACTGAGAGTTTGCAGTCCGGAATTTTTCGATGAAGAAATAGCAAATATATTTGAAATTGGGAAGAATTTAAAATACCCAAAATCGATCTTGGATCTTGCGTTTGGTCAAGCAAAAAGGACTTTCTACAAACAGACTACTAAGTCTAAACCAGAACTGAAAAATTCGTTGGCATTACCATATTCTGAGGGTCTAGTAAATCTTGCCCCAGCCCTGAAGAACCTTAATATTAATCTAGTGTTCAAAAATGATAATACAGTTAAGTCCATGTTAATTAAGAACTCGCCCTCGTCTGTAGCAGGTTGTGTGTATTCCATCCCTTGTAATGAGTGTGCATGTGTTTACATCGGCCAGACAGGTAAATCTCTTTCCTCGCGTTTAAAACAGCATTCATATGCTATTCGTACAGCCCAGCAATCCAGTGCATTGTATTTACATTCCAGTTTATGTAATCATTCTATCAACTTCACAGTGGCAAAATGTATTGTTAAAAGTAAGGATTTTGTTGAACGAAACGTGATCGAGTCTGCTCTGATCAAACATTGTAACAACAGCCTTAATGTGAGCCCCGGTATGTACAAGTTGGATCCCTTTTTAAGCCTCAATATAGCACGTCAAAACAATATAGCAATCATTTAACACGTATGGCACTTGGAGATATTAATAGGAGCTGCCTTGTATGGGCCAATAGGCTTTCTGCAGTTACCTTCTTTCTAATAATTCCTCCACTTATTTTTGGTGGTCAGGTGATCTGCCCAGGCGGATATAAAGGTCTGATCAGCAATCTTATCTTCATTCTACTTTGCTCTGATGAAGGCGAATTAGCCGAAAACGCGTTAAGCATTTTCTATTTTTCACATGTGGTTATTCTGCATACTTGGATCAGTGTTTTTGTGATCATTGTTGCATATATTTTATATATATATATATATATATATATTTATATATATATATATATATATATATATATATATATATATATATAATTTTTTTTTTTCTGACTGACTGACGTGACTGACTATATATATATATATATATATATATATATATATATATATATATATATATATATATATATATATATATATATATATATATATATATATATATATATATGTCGTACCTAGTAGCCAGAACACACCTCTCTGCCTACTATGCAAGGCCCGATTTGCCTAATAAGCCAAGTTTTTATGAATTAATTGTTTTTTGACTACCTAACCTACCTAACCTAACCTAACCTAACTTTTTCGGCTACCTAACCTAACCTATAAAGATAGGTTAGGTTAGGTTAGGTAGGGTTGGTTAGGTTCGGTCATATATCTACGTTAATTTTAACTCCAATAAAAAAAAATTGACCTCAAGCATAATGAAATGGGTAGCTTTATCATTTCATAAGAAAAAAATTTGAGAAAATATATTAATTCAGGAAAACTTGGCTTATTAGGCAAATCGGGCCTTGCATAGTAGGCTGAGAAGTGCGTTCTGGCTACTAGGTACGACATATATATATATATATATATATATATATATATATATATATATATATATATATATATATATATATATATATATATATATATATATATATATATAGTGTTTACCTCGTTTATGGCAGGCTGGGGAATTGTGAAGTGGGTAATTGAGGACTGGCAGCTGCATGGGAGGGGAGTGAGGGGCGGGTGGGACATATGACCACACCTTAATGTGTGAGGCTCAAAGACTACACACCAGTACAGTTCTCCTTTCTTAGCGGTATGTGGGATGCCTGCTGCTATGTGCCGGTGTGAGCTGTGTCAGGAGTATGGTATGCCGTATTGCTGTCACTCCCAGCAGTGTGGTGGTGGTAGTGGTATGTCCTGCAATGTGGATGGAGGGGGGGGGAGGGGAGGGCGTGACTGACTATGAAAGAGGTTGATGACATTCGCAACAGTTAGGCCTCAACCTTTGAAGAGGTAACCCATGTGGTCATGTGGTGTCACTCCTCATAGCTATGTGGTAGGTATGGCCCGCATATCCTTAGCGCTCTGGAAGCAGGGAGGGTACATAAAACTGTCATTATTTAAGAAAAAATAATGACTACTTTCACACACAAACCCACTGCCAGCTGTTACCTCCCTTTCCCCTCCTCCCTCATTCTCCCCTCCAGTCTTAAGACCCTGGACTCTCACGCTCCCATCAACACTTCCTGCCCATGTAGGGGAGGGGGGGGGGAACTAATGGACGTCATTGATCTCCTCTCAGGTATGGGGGCTCCCCCCTCCCTCCACAACATAACCTACATTCTGCTCCTCCTCCTCCCTACATGACCGCATACCATCCACATAGCTTCCATCCCCTACCCAACATGTCTCAAGTGATGCCTGGCCGGACACCACGCGTCAAAACATCCGGGGGAGCACAGAAATCTTTGAGATGATGTACACATGCCCACATACTTACCCTCCCCTCCCCTCTTACCTACATGACCCAAAACATCCGTTACATTTTACCCCTGTGACTCATAACGTCCCCCCTGACGCAACCCGTCCCATTCTACGGACTCCCACACCACTTTTGACTATGACCGAGTTCGATCCCCGAGGTTCTCCTCGGGTTTGGGACGGTTGTAGTCACATATTTCACTACTTACAGGCACTAATCTCGCTAATCGAAGACATAAAAAAACCTTGTTAAAATATTGAGGTGTCTTCACAGATCGCAAATGTTGGAGTTAAAATACAGTTGAATGCCTCCCTCCAACATTTCTTATTATCCTGCAGTACCTCTAGATCCATCCCAGTCCGAAAGGTCTTCAACAAAATACAGCGGTGTAAGCAGACATCAGGGTCAGTGATAGCAAAAATCCCAGCATTCGAGATACAATAAAAAAAGTCTGGATCCAAAGGCAGATAATGGTCAGAGAAAAACACAAAGCTTAACCCTAACTTGACCCATCTTGTCCACCTCTCCACACCGCCACCACCATCCAGTCCACCTCTCCACACCACCACCACCATCTTGCCCACCTCTCCACACCGCCACCACCATCCAGTCCACCTCTCCACACCACCACCACCATCCAGTCCACCTCTCCACACCGCCACCACCATCCAGTCCACCTCTCCACACCGCCACCACCATCCAGTCCACCTCTCCACACCACCACCACCATCCAGTCCACCTCTCCACACCGCCACCACCATCCAGTCCACCTCTCCACACCACCACCACCATCCAGTCCACCTCTCCACACCACCACCACCATCCAGTCCACCTCTCCACACCGCCACCACCATCCAGTCCACCTCTCCACACCACCACCACCATCCAGTCCACCTCTCCACACCGCCAGCACCATCCAGTCCACCTCTCCACACCGCCACCACCATCCAGTCCACCTCTCCACACCGCCACCACCATCCAGTCCACCTCTCCACACCGCCACCACCATCCAGTCCACCTCTCCACACCGCCACCACCATCCAGTCCACCTCTCCACACCGCCACCACCATCTTGCCCACCTCATCATCTTCATACCTCTCTCTCTACATATATGCGTGTCTTCCAGTTTACCTGCTCTGCTTTGTAATTTCATCTCTGTTTACAGTCTACGATATTTGGGAAAGTAGGCTTATCTTTATTTTCCCATTTCATTTTTTGTATTTACTCATCCACCATCATATATTTGCACCCAATAAATTGCAAGATATTATTTACTGAAATTGATCCGAATTGCAAAAATTTATATCCACATATAATCATGTTTTGCACGATATATATAAATAAAAAAAAATTGTATACATGTGGAACCGGTCTTACATTCTTGTAAAGCCACTAGTACGTGTAGCATTTTGGGCAAGTCCTTAATCTGAATTTTTCCTGGCATTCGACCAGCCAAATCGTGTAACAATGACGTTCCCATTGACTGCAGTAGCATAAATTGAGACGTAGACCGTGTAGACACCTTTGAAACTTATGCCAGTGAGCACACCTGTCACAGGGGGCAGGGGCTACGTCTCAAGGGGTGCAGTAGGTCCTTCCCTGGGGGGCGCCCTGGGGACGTCTCGCGGCACATTCTAGGTCGCCAGGGGGTGAAAAAGGGATGAAAAGGGGGTGTAAGGGTAGGAGGAGTAAGTAAAGCAACAGGTGTGTACGATGGAAGTATGTAATGGGAGCGTAGAGTTAAGCCGGTGTACATGTAAAGCAAGTTAAAAGTATATGTGGGGTAAGAGTTAAGCAAGTTGAGAGCAGGAACGGTTCCCCCACATGACAACACATGCCTAGGAGACCGGGTATATTATGTTGTTAGGTTAGGGAAGGCGTGGGAAGTGGAAGAGAAGTGGCACACGAGGGCATTAGTGGTAATGAGAGAGGAGGGAGGGGATGGGGCGGACGGGGTACCCAGCTGTCCGCTGCCAGCAGCCAGCCAGCCCATCTCTGTTTTCGCATTAACATTCACCTCTCTGTGTTTAAAAAAAACAGACATTAAGGAAAAGAATAGACTCCTGTGTCGATAATCTGAAGGTGGTGTTTCTAGTCTCCATAGTGGTGGTACATCAACACATGGAGAGGGTTTTCTCACAGTGACACACAACTTAATATGTCACAGCCTAATATCCAATTTCCACTGTGGAAGTAAAAACACTACAGCAGTCGGATACTGCCTATCATCCCTAATCGTTTAAAGTTGGAGGAAGAGTCTGGGACATGTTCCCTTTGCCTCGGTCGAGACTACTGGTCATTACGCTAAGGTGGTGTCTATTACTACCACTGGCGCTCCTGTGTGCTCCCCCTCCCCCCCCCCCACCCACACCTGCAGTCATTAATCATCGAGTCTATTTTTTCTTGGGAAACTTGGAAAACATAAATTATATATGCAGAGAAATCTGTGTAACATTTTCCAGATTAAGAAAGGCTCACATCAATCTGTTTGTTCCGCGAAAGTTAAGAAAAAAATATCGTCGCCAATCAGACAGCCAACTCCTAAATAAATCTCAATCTATAACATATTTGTTTTGTATCTCGTTGAGGGAAGAGTGTGTCAGGGTCATGGCTATACATTCTTCAATCCTGCATATCATCCGCTGTTATTCTTTGAACATAACATGAAAACATTATTTCTTAGCCCCAGATAGAATTTTTTAAATGTAAAGTTAGCCTTAGAGCGTCTTCATTATAACAGTGACCAAATAATGTGTTTTTTCTTCCACTCATTTCCTCGTAGTTTGAGCTTTACTTTCCAAGTAACTGGTTTCAAAAGACTCTACACATCTCAACTCAGCAAAAATCAGAGGAACAATCTAACGACGAACGATCGATTGTCCAGTCGCACCTTATCGGTAGCTGTCAGACCGCTTCACCCTCGCTTATCCCTCATTTGCTAGCCTTTAACTATGAGGTCATATCACATCAACAACTGGATTTAACTATGTCGAGCCGGGGGCTGGACACCAACAACGAGCAATTCAGTCTTAATGTTTCATTCGTTGTACAGATAAAATGAGAGGACATGTTCCCTACATCTTTTCATTTTTTACTTGATATAAAGACAAAATGAAGCATTAGACTATTATCAAGGCAGAATAATGAAGCAAATATTTACCAATTGTCGTGAGTTTGAACATGAGATCAGCGTAGTTAACAGTCTCATGAATGGGCTAGCCATGCCCTCCCACACCCCCTCCCCTCATTTTCAGCATGATTTAAAGATGGAATAATGTATACAATAAAAATGCTATGAGGGTATCGGGTAGGATGCTCCATGGGTTACTTTCGTGTAGGCTGCTCCACGGAGGACTTTCAGGTAGACTATACTCACAACAGCACACGCTAACTGCATGAGGTGCACTAATCCTGCAGCAGGCCTCCTTCAGGAAGTAACCCCCATCAGTAGGACCGCATCAAAGAACCAGCCTATACTGGCTCGTTTAGGGGACAGTCATCTCTCACACCCCGCATCCCATCCACACCCCTCTCATTCACCTGCCATCTCATCCATTACCAGTCAATTTCTTAAGTCATAGCCTCACCACATCTCCATCTGAGTGTCTGTATTTTTCCTCGGGATTCTTGGAAAACATAACAGTTATATAAGCAGAGAAATCCATGTGACATTGTCCAAATTAAGGAGGGCTAACATCAATCTGTTTATTTTGCGAAAGTAAAAAAAAAAAAAAAACATCGTTGCCAATCAGACAGACAACTCCTAAAATCTAAATCCAAGAAACACATTGTTGATCTGTTTTTTTATTCAATGTACACCTAAATACAGCAGCTTTTCACTTTATGTAGGTTAAATTCATCAAATGAGGGGACATGTTCACCACATCCCCCCTCATTTTTTTTTTACTTGGTATAAAACCAAAATATAGCAACGTAAAACATTGTTGATGTGTTTTTTCTGATTCAATGTAAAACATAAGACAAAATTTAGCAATAACAAGTAAGTAAGTAATTATCAAAAGAAGGCACCAAACCGGGAAGGCTATGTAGCACCATCAAATACGCAAAATAATCAGAGGGCGCTAAATATCACCAAGGATGCCAATACGAGAACAAAAACGCATAAGGCGAACGATATCAAAAGTATCCGAGTCACCAAGAATTCTATCGAGGGACAGGTGACCGCGAGGGGCGGTCGGAAAGCAAGACACACGCTCGTCCTGGAAGTCAGGACATTCAAGAAGGACATGCACGACCGTAAGAGGGACAATGCAACTAGGACAATAAGGAGCAGGGCGGCGCTCCATCAAGTGACCATGGGTTAAGCGAGTATGGCCAATACGCAACCTCGCCAGAGCTGTTTCCCACCGCCGGTTACGGTGGAAGGAGGACGGCCACGAGGAAACACAACATATAAGAGTACGTAGCTTGTTACCAGTAACAGACAACCAAGAAGCCTGCCAACGGGTAAGGACTGAGGAATGGATAACCGGGTAAAAGTCGGAATACGGAATGCCTTTACGAGAGATGGGACAAGAGCGGACAGCTTCCTTAGCGGCAGCATCCGCACGCTCATTTAAAGACACGCCAATATGGCTGGGAACCCAACAAAACTCAACCGACTTAAATTTACTGTGAACGAGAAACAGCCAATGCTGGATCTCGACAACTACTGGATGAACTGGATTAAAGCACCCGAGAGCCATGAGGGCACTACGAGAGTCAACAACAACCACAAAGGAAGACTGACAACGAGAAAGCAGGAGACGAAGAGCATAGAGAATAGCATAAAGTTCCGCTGTAAAGATGCTAGTCTCCGGAGGCAAGCGACACATATAAGTGCGATCAGGAAAAACAACAGAGTAGCCAAGACCGTCCGCTGACTTAGACCCATCGGTGAAGACAGAAACGGAGCGGGAGTGAGAAGAAAAGTGCTCAAGGAAAAGGCGTTTTAGAACCGTAGGAGGGGTAAAAGCTTTAGTGATACGAGTCAAGGATGTACAAAACCGCGGAAGAGGGACCCTCCACGGGGGCAAAGAAGGAACAACACGAGGAGAAACACCAGAAATACGAACGGAAAGAGAATCCTGTAGGCGAGATAACCGGACAGAAAGAGGGAGGTGGTGAAGAGGAACAGGAACCGCAGGAGGGGTAAAAGTTAAAGCACGACAGAGGCGAGAGGAAGGATGTTGCAAGGACCGCGCAAGATAGCGAAGACAGTAGCGATCACGGCGGTCCTGGAGAGACAGGAAGCCAGTGTCAACATACAAGCTAAGGACGGGAGTCGAACGAAAGGCACCAGAACTGAGGCGCAACCCAGTATGGTGCAAAGCATCAAGACGGCGAAGAGTAGAAGGAGAAGCAGACGAGTAAGCAGGGCAACCATAATCGAGCTTAGACAGGACGAGAGAGGAATGTAAAGCAAGGAGAGTGCGCCTATCTGCCCCCCAAGAAGTATGGGACAAGACCCGAAGGAGGGTAAGGGCCTTAGAGCACTCAACACGGAGGTAAGAGATATGGGGAGACCAAGACAAACGAGTGTCAAGGAATAACCCCAAAAGCTTCGCGGAATCTTTGTATTCAAGGGGATGACCATAAAGTGACAAAGAGGGACGAAGAACAACCCGTTTCCGCGTAAAAGTCATGGCACAAGTCTTAGAAGTAGAGAACTTGAAGCCATGACCTGTGGCCCAAGACGACACGGCATCAATTGCAAGTTGAAGCCGGCGTTGAAGGAGAGGCGAATCATCACCCTGACAACAAAGGGTAAGATCATCGACATAGAGAGCGGAGAAGACACCAGAAGGAAGAGAGGAAAGAAGACCATTGAGGGCAACCAGAAAAAGAGTAGTGCTCAGAACACTACCCTGGGGCACACCTTCGTATTGCTGAAAAGAGGGAGACAGAGCGGTACCAAGGCGCACCCGAAAGGAACGACGAGAGAGGAAGCTGCGGAGAAAGAGAGGGAGATGACCACGAAGGCCAAAAGAATGAAGTTGAGATAGGATATGATAACGCCAAGTGGTGTCGTAAGCCTTTTCTAGGTCAAAAAGGACGGCAACAACGGAGGTCTTCGCAGCAAAAGCAGTACGAATATAGACCTCCAAGTTCACCAGGACATCTGTCGTGCTGCGGCACTTGCGGAAACCAAATTGAGAAGGGGAGAGGAGGTGATGGTGTTCCAGGAACCACATCAGACGAACGTTAACCATACGTTCAAAGAGTTTGCAGACACAACTTGTGAGAGCAATAGGGCGAAAGTCCTTAGGGGAAGTACCCAGAGACCCCGGTTTGCGAACAGGGAGGACAACGGCATCGAGCCAGTCCTCAGGGACTGACGACGACTCCCAGATCCGATTATACAGACTCAGTAAATACTGAGACGTGCTCGGAGGGAGATGGCGAAGTATCTCATAATGAATACCATCGGAGCCCGCCGCCGTAGAACCGCAGAGGGCCAGGGCAGAACGAAGTTCAGAGAGAGAGAAGGGATCATTATAGGGAAGCTGAAGATGAGTGCAGAAATCAAAAGGACGAGACTCAAGGACAGGTTTACGAAAAAGGAAAGATTGGGGAAGATGAAGACCAGAGCTAACAGAAGAAAAGTGGGAACCCAGTTCGGAAGCGACCTGCAACGGGTCCGCCACAAGAGTATCATGGATGTGAAGGACCGGCGAAACATCGGGAACGAACTTACCCGCTATCTTGCGGATACGCTTCCAGATCTGGGCCAGAGGGGTTTCGGACGTAATTGTCGAGACATAAGATGCCCAACATTCACGTTTAGCCGTACGAATGGCCCTACGGGCCACCGCACTCGCTTTCCGAAAGAAAAGAAAAGAATCGGTCGTCTGCCTACGGCGGTGCTTCTTCCAGGCTGCACGCTTACAGCGGACAGCCCGAGCACAGTCCGCATTCCACCAGGGAACGCACTTCCGTGGACCCCGAGAGGAAGAGCGAAGAATAGAGCGGAGGGCAGCGTCGAAGACAGTGTCATGAAAAAGGAGGAGAGCGCGAGAGAGGGGCAGAAGGGAGAGGTCAGAGAGAGTAGCACTGAGGGAAAATAGGGTCCAGTCCGCCTTAGCAAACTGCCACCTAGGGAAAGAGAGGGAAGGGCGAAAAGAGAAAAAGGAAACAAGGATGGGGAAATGATCACTTCCATGGAGGTCATCAAGAACCTGCCACGTGAAATCTAAGTAAAGAGAAGAAGAGCAGAGAGAAAGATCAAGACAAGAAAGGGTGCGAGTTCGAGAGTCCAAATGAGTGGGCTCACCAGAATTCAGAAGAGACAGGGCAGAAGAGAGGAGAAACGGCTCAAGGAGGCGACCCCGGGTATTCGTCAGAACGTCACCCCAAAGAGAATGACGACAATTGAAGTCACCCAGCAGGAGCACAGGCTCCGGCAAGGAGTCTAGGAGGTGTTTCAAATCAGGAAGAGAGAGCGGGACACTCGGGGGGAGATAAATGGAACAAACTGTGTACCATTTCCCCACAAAGATACGAGCAGCAGAACAATGGAGAGGCAAAGGAAAAAGTAAAGGAACAAAGGGAACATCAGCCCGAATCAAGAGAGCAGAAGAATTAGAAGCCCCAGCAATGGCTGGGGGGGGGGAGAGAAAGGAATAGCCACGAAAACGACCAGGACGAGCACCAAGCATTGGCTCCTGGAGACAGACACAAAGGGGCGAAAACCGCGAAACCAGAAGTTGGAGTTCGAGGAAATTGGCGTAATAACCTCGAACGTTCCATTGAAGAATGGACAACGACGAGAAGAGAAAGGACAAAAACAGAGAACAAGGAAGAAACAAAGGCGAAAGAGCAACAGAGCACGTTAAAGAATATCAGGGTCGGGATCAGGGTCAGCAAAGTCAGGGTTAGGGGGCATGGGTAAACTGAGCAAAGACGGAGGGAAGGAAACGGGAGAACAGATCAGAGGTGGGCGGGCAGGGTCCGGAGGAGGAGGAGGAGGAGGAGGAGGAGGAGGAGGAAGAGGAGGAGACAACGGAGAGGATCCGTCAAGGACAGCAGCAGGAGGAGGGGGAGTAGAAAGAGGGGAGCGCACCCCAGCAAGAGCAGCAACCGAAAGGGAAGCAGGGTCCAAAGAAACCTCCATAGCAGGAACAGGGGGCGCAAGCACTGAAACGGGAGGGGAAGGAGCAACAGAGCCAGAAGGAGGAGCTGAGGAAGAAAGCGAAGCCTTCTTACCCGCCGGGGAAGAGGAAGGAGAGGAGCCAGGCTTACGCTTCTGACTTAAAGAGACCGGTGTCCCAGCAACTACGTACCGGGCAACGGATTCCAGTGTCTCAACCGGAGAAGCCGAACGAGAGCACACACGACGGCCGGTAGGAGAGCGATGGACATCCGCCCGCACCGACAGGCGGTGGGGAGAGCTGATAGATGGAGGAAGAGGATGGGAAGGAGGACCGGAGGGGGACGAGGAAGAAGACACAGAAGACACGACAGACCGGGTAGAAGGAAGGGGAACCCCAGACAGAGGACCAGGAGGAGGATCCTTCAGGAGAGAACCCGAAGGAACAGAGGAGGGGGCAGTGGGCGCATCAGGGTCCAAGGCCCGGAAACGGTTGTGAGTCTGAGGAAGGCGGGAAGGACGAGGAGAGGAAGAGCGCAACACGCGAGCATAAGAGATATTAGCATAAGGCGGGAGCCGGCGAACCTGGCGCCTCGCCTCAGGAAAAGATAAACGCTCCCGGTGCTTCAGGTTGAGGACGGCTGCCTCAAGCTTGTAATGGACACACGCACGGGAGAAGGTAGGATGGGCCTCACCGCAGTTGAGGCAACGAGCCTGGGGAGAAGTGCACTCCGACTTAGAGTGACCTTCGCCACCACACAAAGGACAGAGAGAGACAGTCCCGGAGCAGCGGAGGGCACCATGCCCAAACCTCCAGCACTTGTTGCAGAGCCGAGGAGAAGGAATGTACTCCTGGACAGAGCACCTGGCACCAGCAAGAATGACAGAGGGTGGAAGGGTCCTACCATCAAAGGTAATCTTCACAACCCGGAGGGGTTGACGGCGACTACCACGAGGGGGACGAGTAAACGTGTCCACCTGGAGAATAGAATGGCCCTGGGCAGCGAGGATATGTCGAATATCGTCGTGGCAGTCGCGCAGGTCCCGAACACCGGTTGCAACATGGGGCGGGAGCAAAATAGTGCCAACACTGGCATTCAACTGAGCGTTTTTCGAGACCCGAACGGGGGTCTCGCCAAGGCAGGACAAGGCAGCCAAGCGGGAAGCAGCATCCTGAGAAGGAGCAGCAACGACACGTGTACCGAGACGAGTGGGGTTGAAAGTAATGGAGGCATCCACGGAATCAATGAGATGTCGATGAAGGGAGAAATCGTCAGGAGGCGCAGAATCAAGAGGGAGGAGATCAAAATATTTGGCCCACGAAGCGGGACCAAACAAGGCTTGATAGGTAGCAGAACTGGAAGGAATCGAGCGAGGGCGGCCGTGACGAGGACGGCGGTGAGAACCCCCAGAGAGAGAGGGGTTAAAAGGCGCAGTAGTCACAACTAGAGAAGGAGCCGCGCCAGGGGACGAGGTAGTCACCACTGGGGGCTTGGGGCTCGACCCAACCACAGAGGAGGGAAGGGAGCCAGGGGAAGGAGTCAGAGAGGCCAAAGGAGGAGCAAGGTCGGGGCTCAATGCAGCGGAGGCTACAGAGCCCGGTCTTCCAATACGGACCGACTCGGGGGCTTGGTCGCCCACCCCACGAGCCTGAGAAGGGAAGCCAGAAGCAGCCGAAACAGGGGTTTTCATCGTGACGAAAAGAAAAATTCACTCACAAATGTGCCCCCACACCCACCATGGAGCCACAATTAGAGGCAGGACACCCAACAAGAAGCTATCGCCGATCTTGTCGGGGCCTCCTAGGGGTGCGTCGTGAGTATACGCCCCACAAACGCCACCTTAAGAAACCGACAGTCCGTCGAGATCGGGTTCAGTGACGAAGTGGGGATTGACAATAAAAGGTTCCCCTCGCTCTCGACGTCGGGTACTGCAGTTCTACGGGTGCATGAGTATGCCTCCTCAAGCACCCGGGCGTCAAAATAGAAGAAGTCCATGGAAGAACCAGAACGAGCAAAAGGTCGGCAGGAAACGGCAAGCAGATAGGAGAAGAGGGGGGAGAAAAACGAAACAGAAGGAAAAGGAAAAGGTGCCCAGCAGAATTGGAGAGGACGGCAGCAGGAGCACAAGGCTAGAAAAGGACAGAGGACTGTCCGAAGGAGCATCACACTCCGGCAGCCGCCCACGAAGCCCCCACACGGCGACAACGAGCTGAGCGGGGAGGGGGTAGCAATAACAAATAGCTGACTAGTCATAACATAATTCATTTCCTTCTCAGTTTTATACACTAGGAAGTCTTTTTAGTTTAAAAAATACTTCCACCATCCTACACCTATACTGAGAGAGAAAGTTAACCATAACATGAATATTTTATCTAGTTTTAAAAAGATTTGAATAAGAGGAGTCATGTTCCATAAAAATACTTTACATCAACCAATATCTATGAGCAATAAGAGGGGGTGTGATCACCACATACAAATTCCATGAATTACACTGTTAGCAAGGCAAAACATAAAAGACAAAATGTAGCAATATGCAATTAGCTGCCTAGTCAATAACATGACTGGTAATATTTCACAGGCTTTTATCTATTTCAAGTTTTTCAACTATTTCTCTTCACTTGTGCTAAGTGAACCAGACAAAAATGCGGCATTATACTATTAGCAAGGTAAGGCAATACATAACAAAAGACAAATGTAGCAATATGCTATTAGATTGTCAAAACATATAACGTGTATTGTGTATTATTTCACAGGCTTTTAACTATTACTAGTTTTTTCTTCTAGCAAATAAGGTTCCTTTAAGCAGTTAAACACTTTAAACACCTGTTCTGTTTCAAAACGTTGCTAACTTTTACCAGTCACCTGGTAGCATCCTTCCAGCGTTTCTTAACTAAAATTATTCGTCAATCAGGTGAAAATAAACAAGTTTACATTCGTTCAACATTTGTTAACTACAGTAAGCTTCAATCGACTTAAAATACTCAATTTATTGCATCGTTACATCATTTATCTACCCTTTGTGTGAAAATAAAGTCTTGGCATTCACTATCAATTCCTTTAAGAAACTGCTATGTGACGATAAGTCCTCCAGATTTTATTTGTATTTTATAGTATATATAAATCTCATTATATCTGGATCTCCATCGTTTATACAGATCAGGCTTTCATTCATTTCTAACGTAATGAGTGTAGATTTAGTTTTTCACATTTCATATTGGGTGTGTAGATTTAGTTTTAAACAAAGCTGTACCACTAGTCCACGAACTAGTGGACTAGTGGTGACAAGATTTCTCAGTGTGCACAGTTTTAAGAGTGTTCACAGTGAATTATTTCGGTCGTGGTTATGTTTAATGAATATCATTGCTTTTTATTTCTACTGATTACACTGTGTTAAGCTTTTCAGTCATATATTCTTTTTCAAATAAAGTTTACTTACTGTTTCCATCAGCATCGCTTCACAAAACATATATATATTAAACAGCTTTCAAATTCTTTGCAACTGCAGTTCAGTTTCTTTTCAATATCATGGCTTTTGTTGTTTCCCCTTTCAGTATCTAGTTCAAGACATTTAGTTTAGTTCATTTATTATGCACCCCATACCTATCTTGTGGGCAGTAGTGGAAAGTGTTACTGAGACACATAATGGGCTCAGGGACAACCCCACAATTCATTTAGATAAGCTAGTTACAATCTTGATGAGCTAGTTACAAAATTCAGTACAAGTCGTTACAACAATCGGTTCGAGATCGACCACAAGTACAGTTTCTAAATTAAGCACAATTGATATATTTGTCCTGCACACCGCCTCCCATTCAGTGGGCAACGGGGATAGGTTACAATCACTTAGTTACTACCTACAGTTAGCAAACCAGGGATATTTGGCTAAAATTTCTGGTAGCAAATCATTTTGAATGAAATATTTACACATCGTTGGTTATAGAATTGTCTCTGAAATCACGTATCTTTTCGCACTTCATCACAGTGACAGGGTGTGCTAATAATTTTGTTGACGGTTTACATTTGGTCAGGTCTACATCGGCAGATAATGAGAATTCCCAGAGATACTTGTAACCGAGTCTAAGCCGAGCAGTAGTAACATCTGGAAGGCTCCTGATTTTATTGGATAAACCATAGATGAGTGGCTCCTCTTGCATGATAGTATGATAGATGAAATTACTGGTGTCCATTTCACTTTGCCTCAGATCTACAAGATCTTGAAGTTCTCGGTGTACTGCTGCTCTCAGATTGCTTATTGACAATCCAAGGTTACACTCAACGGCTCCTTTAAAGGCAGATTCTTTGGCTAACTTATCAGCTCTATCATGCATCCGGAGGCCAACATGAGATGGAAACCACATGAAATGGACTCTTACCATCTTAAAAATTTTGTTGTACTTGTGTCTAGCTTCGGACACGAGCATGTTACAGTTATGTTCTAAAGAGTTGAGAGCAATTAAGGATGATAAGGAGTCACTTAAAATTAATGTATCAAGTTTGTAGACTTGTACACATTTCAGTGCAAGGAGCAAGGCAAATAGTTCGGTCTGAAGGGTAGAGGCCCAGTTGTTTATACGGACTCCCCACTCAAAGTAAAAGCCATCGCCCATTGTCAGGACAATTGCACTTTCAGTTGCACCCGTGGTGCGGTGTAGGGAACGATCAGTGTATATGATTTGAGAGAGAATGCTCTGTGGACAGAGTATCAATATTGCTTAAGGCGTTGAGCTGTGCCTCAAGACGAAGCTTGGGTTGATCTCAATTTGCTTGGGTGGAAAGGGAGGAATTAAAACTGGAAAGGGTGTAATCTCCCACGGTGCAGGAAAGTGCCTCGTATTAACAATGTTATTACCGTTTGCCAACAAATTATTGTTTAGTTAGTTCATATTATTTTGTGCACAACTCTAATGTACCGCATAATCATTACCACGGGTGTATCATAAGTCCTCTTTCTCAAAAACATATATTTATACTTGAACACTACTGTTGGAAATTTCCAACACTAATACAATACAGTTGTATTATTATTAATTATTACTAAAATCTACTAATTACTGTAGTAACTAAAATTAACCAACAGTATAGTTCACATGAACTAATAATTGTATCTGTACAATAATGCTAGAATTCTTACGTAACCAGACACCAGTATTGCGTCAGATTCTACTAAAATAAACACATTTATATCCAGTGTGTTAGAGAATTGAGTTTGATTCTCTAAAAACAACGGTGTTCTGTGTGATAGTTATTTACCGATAACCTGACTCCCAAATAATGCCAAATCGAGCGTTTCTAGTTATAACTGTTATCTGGTAATAAATTTAACGTCACGCGTGAATGCCGTGGAGAGAATTAAAATCATCCTCCATTGCTCGTTTAACATCGTAAAAACGAGCAAATAATAATATTTAGCTCCCTAGAATTATAAACCCGTCATTATTCAAGCATTTTAGCCGCAACTGCGAGAAATAATATTATTCATAGTAAATAATTTGTATGGCGAATGCCGGACGCGGAGCGGGGCAGAGGGAGACGCCATGTTAACGAGAGAGCGTATGGAGGCGTCGACGAGAGAGGAAAGTCGCCAAAGTGCGGTGTGAAGACTAGTTGCGGAATTGAGCAACTTGTTTGGTGTCAGTGTCATAGGATACATCGTGGTGAATCGTCAACGAGAATTAACTTGACATTCAGCCCGGAACTTGTCAATTTGTTCCGTGTAATCCATCGTGACCGGCCAGAGAAGCGCGTCGACATCTAGGCTAAGCTAAACGCCACGTGTTCGCCATTGCGACGCTAGAGCCTGGGACGTGAGCTTCGACAAGCTTCAACTTGTACAGTGCCCTATTAGCTAAGTACACTTATTCCCTTTTGATGCATCATTAGAGATAGTTTACAGCAGGGTAGCTTGTCGTCACGCCGAGCGACATAAATAAAACACATGTTAGTATATTTTATCTCTCTCCATTCTCAATTTCTTGAATATAGATATTTAGCAGCCTAATATGTTGCTACGTAATATATCTTGATTTACAGCTTGCGTGTGAAGAATTCCCTGAGCTGTTACTTTCCCGTGTTATGCATCTCCCAGTGTTCCATGATGAATTCCGGAGATTCCGAGGATGATTCATGACTGATGTCTTGGAAAACGTCTTCAAGCTAAGACCCTTTTCTGTATTCAATTATTCAAATTATCTGTACTGAATTATTACTATTGATCACTGCACACTGGATTTAACACGTGTTTATTATAATCATTAATTTCTGATATTCATAATCTATGTTCTTATTGGTGACAAATTCTCTATCGATTCTCTAATTGGTCATAAGATTAGGTTATTACATAATGAACTTGTGTACGAACCACACTAGTTCCTAGACATATATGAAGTTCTAGCAATAACCCCCCAATGTAGGTGTTTGAGACTTTGATTCAATTAAATTATATATACAGCCCATTAATTATTCAAGTGATTATATTTTCTAGTATTTATCCATAGTAACTAGTTCCTCTAGGAATTTCAAATGATCACATTTTATTAGTTTCCCTCTTTACTATAAAAGCGGGTGGTCCTTCGTAATTGATTTCATTACTTTAATAATTAAATAAATAGAGTCAAGCCCCAAATGTCCCACAACTACCCTCTCAATCTTTTATACTCGTCACAGCTTAACACACACACGTCGGGACTATAATCGCGACGGAATTCAATCTCCCAAAGACATTAGTAATGATTAAGAGATCAGAGTTAATTTTCATTGACTTTACATTACCAGAGAAAACACGAGCCTCATATATGCGCCCGGTAAACTTGCTTAAACTCAAGTAAAAAAAAAAAACTTGACTTGTAGATATTGTAAACTGGCAATATTTATTTTATTCTGTGCAGACAGGAGCATTTAAATCGTTGATTTTGTTTCTTAGATTTCTACTGTTAGTATAATATACCCTAAGTGTATTGATATTTTGAGGCCCTTCTCTTTCCCTAATCATTTTGCCAATTTGTGCACCCGACAAACACGTACTTTTATTATCTCCTTTCTCCATATCAGTTCCCATACCACTATGTACTAACAGTTTAAACCCAAACAAACGCCTCCAACCTCTGGTTGCAACGAGTTCCCACAGCAGCCATCTCAGCCCTCGATAGAGGCACGCCATCCAAAGCATACATTTCATTTCTTTCAAAGAAGTGTTCCCAGTTATCTACGAAAGATATTGCATTTGATTTGCAATATTTTTCCAGTCGGAAATTGACACCAAGTGCCCTCGACATCCATTCATTTCCAACTCCCTTTTTTGGAAGAATGCCATATATGATCATAAGAACAAAGGTAACTGCAGAAGGCCTATTGACCCATACGAGGCAGCTCCTATTTAAAAACCACCCAACCCCATTCATCTACATGTAAAACCCACGCTTGAAACAATCGAGGGAACCCACTTCCACCATGTTACACGGTAATTGATTCAACAAAACAACCCTGTTACCGAACGAGTATTTACCCATGTCTTTCCTAAATCTACACTTATCTAATTTATACTCATTGTTTCGTGTTCTCTCTTGCGTTGATACTTTTAATATCCTATTATTATCCCCTTTGTTATGTCCATACATCCACTTGTATACCTCTATAAAGTCACCCCTAACTCTTCACCTTGGCAGTGAATGCAAATTAAGCTCTGTTAATCTTTCTTCATATGAAAGATTCCTAATTTGGGTAATTAACTTGGTCATCCTACGCTTAACACGTTCAAGGGAATTTATATCCATTCAATAATATGGCGACCAAAACTGAACTGCATAATCTAAATGGGGCCAAACCAGAGCAAGATATAGCTGAAGAACAACACCAGGTATTTTGTTACTAACGCTTTGAATAATATATCCGTGTCCTATTCGATTTATTACGAACATTCATGGATTTAGCCTTTGGTTTTAAACTCTTACTAATCATAACTCCCAGATCCCTTTTGCAATCCGACTTCACAATCTCAACACCATCTAGCTCGTATCTTCTAACCATCTTTATTACCTAGCCTCAAAACTTTACATTTATCAGCATTAAACTACATCTGCCAATCTTTTGACCATTTCAAACCCCTATTTACATAAACGTGAAGTGATAGCAAGTCATCTTCTGTGTTAATTTCCCCTCTCGATTTTTTTTATCATCAGCAAATTTGCAAATGTTGCTACTCAAACCTGAATCTAAATCATATATATATATTATAAACAACAGAGGTCCCAGGACGGAGCCTTGAGGCACTCCACTTACAAACTTTTTCCCATTCTGACTTCAGCCCATTTATACTAACTGTTTACTTTGGAATAGCCATGCCCTAATCCAACTTAACATAACACCCCCAATACCATGAGCCTCTATTCTTTTAATCAGTCTTTCATGAGGTATTGTATCAAAAGCTTTGCTAATGTCAGGGTACCCAACATCACAATCCATACCACTATCAACTGCCTCAAGTATGCTGGAATAAAAAGTTAGCAAATTTGTTACACATGAACGGCCATTTGTAAAAGCATGTTACGTCTCATTTATCAGTTTACGTTTTTCAAGATTAAGACGAATTGTATTTGGAATTATCGATTCAAGTAACTTTCCCACAATAGACGTTAGGCTAATTGGTCAAGTGTTTGAGGCAAGTGATATATATCTTTTCTTAAAAATTGGTACCACACTAGCAACCTTCCATAACTCTGCCCGACTCTATTGATTTATTAAATATGGTAAACATTGGCTCGCAAAGCTCCTCTTTGCATTCTTTAAGCACCCCTGGCAAACACTTCATCCGGCCATGGGGATTTGTTTGGTTTGAATTTTACTATTTGTTTAATTACATCCTCCCTGGTAACTGCTAAACTAGTCAACCTGTCCTCGTCCCCACCCACAAACTTGTTCCGCTGAAGGTATATTGTTAAGTTCCTCTTTAGTAAATACAGAGATAAAATATTTATAAACAATACTACTCTCTTCGTCCTTATCCGTTAATTTAAACGGGGCCTAACCAGAGCACGATGTAGCAGACCACCACCACCAACTGAACAAATACGTCCGAGAGGCTCAAATCACTCTGACGAAGGTTCGAAGCCTCGTCAGGGTCCTTGTGGATTTGTTCATTTGATGCATCACGCTATTGTGATTTATCTGTTTAATACCAGGTGCCTTGTTACTAAAGGTTCGATTAATAAATCCCAGTGTCCTATTTGCCTTATTATGAATAATAATAGTTATATTCTGGCCATCAAACAGACAGGATGGAAGCAAAGCACCTATGGGATATAATATCTAGAGTATTTAGGTCCAGCAGTATGTGTGTCATGGGTGACTTTAATTTTAGTGGAATAAATTGGTTTAACAGACCAGGAAATAATGAAGCAGATTTTCTAGAATTAATTGACGATTGCTTTCTTGCGCAACACATTAAGGAACCAACGCGGGAAAATAATATTTTAGATTTAGTGTTAACTAACAGGGAAACACAAATTAATGACATCGAAATAGGAGTGAGCTAGGGAACAGTGATCATAATGAAATCAGATTAAGCGTAGAATGGAATAGATCTGTAGGGGAAAATTCTGTTAAAGTGCCAGGTTTTCGAAAAGATAATTTTAAAAGCCTAAGAAATTTTTTGGGTCAAATAGATTGTTTAGTCTTGGGCATAGGGGATGGGCCGGTCTTGGAGTGAGACGTGAACTCAGTGATAGGTGACATAAAAGGGGATTTCGATGTGGGTTCTAAATATAACTTGGTTTAAAAATATTCTAAGCAAAGCACAGGAACGTAGTATACCTTATAAATTTAATGGATCGAATACTAATGATCCAAAGTGGATAACAATGGACCTGAAGAACTTTATAGGTAAAAAGAGCGTGGTACAAAAGTATTAAGAATGGGGGAGGTCAGTTTAGAACAAGAATTTGTACAACTAATTAGAAATGTTAAAAAATAGTTAAGGAGGGCAAATAGAAACTATGAAGTTCACATAGCATGGCAAGCAAAGACAAATCCTAAAGGTTTTTTTCAATTATATCGAACAAAGGTTAGAGAACGAATAGGTCCATTAAAACCTGAGACAGGTCAAATAACGGATAATGACGAAGAGATGAGTAGTATTTTTAATAAATATTTTATATCTGTATTTACTAAAGAGGCACTTAATATGCCTTCAGCTGAACAATTCTATGTGGGTTGGGACGAGGACAGGTTGACTAGTTTAGCAATTACTAGTCTTAATTTCATTCTAGGGACGATGTAATTATACAAATAGTAAAACTCAAACCAAACAAATCCCCAAGGCCAGATGAAGTGTTTGCCAGGGTGCTTAAAGAATGCAAGGAGGAGTTTTGCGAGCCACTGTCTACCATATTTAATAACTCAATACAGTCAGGCAGAGTGCCAGAGTCATAGAAGGTTACAAATGTGATACCAATTTTCATGAAAGGAGATAGATCACTTGTGTCACACTATCGGCCAATTAGCCTAACGTCTATTGTAGGAAAGTTATTTAAATCGATAATTACAAATACAATTCATCTTCATCTGGAAAAACAAATTAATAAACGAGTAGCAACAGTTTTACAAATGGCTGTTCATGTTTAACTAATTTGCTATCTTTTTATTCCAGCAGAGTTGAGGCAGTTTTTTTTTTTTTTTTTTTTTTTTTTTTTTTTTATATAAATTACACAAATACAAGAACATACAAAATAACGCAAACCTGTACACATCAAGTATACCAATGAAGGAACAGTACACAGGGATAAACAGTCTGTACACTAAACAATAACAGTAACCACAAAACAAACAAAAGCGCTGAACAAAATAAAAACGCATTGAAACAATGGGCTAAACAGTACAGGGAAATAAGTGCTAAAACAGTACATGTAAACAATAGGCTAAACAGATCATATCTACATAGCAACACAGAACATGGCCAAGAAAATTACATGAAAAGTAAATTAACAATAAAGTACATAAATAACATTTAAACACACCTGGAACCAAGAACACAAAACACACACAGACGTGGACATAGAATCACGTGCACAAAACCACGCCTACCACACACACAGAAGAACAAAGGAGCACAGGACCATACACGCGCTACCCAGGAAAATGACATACACTAAATGAGAAGTATGTACACACACACTAAACAACAAGACAAACACACTCATACCACCCACACCACCACGGCACACCACACAGCACCCAAGCACGCAAAATAATGGGTCACAGGCCAAAGCGAAACACGGCCACAAAAAGAACAGTAGAAAACAGTACAGCAGAAAACCCAGACCCACGCAGGAGCCAAAACCCCCCTCAAAACCACACACCCACACGCATACGGACACAACCGGCACCCGGAGGTACGGAAACACACCACACACACAGGAGCAGCAGCATCTCAAGGGGGGGAGGGAGACAATCACACGCAACCCCCGCCAAGGACAACCAAAGAAGCGGAAAGGGAGCGCATAGCAAAGCAAACCCCGAAACCCCCCAACCCCTCTAAACCCCCATCAACACCCCAACCCCACCCAAGACGAGAACATCACCTTCCCACCAAGGCACCCGCCGACCCAAAGGCAACCCCACGAACATAGGCATCTGTGAACCACCGACCAAACTCCTCCGGAAAAGCGCGCTGCAACCACCACCAGGTAAACCGCATGCGCCCTCGCAAAAATCCTAAAATTCGGGCAACCCCAAAACCCTCCCGCCTCCCAACCCACACACAAAACACATAATCAGCAACCAAAACAATGTATTACCCACCCGCAGCGGATAAGCCGGAAAATACAAAAACAAAAACTACAAAACATCACCCCGACAACCCGGACCACAAAACACCTCCAGGACATCCCGAAACCAGTCCACCAACCCCTGTAACCGGACACAAAAATAAAATACATGCACCTGCGATTCACTTAAACCACAATGAACACACGCCCCAGAATCACGCAAGCCAAGCATACACAACCGCTCATTTGTCGCCAGCGACAAATGCAGAACCCGAAACGGCAATTCACGCTGCTGAGGCGCCAAGAACCGTGCCCCCAAACACGACCAGATACCACCCTAAGCCCAACACGGGAATAAGCCCTCCACTCGAGGCCGCACCCGGGGCAACAACACCCCATACACAGCCTTGCACGAGAAGGACAGAAACCCAGGATGACGGCAGAGCTCCCGAAGAATCCCCTCGGCCCAAGAATAAACAGGGGGGGTAAGCAAGGCCGCCACCTGACAAACCCCCAAATCAACCAAAAAACTGAAGCGAAGCAAGCAGAAAAAAACACCCAGCGTATTCAACCCCCCACCGAGAGCCAGCCCCCGACGCAACGAGACCCAGAAGAGGGCCTTGGCCTTCGTGAAGACGTCAGGAATGGCAACACCCCCCTCTCTCACCCCTAACACCAACGTCGGACTGCGCACCGGTTGATAACGCGCCCACACCACACATATCTATACACCACACTCTCCAAACTCAAGGCCTTCCGACGATCCAACGGGAAACATCGAGCCACAAACCAGACACGCGACAAGACCTTACACGCAACAAGCAGTCCCCTCTGATAAAGCGTCAAAGGACGACGCGACAAAAGGCCAACTGCAACACCAACCGACCGAGAGACAGCACCCCAATTCCACTCCAAGGAGTGGTCATAGGAGGCAAACCAAGTAACCCCAAGAACCCGAATCGAGGAGACCACCGGAAACCACGACCTATCCCACACCAGGCGGGAGGCCCACTCACCGATCCCCATCAACCCCGACTTCGCCCGATTAAGAACGGCCCCCGTAGCGGACTCAAACCGCAGGAGAACGTTCTGGACAGCTCCAACAGAACCCTCCGAAGCTACAAACAGAACGGTGTCGTCAGCATACCCGCAAACGGGTAGCCGGAGACCGGACGGCAGACAAGGAGGCACAATCAAGGAACACGCTTTCACCGCCTGGAAAAGAGGTTCCTGAAAAATCACATACAAAAGCATGGACATGGGACACCCCTGACGAACGGAACGGCAAATAGGAAAAAATGAGCTAAAAAACCCATTCACACAAACGCGACTGCGACTCCGGACATACAACAAACGGACCCACCCCACAAACACCACCGGAAAACCAAGCCTCTCCATAGCACTAAAAACAAACTCTAAAGATACCCGATCAAAGGCCTTGGACCAGTCCAAGCTAATCATAGCCGCCGAAAGCCGATACTCGGACGCATAGAGAAGCACGTCACGAAATAAGTCATTGCAATGCATCAGGGCACGGCCAGGCACACCACAAAATTGCTCCATAGAGAGCACCGACGCAACGACACCCCGACATCGACGCGCTAAAACCTTAGAAATAATTTTATAATCAACATTTAAGAGCGTAATAGGCCTCCAATTGGAAAACAACTGCAAATCGCCCGGCTTCGGGAGCAGCCGCACGATCCCGTCACAAAAGGAATCAGGCAGAGCACCCAAACGCAAACACGCCTGCACCACTTCCAAAAGCACCTCCCCCAACACATCCCCGCAGAGTTGAGGCAGTTGATACTGGTAAGGATTGGTATGTGTACCTTGACTTTAGCAAAGCTTTTGATACAGTGCCACATGAAAGTGATTAAAAAGATAGAGGCTCATGGTATTGGGGGTGGTATACTAAGTTGTTTAGGGCATGGCTATATATTAAGTTGGATTAATCACTTCAGGACGGTGTAAATATGAAAAATATGTAAATATGGAAGCCGTATCATAAGGTTTGCTTAAGTCAAGGTACACAACATTACAAACCTTTCCACAAAATATATAGATGACATTTTTTACTGTTTCAGTTTAGTCTGTCAAAATAACACAATTAAGAAAAAATGTTCCCGGTTTGTTCAGAGTTCAGATTTCTACGTTCTAATTTCGTTGTACGTCGGTAAATATACTATGGTCCTCATCGTTACTGTAAGTACTACCAAAACTGGAGGATGGGCTGGTATATTATACTTGTGTTATTATCAGTGCAGATCGCATCACAAATGCTTTCACGACGTAAGAAATAGCTGGAATCCTTTGCAATCTTAGAAGTTACAGATTAAATAAACATCTATATATTAAACTTGCCAGACACATTAAACTTGTGTTAGTTTCATTGCAGATCGCACCCGAAATGCCCGCCAGGAGGGAAGCTACCCACTACACCTACTTGGACCTGCCAGATAGCGTGAAACTCAACATGAAGAAACTGCAAGATTCTCTCTGGAGCAAAGCCAAGGAGCTCAAACATGTTGCAGCCGACCCAGACCACGGGCACATCAGCCTCGGCTACTTCATACTAGACAGAGGTAAGGAGTTGGGGAAGTGCTAGTAAATAAGTAGTGAAGATGAGAGTTAGGAGAACTGGTCAGTGGGAAGTTTACAGTCATTTGAGGATCAATAAAATGTGTTATCCAATCTAAGCTGCTTGTTGATTAGCTTGTGGTGGAAGAAGCTAAGTTAGGTTCTTGGATTTTAATATATTGTATATAATGAACTGAAAAGAGTGTGATTTATCTGCGCTAAAATATAGTGGGACTGCAATGAGATTGAACTGCAGTCTCCGTGGTGTAGTGGGCAGTCTCCGTGGTGTAGTGGTAAGATACTCGCCTGGCGTTCCGCGAGCGCTATGTCATGGGTTCGTATCCTGGCCGGGGAGGATTTACTGGGCGCAATTCCTTAACTGTAGCCTCTGTTTAACGCAACAGTAAAATGTGTACTTGGATGAAAAAACGATTCTTCGCGGCAGGGGATCGTATTCCAGGGACCATAGGATTAAGGACGTGCCCGAAACGCTACGCGTACTAGTGGCTGTACAAGAATGTAACGACTCTTGTATATATCTCAAAAAAAAAAAAAAAAAAAAAACTCGCGTCCCTTGACTTGTACTACCAGTTGAACCATGACTAAAGAAATATCTCTAGTATTATTACTTGAAGTGTGAAAGGTACCAACATTATCGACAGTATACATGTATCGGTAAAACTATGTTTGTTTTTAAATTTAAATATTTTTTTCCAAATATGCGTATATACATAACAGGTTAAAAAGTTATAAAATTCGTATTTTGTAATTTCAGAAAGATGGAGCGAGGTAGATAAGCGTAAGCAGACAGATGAGAATGTTGTGGTCGACATTCGTCAACTGATTGCGAAGTTCATGGTAAGTACAACAACCTCGTACCTGTTAAATTGATCAATAAATGCAAACTAAACTGCATAACTGATGAAAGATGTTCAGGTTTCGTAAATGTTCGATTTAGCTTCATTGCACTTATTAAACCCATTAAGAACATAAGAATGAAAGTAAGTGCAGAAGGCCTATTTGCACATATGAGATAGCTCTTGTATATATCCACCCATCTTGTATACATCTTGTATATATCCAATCTCATTCATATTCATGTTTAACCTTCTCTTGAAACAATCAAGGTACCCCACTGCTAATATGTTACACAGTAATTAGTTCCACACAATATCAACCATGTTACCGAACCAGTATTATCCATTATCCCATTACATTTTGCAGGGGGTAATGATGTTGGACGAGTTAGGAGTGAGGAACTAATACAGAGATTCAGGACAGCCATTGAATTAGTTAGGAGCAAGGGAGGAATCCCGATCATATATGGCATTCTTCCAAGATAGGGAGTGGGAAATGAATGGATGTCGAGGGCAATTGGTGTCAATTGCCGGCTGGAAAGATATTACAAATCAAATGCAATATTTTTCATAGACAACTGGGAACACTTCTATGGAAGAAATGAAATGTATGCTCGTGATGGGGTGCATCTATCGAGGGCTGGGGTTGTTGCTGTTGCGAACTCTTTGGAATAAGTGGTTAGAGGTGTTTGTTTGGGTTTAAACTGTTAGTAGATAGAGGTATGGGAATTGATTTGGAGGAAGGAGGTAATAAAAGTATGTGTTTGTGGGAGAAAGGAATTGGCAAAATGATCAGGGAAAGAGAAGGGCCTCAAAATAACAATTCACTTAGGGTATATTACCCTAACAGTTTTTTTTTTTTCTACCACAGACGTGGCCACACATTTACAATGCTAACCAGCATATATACATTTTCTTCTGTCCTCCATGGACAGGGTTAGAGAAATGTTAAACATAGAGTTCAAGGGTTTATTGAACACTCAACCACAGAAGGTGATTCGGTGCTTTTAAAATGCTAAGCTAACCTACATACGTAAATACATAGATACACAGATTTACATATGCCCTACATAAAGTGTTTGATGTGTCTTTTACATAGTGTCATTAATGTACATTCACAAAGGTGAAATGTAATTCTGATCAGCTTCCATATATACTTTATACCCTTACATATACATACATATATACACACACATGCATTCACATACATCTGTCTCATTTACTCTGACAGGGTGAGATAGCTGATAAAGAAACTAGTGTGCAATGAAGCACTTAATCACTGAAGGTGATGAAGGTGCTTTTACAAGCTCAGGTTATATAGTTACATCATATAACATTGAATAAATGATATATTGAATATAACATTGAATAAGTGATATATTACATGGTCAATCTTGGATACAAGTCCAATATATCATCAAGTGTTCCAGTACTCATATAGTAATTACAGAGTTCAGCATACCTTAGCCCAGGAGGGCGAAAGTCAGTCAGTATGGGACATTCTACAATATAATGTTCAAGAGAGTGCATGTTTTCTCTTTCACAAAGTTGACACATTGTGTACTCGACATTTAGGTTTTGAGAAAGCTGCCAGATACGTCTATATCCCAGGCGTATTCTGGCCACTATAACATCACATTGCCGGGTTCTTGTTCTATTAGTCCCATATGTGAATGTCTCCTCACGATATCTATCATAATATTTAATGCTACAACTTTCAGGTCTTTGTGAATTTGTTAGGTCGGTGAGATTTTCATTAGATATTTGTTTAAGTATTCTCTTTGTCACTGCTAATAACAGTAGAAGTCTAAGAAATAAAATTAACGAATTAAATGCTCTTGTCTGCACAGAAAAAAATAGATAGTATTGCACTTACCGAAACGTGGATGAATGTAGAAAATAGAGAACACAGATATATTAGACAAGGAGGTGGAGTAGCCATATATGTCAGGGACAATTTGCAATGTAGTCTCAAAGAGGGAATCAAAACTGAGCCACACAGAAACTATTTGGATAGAATTAAACGAAAAAGCAAATAATAATATAATAGGAGTTATATATAGGCCACCAAATTTAGACAGAATGGAAGCAAAGCATCTATGGGATGAAATATCTAGGGCATCTAGATCTAACAGTATTTATGTCATGGGTGACTTTAATTTTAGTGGAATAAACTGGTTGAACAAAACCGGGAATAGTGAAGCAGAAGATTTTCTAGAATTTATTGACGCTTGCTTTCTTACGCAACACATTAAGGAACCAACACGGGAAAATAATATTTTAGATTTAGTGTTAACTAACAGGGAAACACAAATTAATGACATCGAAATAGGGAGTGAGCTAGGGAACAGTGATCACAAAGAAATCAGATTTAGCATAGAATGGAATAGACCTGTAGGAGAAAATTCTGTTAAAGTGCCAGATTTTCGAAAAGCTGATTTTAATAGCCTAAGAATTTTTTTGGATCAAATTGATTGGAAAGTCTTTGGTATGGGGTGTGGGCCGGTCTTGGAGCGAGACATGAACCCAGCAATAGGTGACGTAAATGGGGATTTCGATGTGGATTCAATATATAACTTATTTAAGAATATTCTAAACAAAGCACAGGAACGTAGTATACCATAGAAATTGAATAGATCGAATACTAATGACCCAAAGTGGATAACAAAGAATTTGAAGAACCTTATAGGTAAAAAGAGAGCTTGGTACAAAAGGATTAAAAATGGGGAGGTCACTTTAGAACAGGAATTCGTACAACTGGTTAGAAATGTTAAAGGGATAAGGAAAGCAAAAAGAAAATATGAAGTTCGCATAGCAGGGCAAGAAAAGACAAATCCTAAAGGTTTTTTTCAGTTATATCGAACTAAGACTAGGGAAAGGATAGGTCCATTAAAAACTGAGACAGGTCAAATAACAGATAGTGATGAAGAGATGAGTAGTATTTTTAATAAATATTTTGTATCTGTATTTACTAAAGAGGAACTTAACAATATGCCTTCAGCCGAACAAGTCTATGTGGGTGGGGACGAGGACAGGTTGACGAGTTTAGCAGTTACCAGGGAGGATGTTCCTAAACAAATAGTAAAACTCAAACCAAACAAATCCCCAGGGCCGGATGAAGTGTTTGCCAGGGTGCTTAAAGAATGTGAAGAGGAGCTTTGTGACCCACTGTCAACCATATTTAATAAATCAATAGAGTCAGGCAGAGTGCCAGAGTTTTGAAAAGTTGCTAATGTGATACCAGTTTATAAGAAAGGAGATAGATCACTTGCGTCTAACTATCGAGCAATTAGCCTAACGTCTATTCTGGGAAAGTTACTCGAATCTATAATAGCAAATAAAATTCGTCTTCATCTTGAAAAACATAAATTAATAATTGAGTCGCAACATGGTTTTATAAATGGCCGTTCATGTTTAACAAATTTGTTATCTTTTTATTCTAGCATAGTTGAGGCAGTTGATAGTGGTAAGGATTGTGATGTTGTGTACCTTGACTTTAGCAAAGCTTTTGATACAGTGCCACATGAAAGACTGATTAAAAAGATAGAGTCTCATGGTATTGGGGGTGCTATATTAAGCTGGATTAGGGCATGGCTATACCCAAGGAAACAGAGTTAGTATAAATGGAGTCAAGTCAGAGTGGGAAAATGTTTTAAGTGAAGTACCTCAAGGCTCTGTCCTGGGACCTCTGTTGTTTATAATATATATAAATGATTTAGATTCAGGTTTGAGTAGCAACATTTGCAAATTTGCCGATGATACGAAAATCGGTAGGGAAATTAATTCGGAGGAGGACTCACTATCACTTCAAGTTGATCTAGATAGGGTTTTGAAATGGTCAAAAGATTGGCAAATGCAGTTTAATGCTGATAAATGTAAAGTTCTGAGGTTAGGTAATGATGAAAGAGTTACAAGATACGAGCTAGATGGTGTTGAGATTGCGAAGTCGGATTGCGAAAGGGATCTGGGAGTTATGATTAGTAAGAATTTAAAACAAAAGGATCAATGCATAAATGTTCGTAATAAGGCAAATCGGACACTTGGATTTATTAATCGCAGCGTTAGCAACAAGACACCTGGTGTGGTTCTCAACTATATCTTGCTCTAGTTAGGCCCCATTTAGACTATGCAGTTCAGTTTTGGTCGCCATATTATAGAATGGATATAAATTCACTTGAACGTGTCCAGCGTAGGATGACAAAGTTAATTCCCCAAATTAGAAATCTTTCATATGAAGAAAGATTAACAAAGCTTAAGTTGCATTCACTGGAAAGGCGAAGAGTTTGGGGTGACATGATAGAGGTTTACAAGTGGATGAATGGATATAACAAAGGGGATATTAATAGGGTATTAAAAGTATTTTATTTGATTTATGTGGAAATTTATTTAAAATGTAATATACTCTGTAGCTAAGTTATGGACATTTTTGTTGTAATATTATTTAGCATTAGAGTTGGTGAAGAAGACACTCTGAGACGTAGTTATCATTACCTTACCATTTGATTGGTAAGGAAATGTATACTAATCAAGGAATTTTCTCATCAGATTCATATGCAAACTGATGTCCATTTTTTATTTTTTGTTTAGGCCTATTTATGAGTTCTACTCTTGATAATAAATATTTCACCGAAGAGTATTTTAGTTACCCTAATTTAGAACACGAATATCATAGACTCATCCTGTGAGTTTATTGTGCACCCCATACTCATCCTGCGAGTCTTACGTGCACACCATACTCATCCTCTGCGCGGTAATTTATTGTGCAACCCATACTCATCCTGTTACCAATAGTTTGTGCAACCCATACTCATCCTGTTAGTTTAGTTTAACAGGATGAGTTTAGTTTATTGTGAAACCTATACTCGTCTTATGAGTAGTAGTTTATTATGCACCTCATACTCATCCTGTGAGTCATAGTACATTGTGAATCCCTTTCTCATCGAGTGAATTTTTGCTTACTTTGCTCTCCATACTCATCCTCCGCGTGTTAGTTCCTTGTACAACCCATACACATCCTGTGATTGGTAATTCATTGTGTACCCTATACTCATCCTGCGAGTGGTAGTTAATTTTGCATCCTATACTCGTCATCAAGAAGTGTATCTTACCAGCATGGTAATATAAATTAAGAATATAGGCATAAGTGCAGTACATCACTGAATTCACATCGAAGGTCTATATTGGAGCTTTAACTCTAGCAGAATTGTTTATAAACAGATCAGCCGAGACTCATTAATTTGATTTGTCAAGTTATGAGAGATCCCCCGGAGAGGAAGTCTCAAGCATGTGCGCGCGACTACCATGTACCAGGAAGCAGCGGGTGACGAGAAAGATTTAATAGCACCTGGGAAGAAAAGCCCAGGAGTTCGAGTTCGATAACCATCGTAAAGTCAAGAATAACAGTGGCAGAGAACCTTCAGTACACCACTCTACACCCTGTCGTCCAGTAGACAGTGGCACCCACGGCGGTCCGCACACTTCAACTGTCCCATCTTCCACATGGCCGTCAGACGAGATGTGGAAGAATCTTGCCCATGTATTAAGAAACTCTTAAGCTCGCGAACAATTTTCTGGATTATAGACAATTCAGTACATCCGCCAGAAGAATGGTTGACACTTGTGGACAACCTGTGGAGGTTCATGAAGACTGCTGTGGTAGCCTGTTCTTGCAAGCTGAGGTATCGGTTTGTGGACTTTGAGCTATATGGACCAACAATATTGAGGGCTAAGATACCAAAGAGCAGCAGCCCGTCCTCCTAAGGTTTCCCAATGTCAAGAAAATGGTCAATTTAAACCCGCTAAACACACACCGAAACTACGACGTTGGTACAACGTTCTAACAAGTTTTAATACCTCTTAACCAGTTATAACAACCAATATAGCAAGTTGTAACAACGTTCTAATACGTCATAAACACGTTAAGTCAAGATGTAACAACTTGTAATAAAGTTGTAACAAGCGGAAAATAGAGACAGTTTCGGTTTTGTGTTTCCAGGGAAGTGTCTTCTCCTAACCTACCAGAGAACATTGTTGATTTGTGGAACCAATTGCCACGTAACATGGTGGAGGTGGGGTCCCTCGATTGTTTCAAGCATGGGTTGGACATGTATATGAGTGATTGATTGATTGATGAAGATTAAGCCACCCAAGAGGTGGCACGGGCATGAATAGCCCGTAAGTGGTGGCCCTTTCGAGCCATTACCAGTATCAAAAGATGATACTGGAGATCTGTGGAGGCGCAACTGCACCCTGCGTGACGGGAGATGTCTCCCGGACCAAGTGGTGACCAAATGGTCTATATGAGTGGGATTGGGTGGTTATAAATAGGAGCTGCCTCGTATGGGCCAATAGGCCTTCTGCAGTTGCCTTTGTTCTTAAGACCCAGAACAGAAACCGGGACACTACGTCACTTTCGCGAACCGCTTCCAATATTTTAGTACGACAATTTTTGGTCCTAGGGCCTTGCATACAAGCGAAACGCGACGTTCTTTGTTGGAGGAGAGGTTGATTAAATTGGAGGACAGGTTGGTTAGTAGTGGTTCCCTTCCCTGCATCTGTGGCTAGCACACAGATGCAGGGAAGGGAACTATCAGGAGAAAGCGCAACACCATTACAACTATATGGCACTGGGAAGCGAGTGTCATAAGGATTAAGGATGGGATGGGGGAGACGAATGATGCCCAACTACTTGGGCTGTCGACTGACGGATATTGAACGCCTACCTGCATGCAGCGAGACCGTCACTCTACCGTCCATTCCAAGTGGTTGGACGTCTGGGAATTGGATCACACTAGGTAGTCGTAGATAGTGACTAGAGCCATGTAATGATTAAGGCCTTTCATCTACACGTTGAGGTGGTCAAACGCTCTCCAGAGATCTCCACACCGGCAGTTTAATCTTTTTGTTCACCGAGTCATCATCAATTAGGGGCGCCTGGTGTCCCCCGGACACTTGGCTGCTAAATTGTGGGTGAAAGTTGGCACTCGCACTCTTTAACCTCTCTCACGAGACCCTGGCATCGTTTGCCAGACCACACTTCACATTGTTACTAAACTTAAACAAAACCAGACAAAATGATACCCTGACTGACCAAACTAAATAAATGTAAAGGTATTACAGTCATTGATCAAATGAACAAAGTCGAACAAAAACTATGAAGGGCACAAGTGGGAAACATGAGGAGGAAGAGCAGCAGCAGCCGCCTTCTCCAGCTGCTCTGCATACATCCTGAGGACACCCAATTATTCATCAATACCTTCTACATTAATTATAAAATCGATTACCGGGAGTAACTTCTGTGTAAAATCCCTCTGTTTGAAGGTTACCTCAAGAGGCTCAATATTTATGACCATGTGCGCGCCCACGCGAGTGCTGTACGTGTGTTCATCCAGGTGTGGTAATGGAGGTTGAGCTTCAGCTCCACACGCGCCATGTGCTCTAGACGAGTACCTGGTGCCTTCAACCACCCCCCTCCTAGTTCAAATAACTTTATTGAGAAAAGGAAGCACATCTCAAAAGGCCAGAGTAGCTTGGACTATTTCTACCCTCGTCTATATATATTGTCCAATTGGCTCTCAAACCCATTATACCCATATCAGTGTAAAACAAATGCATAACACAAACTATGAGATGTATAACATTAGAAGCTATTGACAGTCATCTTCTAAATCTCAAACCAACTGAATCCTATGCCTTTACTGATGCCTCTGTGCAGTTAGGCACTGGTTACCTGGTTGATGGGGTTCTGGGAGTTCTTCTACTCCCCAAGCCCGGCCCGAGGCCAGGCTCGACTTGTGAGAGTTTGGTCCACCAGGCTGTTGCCTGGAGCGGCCCGCAGGCCCACATTACCCACCACAGTCCGGTTGGTCCGGCACTCCTTGGAGGAATAAATCTAGTTTCCTCTTGAAAATGTCCACGGTTGTTCCGGCAATATTTCTTATGCTTGCTGGGAGGACGTTGAACAACCACGGACCTCTGATGTTTATACATCAGATTGTGCCTATGGCACCTCTGCTCTTCACTGGTTCTATTCTACATTTTCTTCCATGTCGTTCACTCCAGTACGTTGTTATTTTACTGTGTAGATTTGATACTTGGCCCTCCAGTATCTTCCAGGTGTATATTATTTGATATCTCTCTCGTCTTCTTTCTAGTGAGTACATTTGGGCTTTGAGACGATCCCAATAATTTAGGTGCTTTATTGCGTCTATGCGTGCCGTATATATTCTCTGTATTCCCTCTATTTCAGCAATCTCTCCTGCTCTGAAGGGGGAAGTGAGTACTGAGCAGTACTCAGGACGGGACAACCATTGTGATGGGATCCCTGGATTTGAAAGTTCTCGTACTCCATCCTATCATTTTTCTGGCTATCGCAATATTTGCTAGGTTATGCTCCTTAAACGTTAGGTCGTCAGACATTATTATTCCCAAATCCTTTACATGCTGTTTTCTTACTATGGGTACATTTGATTGTGTTTTGTACTCTGTATTATGTTTAAGGTCCTCATTTTTACCTTACCTGAGTACCTGGAATTTATCACTGTTAAACATCATGTTATTTTCTGATGCCCAGTCGAAAACTTTATTAATATCAGCTTGAAGTTTTTCAATGTCCTCAGCCGAGGTAATTTTCATACTGATTTTTGTGTCATCTGCAAAAGATGATACGAAGCTGTGACTTGTATTTTTGTCTATATCTGATATGAGAATAAGGAAAAGCAGCGGTGCAAGGACTGTACCCTGAGGTACAGAGCTTTTCACTGCACTTGGACTAGATTTTATATGGTTGACAGTTACTCGCTGAGTCCTGTTTGACAGAAAACTGAGTATCCAGCGTCCTACTTTACCGGTTATTCCCATTGACTTCATTTTGTGTGCTATCACGCCATGGTCACATTTATCGAAAGCCTTTGCGAAGTCCGTGTATATCACATCAGCATTCTGTTTCTCTCCTAATGCCTCAGTGACAATGTCGTAGTGCTCAAGTAGCTGTGAGAGGCGCGATCTTCCCGCTCGAAATCCATGTTGGCCTGGGTTGTGAAGGTCATTGGTCTCCATGAAATTGGTGACCTGACTCCTAATCACTCTCTCAAATACTTTTATGATGTGCGATGTTAGTGCAACTGGTCTATAATTTTTTGCCAATGCTTTGCTCCCTCCCTTGTGTAGAGGGGCTATGTCTGCTACTTTAAGTGCATCTGGTATCTCCCCCGTGTCCAAGCTCTTCCTCCACACTATACTGAGTGCCTGTGCTACCGGCACTTTGCATTTCTTTATAAATATTGAATTCCATGAGTCTGGACCTAGGGCCGAGTGCATGGGCATGTTTTCAATATCTTTTTCAAAATTTAGTGCGCTCGTGTTTATATCAGTTATATTTACAGGGGTTTGAATATCCCGCATAAAGAAATTGTCTGGATCTTCCCCTTTCATGTTGTTTATTGGAGTGCTAAACATGTCCTCATACTGCTTTTTTAGGATTTCACTAATTTCTTTGTCATCCTCTGTGTATGAACCTTCACTTGTACGAATAGGTCCAATACTGGCAGTGGTTTTTGCTTTTGATTTCGCATATGAGAAGAAATATTTTGGATTTTTCTTTATTTCCTGAATTGCTTTCTGTTCTAACTGCCTTTCTTCAGTTTCATATGAGTGTTTCAATTTCCGCTCGATTTCTTCAATCTCCCTATTTAAATTATTCCTTCTTAGACGGGAAATTCGTGTCTGCATAAGTAAGTAATTATCAAAAGAAGGCACCAAACCGGGAAGGCTATGTAGCACCATCAAATACGCAGAATAATCAGAGGGCGCTAAATATCACCAAGGATGCCAATACGAGAACAAAAACGCATAAGGCGAACGATATCAAAAGTATCCGAGTCACCAAGAATTCTATCGAGGGACAGGTGACCGCGAGGGGCGGTCGGAAAGCAAGACACACGCTCGTCCTGGAAGTCAGGACATTCAAGAAGGACATGCACGACCGTAAGAGGGACAATGCAACTAGGACAATAAGGGGCAGGGCGGCGCTCCATCAAGTGACCATGGGTTAAGCGAGTATGGCCAATACGCAACCTCGCCAGAGCTGTTTCCCACCTCCGGTTACGGTGGAAGGAGGACGGCCACGAGGAAACACAAAATTTAAGAGTACGTAGCTTGTTACCAGTAACAGACAACCAAGAAGCCTGCCAACGGGTAAGGACTGAGGAATGGATAACCGGGTAAAAGTCGGAATACGGAATGCCTTTACGAGAGATGGGACAAGAGCGGACAGCTTCCTTGGCGGCAGCATCCGCACGCTCATTTAAAAGACACACCAATATGGCTGGGAACCCAACAAAACTCAACCGACTTAAATGTACTGTGAACGAGAAACAGCCAATGCTGGATCTCGACAACTACTGGCTGAACCGGATTAAAGGACCCGAGAGCCATGAGGGCACTACGAGAGTCAACAACAACTACAAAGGAAGACTGACATAAGAACATAAGAACAAAGGTAACTGCAGAAGGCCTATTGGCCCATACGAGGCAGCTCCTATTCTATAACCACCCAATCCCACTCATATACTTGTCCAACCCGTGCTTGAAACAATCGAGGGACCCCACCTCCACAATGTTACGCGGCAATTGGTTCCACAAATCAACAACCCTGTTACTGAACCAGTATTTACCCAAGTCTTTCCTAAATCTAAACTTATCCAATTTATACCCATTGTTTCGTGTTCTGTCCTGTGTTGATACTTTTAATACCCTATTAATATCCCCCCGGTTATGTCCATTCATCCACTTGTAAACCTCTATCATGTCACCCCTAACTCTTCGCCTTTCCAGTGAATGCAACTTAAGCTTTGTTAATCTTTCTTCATATGAAAGATTTCTAATTTGGGGAATTAACTTAGTCATCCTACGCTGGACACGTTCAAGTGAATTTATATCCATTCTATAATATGGCGACCAAAACTGAACTGCATAATCTAAATGGGGCCTAACTAGAGCAAGATATAGCTGAAGAACCACACCAGGTGTCTTGTTACTAACGCTGCGATTAATAAATCCAAGTGTCCGATTTGCCTTATTACGAACATTTATGCATTGATCCTTTTGTTTTAAATTCTTACTAATCATAACTCCCAGATCCCTTTCGCAATCCGACTTCGCAATCACAACACCATCTAGCTCGTATCTTGTAACTCTATCATCCTTACCTAACCTCAGAACTTTACATTTATCAGCATTAAACTGCATCTGCCAATCCTTTGACCATTTCAAAACCCTATCTAGATCAACTTGAAGTGATAGTGAGTCCTCCTCCGAATTAATTTCCCTACCGATTTTCGTATCATCGGCAAATTTGCAAATGTTGCTACTCAAACCTGAATCTAAATCATTTATATATATTATAAACAACAGAGGTCCCAGGACAGAGCCTTGAGGCACTCCACTTACAACATATTTCCACTCTGACTTGATTCCATTTATACTAACTCTCTGTTTCCTTTGGTATAGCCATGCCCTAATCCAGCTTAATATAGCACCCCCAATACCATGAGACTCTATCTTTTTAATCAGTCTTTCATGTCTTTCATGGGATCGAGGGACCCAACCTCCACCACGTTACGCGGCAATTGGTTCCACAAATCTACAACCCTGTTACTGAACCAGTATTTACCCAAGTCTTTCCTAAATCTAAACTTATCCAATTTATACCCATTGTTTCGTGTTCTGTCCTGTGTTGATACTTTTAATACCCTATTAATATCCCCCTTGTTATGTCCATTCACCCACTTGTAAACCTCTATCATGTCGCCCCTAACTCTTCGCCTTTCCAGTGAATGCAACTTAAGCTTTGTTAATCTTTCTTCATATGAAAGATTTCTAATTTGGGGAATTAACTTAGTCATCCTACGCTGGACACGTTCAAGTGAATTTATATCCATTCTATAATATGGCGACCAAAACTGAACTGCATAATCTAAATGGGGCCTAACTAGAGCAAGATATAGCTTGAGAACCACACCAGGTGTCTTGTTACTAACGCTGCGATTAATAAATCCAAGTGTCCGATTTGCCTTATTACGAACATTTATGCATTGATCCTTTTGTTTTAAATTCTTACTAATCATAACTCCCAGATCCCTTTTGCAATCCGACTTCGCAATCACAACACCATCTAGCTCGTATCTTGTAACTCTATCATCATTACCTAACCTCAGAACTTTACATTTATCAGCATTAAACTGCATCTGCCAATCCTTTGACCATTTCAAAACCCTATCTAGATCAACTTGAAGTGATAGTGAGTCCTCCTCCGAATTAATTTCCCTACCGATTTTCGTATCATCGGCAAATTTGCAAATGTTGCTACTCAAACCTGAATCTAAATCATTTATATATATTATAAACAACAGAGGTCCCAGGACAGAGCCTTGAGGCACTCCACTTACAACATTTTCCCACTCTGACTTGATTCCATTTATACTAACTCTCTGTTTCCTTTGGTATAGCCATGCCCTAATCCAGCTTAATATAGCACCCCCAATACCATGAGACTCTATTTTTTTAATCAGTCTTTCATGTGGCACTGTATCAAAAGCTTTGCTAAAGTCAAGGTATACAACATCGCAATCCTTACCACTATCAACTGCCTCAACAATGCTAGAATAAAAGGATAACAAATTTGTTAAACATGAACGGCCATTTATAAAACCATGTTGCGACTCAATTATTAATTTATGTTTTTCAAGATGAAGACGAATTTTATTTGCTATTATAGATTCGAGTAACTTTCCCACAATAGACGTTAGGCTAATTGGTCGATAGTTAGACGCAAGTGATCTATCTCCTTTCTTAAAAACTGGTATCACATTAGCAACTTTCCAAAACTCTGGCACTCTGCCTGACTCTATTGATTTATTAAATATGGTTGACAGTGGGTCACAAAGCTCCTCTTTGCATTCTTTAAGCACCCTGGCAAACACTTCATCCGGCCCTGGGGATTTGTTTGGTTTGAGTTTTACTATTTGTTTAAGAACATCCTCCCTGGTAACTGCTAAACTCGTCAACCTGTCCTCGTCCCCACCCACATAGACTTGTTCGGCTGAAGGCATATTGTTAAGTTCCTCTTTAGTAAATACAGATACAAAATATTTATTAAAAATACTACTCATCTCTTCATCACTATCTGTTATTTGACCTGTCTCAGTTTTTAATGGACCTATCCTTTCCCTAGTCTTAGTACGATATAACTGAAAAAACCCTTTAGGATTTGTCTTTGCTTGCCCTGCTATGCGAACTTCATAGTTTCTTTTTGCTTTCCTTATCTCTTTTTTAACATTTCTAACCAGTTGTACGAATTCCTGTTCTAAAGTGACCTCCCCATTTTTAATCCTTTTGTACCAAGCTCTCTTTTTACCTATAAGGTTCTTCAAATTCTTTGTTATCCACTTTGGGTCATTAGTATACGATCTATTCAATTTGTATGGTATACTACGTTCCTGTGCTTTGTTTAGAATATTCTTAAATAAGTTATATATTGAATCCACATCGAAATCCCCATTTAAGTCACCTATCGCTGGGTTCATGTCTCGCTCCAAGACCGGCCCACACCCCATACCCAAGCCTTTCCAATCAATTTGACCCAAAAAATTTCTTAGGCTATTAAAATCAGCTTTTCGAAAATCTGGCACTTTAACAGAATTTTCTCCTACTGGTCTATTCCATTCTATGCTAAATCTGATTTCTTTGTGATCACTGCTCCCTAGCTCACTCCCTATTTCGATGTCATTAATTTGCGTTTCCCTGTTAGTTAACACTAAATCTAAAATATTATTTTCCCGTGTTGGTTCCTTAATGTGTTGCGTAAGAAAGCAATCGTCAATTAATTCTAGAAAATCTTCTGCTTCACTATTCCCTGTTTTGTTCAACCAGTTTATTCCGCTAAAATTAAAGTCACCCATGACATAAATACTGTTAGATCTAGATGCTCTAGATATTTCATCCCATAGATGCTTTGCTTCCATTCTGTCTAAATTTGGTGGCCTATATATTACTCCTATTATAATATTATTAGCTTTTTCGTTTAATTCAATCCAAATAGTTTCTGTGTGTGGCTCTGTTTTGATTCCCTCTTTGAGACTACATTTCAAATTGTCCCTAACATATATGGCTACTCCACCTCCTCGTCTAATATATCTATCTGTGTGAAATAGTTTAAATCCATATATTTGATATTCAGCTAATAGTTCTCTATTTTCTACATTCATCCACGTTTCGGTAAGTGCAATAATATCTATTTTTTCTGTGCAGACAAGAGCATTTAATTCGTTAATTTTATTTCTTAGACTTCTACTGTTAGTGTAATATACCCTAAGTGAATTGTTATTTTGCGGACCTTCTCTTTCCCTGATCGTTTTGCCAATTTTGCCAGACAACGAGAAAGCAGGAGACGAAGAGCATAGAGAATAGCATAAAGTTCTGCTGTAAAGATGTATGCAGTATATATTGGGAATGCTGTGTGCAGTATATGTTGGGAATGAAATGATCATGTCTGGTACACAGAGATTGAACAATTTGGCAAGCACGACAGACTGATCTATTGGGTATTTATAAGAACATAAGAACATAAGAACAAAGGTAACTGCAGAAGGCCTATTGGCCCATACGAGGCAGCTCCTATTCTATAACCACCCAATCCCACTCATATACTTGTCCAACCCGTGCTTGAAACAATCGAGGGACCCCACCTCCACAATGTTACGCGGCAATTGGTTCCACAAATCAACAACCCTGTTACTGAACCAGTATTTACCCAAGTCTTTCCTAAATCTAAACTTATCCAATTTATATCCATTGTTTCGTGTTCTGTCCTGTGTTGATACTTTTAATACCCTATTAATATCCCCCCGGTTATGTCCATTCATCCACTTGTAAACCTCTATCATGTCACCCCTAACTCTTCGCCTTTCCAGTGAATGCAACTTAAGCTTTGTTAATCTTTCTTCATATGAAAGATTTCTAATTTGGGGAATTAACTTAGTCATCCTACGCTGGACACGTTCAAGTGAATTTATATCCATTCTATAATATGGCGACCAAAACTGAACTGCATAATCTAAATGGGGCCTAACTAGAGCAAGATATAGCTTGAGAACCACACCAGGTGTCTTGTTACTAACGCTGTGATTAATAAATCCAAGTGTCCGATTTGCCTTATTACGAACATTTATGCATTGATCCTTTTGTTTTAAATTCTTACTAATCATAACTCCCAGATCCCTTTCGCAATCCGACTTCGCAATCACAACACCATCTAGCTCGTATCTTGTAACTCTATCATCATTACCTAACCTCAGAACTTTACATTTATCAGCATTAAACTGCATCTGCCAATCCTTTGACCATTTCAAAACCCTATCTAGATCAACTTGAAGTGATAGTGAGTCCTCCTCCGAATTAATTTCCCTACCGATTTTCGTATCATCGGCAAATTTGCAAATGTTGCTACTCAAACCTGAATCTAAATCATTTATATATATTATAAACAACAGAGGTCCCAGGACAGAGCCTTGAGGCACTCCACTTACAACATTTTCCCACTCTGACTTGATTCCATTTATACTAACTCTCTGTTTCCTTTGGTATAGCCATGCCCTAATCCAGCTTAATATAGCACCCCCAATACCATGAGACTCTATTTTTTTAATCAGTCTTTCATGTGGCACTGTATCAAAAGCTTTGCTAAAGTCAAGGTATACAACATCGCAATCCTTACCACTATCAACTGCCTCAACAATGCTAGAATAAAAAGATAACAAATTTGTTAAACATGAACGGCCATTTATAAAACCATGTTGCGACTCAATTATTAATTTATGTTTTTCAAGATGAAGACGAATTTTATTTGCTATTATAGATTCGAGTAACTTTCCCACAATAGACGTTAGGCTAATTGGTCGATAGTTAGACGCAAGTGATCTATCTCCTTTCTTAAAAACTGGTATCACATTAGCAACTTTCCAAAACTCTGGCACTCTGCCTGACTCTATTGATTTATTAAATATGGTTGACAGTGGGTCACAAAGCTCCTCTTTGCATTCTTTAAGCACCCTAGCAAACACTTCATCCGGCCCTGGGGATTTGTTTGGTTTGAGTTTTACTATTTGTTTAAGAACATCCTCCCTGGTAACTGCTAAACTCGTCAACCTGTCCTCGTCCCCACCCACATAGACTTGTTCGGCTGAAGGCATATTGTTAAGTTCCTCTTTAGTAAATACAGATACAAAATATTTATTAAAAATACTACTCATCTCTTCATCACTATCTGTTATTTGACCTGTCTCAGTTTTTAATGGACCTATCCTTTCCCTAGTCTTAGTACGATATAACTGAAAAAACCCACTTATCTAGCCACTGAGTAACTTAAACAAATAGTAAAACTAAAACCAAACAAATCTCTAGGGCCGGATGAAGTGTTTGCCAGGATGCTTAAAGAATGCAAAGGAGGAGCTTTACGAGACACTATCTACCATATTTAATAAATGAATTGAGTCAGGCAGAATGCCAGAGTCATGGAATGTTGCTAATGATGATGTACCAATTTTTAAGAAAGGAGATATCACTTGCGTCAAACTATCGGTCAATTAGCATAGCGTCTATGGTGGGAAAGTTACTTGAATCGATAATTGCAAATACAATTCGTCTTCATTTTACATAAGAACAAAGGCAACTGCAGAAGGCCTATTGGCCCATACGAGGCAGCTCCTATTTATAACCACCCAATCCCACTCATATACTTGTCCAACCCGCGCTTGAAACAATCGAGGGACCCCACCTCCAGCACGTTACGCGGTAATTGGTTCCACAAATCAGCAACCCTGTTACTGAACCAGTATTTACCCAAGTCTTTCCGAAATCTAAACTTATTCAATTTATACCCATTGTTTCGTGTTCTGTCTTGTGTTGATACTTTTAATACCCTATTAATATCCCCTTTGTTATGTCCATTCACCCACTTGTAAACCTCTATCATGTCACCCCTAACTCTTCGCCTTTCCAGTGAATGCAACTTAAGCTTTGTTAATCTATCTTCATATGAAAGATTTCTAATTTGGGGAATTAACTTAGTCATCCTATGCTGGACACGTTCAAGTGAATTTATATCCATTCTATAATATGGCAACCAAAACTGAACGGCATAATCTAAATGGGGCCTAACTAGAGCAAGATATAGCTTGAGAACCACACCAGGTGTCTTGCTACTAATGCTGCGATTAATAAATCCAAGTGTCCGATTTGCCTTATTACGAACATTTATGCATTGATCCTTTTGTTTTAAATTCTTACTAATCATAACTCCCAGATCCCTCTTGCAATCTGACTTCGCAATCTCAACACCATCTAGCTCGTATCTTGTAACTCTATCATCATTACCTAACCTCAGAACTTTACATTTATCAGCATTAAACTGCATCTGCCAATCCTTTGACCATTTCAAAACCCTATCTAGATCAACTTGAAGTGATAGTGAGTCCTCCTCCGAATTAATTTCCCTGCCGATTTTCGTATCATCGGCAAATTTGCAAATGTTGCTACTCAAACCTGAATCTAAATCATTTATATATATTATAAACAACAGAGGTCCCAGGACAAAGCCTTGAGGCACTCCACTTACAACATTTTCCCACTCTGACTTGATTCCATTTATACTAACTCCTGTTTCCTTTGGTATAGCCATGCCCTAATCCAGCTTAATATAGCACCCCCAATGTCATGAGACTATCTTTTTAATCAGTCTTTCATGTGGCACTGTATCAAAAGCTTTGCTAAAGTCAAGGTACACAACATCACAATCTTTACCACTATCAACTGCCTCAACTATGCTAGAATAAAAAGATAACAAATTTGTTAAACATGAACTGCCATTTATAAAACCATGTCACGACTCAAAATTTTAATTTATGTTTTTCAAGATGAAGACGAATTTTATTTGCTATTATAGATTCGAGTAACTTTCCCACAATAGACGTTAGGCTAATTGGTCGATAGTTAGACGCAAGTGATCTATCTCCTTTCTTAAAAACTGGTATCACATTAGCAACTTTCCAAAATTCTGGCACTCTGCCTGACTATTGATATATTAAATATGGTTGACAGTGGGTCACAAAGCTCCTCTTTGCATTCTTTAAGCACCCTGGCAAACACTTCATCCGGCCCTGGGGATTTGTGTGGTTTGAGTTTTACTATTTGCTTAAGAACATCCTCCCTGGTAACTGCTAAACTCGTCAACCTGTCCTCGTCCCCACCCACATAGACTTGTTCGGCTGAAGTCATATTGTTAAGTTCCTCTTTAGTAAATACAGATACAAAATATTTATTACAAATACTACTCATCTCTTCATCACTATCTGTTATTTGACCTGTCTCAGTTTTTAATGGACCTATCCTTTCCCTAGTCCTATCCTTTCACACTGCCCGAAACGCTGCGCGTGCTAGTGGCTTTACAAGACTGTAATTACCATATTTGTATCCTCACATTCCTTATGTACATTCTTGTATATGCATAAATAAATAAATAAATAAATAGTCTTAGTACGATATAACTGAAAAAAACCTTTAGGATTTGTCTTTGCTTGCCCTGCTATGCGAACTTCATAGTTTCTTTTTGCTTTCCTTATCTCTCTTTTAACATTTCTAACCAGTTGGACGAATTCCTGTTCTAAAGTGACCTCCCCATTTTTAATCCTTTTGTACCAAGCTCTCTTTATACCTATATGGTTCTTCAAATTTTTTGTTATCCACTTTGGGTCATTAGTATTCGATCTATTCAATTTGTATGGTATACTACGTTCCTGTGCTTTGTTTAGAATATTCTTAAATAAGTTATATATTGAATCCACATCGAAATCCCCATTTAAGTCACCTATTGCTGGGTTCATGTCTCGCTCCAAGACCGGCCCACACCCCATACCCAAGACTTTCCAATCAATTTGACCCAAAAAATTTCTTAGGCTATTAAAATCAGCTTTTCGAAAATCTGGCACTTAACAGAATTTTCTCCTACTGGTCTATTCCATTCTATGCTAAATCTGATTTCTTTGTGATCACTGTTCCCTAGCTCACTCCCTATTTCGATGTCATTAATTTGTGTTTCCCTGTTAGTTAACACTAAATCTAAAATATTATTTTCCCGTGTTGGTTCCTTAATGTGTTGCGTAAGAGAGCAATCGTCAATTAATTCTAGAAAATCTTCTGCTTCACTATTCCCTGTTTTGTTCAACCAGTTTATTCCGCTAAAATTAGAGTCACCCATGACATAAATACTGTTAGATCTAGATGCTCTAGATATTTCATCCCATAGGTGCTTTGCTTCCATTCTGTCTAAATTTGGTGGCCTATATATAACTCCTATTATAATATTATTAGCTTTTTCGTTTAATTCTATCCAAAAAGTTTCTGTGTGTGGCTCAGTTTTGATTCCCTCTTTGAGACTACATTTCAAATTGTCCCTAACATATATGGCTACTCCACCTCCTCGTCTAATATATCTATCTGTGTGAAATAGTTTAAATCCATTTATTTGATATTCAGCTAATAGTTCTCTATTTTCTACATTCATCCACGTTTCGGTAAGTGCAATAATATCTATTTTTTTCTGTGCAGACAGACAGAAAACATAAATAAATCATTCACAACATGGATTTTCAAATGGCCGTTCATGTTTAATAAATTTGCTATCATTTTATTCCAGCATAGTTGAGGCAGTTGATAGGGGTACGGACTGTAATGTTGTGTACTTTGACTTTAGCAGAGCTTTTGACACTGGGCCACATGAATGACTGATTAAAAAGATAGAGGCTCATGGTATTGGGGGGGGGGGGTGCTATATGAAGTTGGATTAGGGCATGGCTATACCAAAGGAAACAGTTAGTATAAATGGTGTTAAGTCATTGTCGGAAAATGTTGTAAGAGTGCCTCAAGGCTCTGTTCTGGGACCTCTGTTGTTTATTATATATAAAAAAATTAGATTCAGGTTTGAGTAGCAACATTTGCAAATTTGCCGATTATACAAAAATCGATAGGGAAATAAAAACGGAAGAAGACTCACAATCACTTCAAGTCGATCTAAATAGGGTTTTGAAGTGGTCAATTGATTGGCAAATGCAGTTTAATGCTGATAAATGTAAATTTTTGAGGCTAGGTAATAAGAACATAAGAACAAAGGCAACTGCAGAAGGCCTATTGGCCCATACGAGGCAGCTCCTATTTATAACCACCCAATCGCACTCATATACATGTCCAACCCGCGCTTGAAACAATCGAGGGACCCCACCTCCAGCACGTTATGCGGCAATTGGTTCCACAAATCAACAACCCCGTTACTGAACCAGTATTTACCCAAGTCTTTCCTAAATCTAAACTTATCCAATTTATACCCATTGTTTCGTGTTCTGTCGTGTGTTGATGCTTTTAATACCCTATTAATATCCCCTTTGTTATGTCCATTCATCCACTTATAAACCTCTATCAGTAGTGTAAACCGGGCTATAGAGGGGCCGTTTTGCTTTTTTGGACGGCCCCTCTATGGCCCGGGTGTTTTTCGTTACATTAGGCTTTGGCTCCTCTATGGCCCGGGTGTTTTTTGTTACATTAGGCTTTGGCCCCTCTATGGCCCGGGTGTTTTTCGTTACGTTAGGCTTTGGCCCCTCTATGGCCCGGGTGTTTTTCGTTACATTAGGCTTTGGCCCCTCTATGGCCCGGGTGTTTTTCGTTACATTAGGCTTTGGCCCCTCTATGGCCCGGGTGTTTTTCGTTACATTAGGCTTTGGCCCCTCTATGGCCCGGGTGTTTTTCGTTACATTAGGCTTTGGCCCCTCTATGGCCCGGGTGATTTTCGTTACATTTGGCGACGGTCTTTCATAGGCCCGGGTGATTTTCGTTACCCCGGCGACCCTTGCACAGACATCGCTAATGGTCAATGACATTACGCAGTCTTCATCTTCCCTGTATAAGCCCATTTTCTGTTGTATTTATTCCCAACCCATACTTATCTAGAAGTTATATATTTATAGTGTCTTGCCAAGGATCGTTTATTGAGCATAGAAATGGATGAAATCCACTATCTCCTATTCGTATGAAACAAGTGGTAGTTGCACAGAGTATGAACCATCATGTTTCTTGGGGGTTCACCCCTGTTACCAACCAGTGTTTACCCAGTTCTTTTTCCTAAATTTGAAACTTATCCAATTTATACCCAATGTTTCGTGTTCTGTCTCGTGTTTATAGTTTTAATTAATATCCCTCTTTACTATGACCATTCAGTCACACCTCTATCATGTCACCCCTATTTCTTTTTCGTCTATCTAGAGAATGTAATTTAAGCTTTGTCCATCGTTCTTCAAGGATCGTTTATTGAGCATAGGGCAAATAAAAATGAAAACCCCTACCAGTCATTTATATGAAAAAACAGGGCCCTGGGCATTGCCCAGCAAACACAAATCATCTACACAACGTTCGCCTATCTCTTCCCATAGGTGTGGGAATGATTTGCATTGAGAATGGTGCAGGAGTGCCTTTGAGAAACTTTTACTAAAAAAATCCAAACACAAAGGTTTAATTATAAATTGTTTTTCTACAATTATTTTCTTCCAAATGTAAAACAAATAGTTTTTACATGTTTAAATATAAAATTTATGGTGTTTTTTTGTAAAATTCATTAATAAATTGTGAATGATATATATTGGCTGAATGAAACCTTTAAAATCCATTTAGTTATAATATGAACAAAAAAAAGTAGTTTTCCAAATTTTCTAAAAATCGCTCTTTTTAACACAATTTGACTCCTTATGCATTCCACTAAACACTAATATCATGTTTAAATATATAATTTATGTATTATTCTCTAAGATAATTTATATAAATTATAAAAGTTGCTGGAAAGTGGTGAGAAAGAATCTGAAAACGTTTTGTTGTCTTATATTGGCGTGTTCTTATTAACTAGAGTGAGTAAGAGTGAGCGAGAGTGGGTAAGAGTGAGTAAGAGTGAGTAAGAGTGACTGAAGGTGAGTGAGAGTGCCAGAGAGTGTGTAAGTGTGAGTAAGAGTGAGTATAAGTAAGAGTGACTGAGAGTGAGTAAGAGTGACAGAGTGAGTAAGAGTAAGGGTGACAGAATGAGTAAGAGTGAGAGTAAAGTGATTGAGAGTAAGGGTGAGTATGAGAGTAAGAGTGATTGAGAGTTAGAGTGAGAGTAAGAGTGATTGAGAGTTAGTGAGAGTAAGAGTGATTGAGAGTAAGAGTGATTGAGAGTAAGAGTGATTGAGAGTAAGAGTGATTGGGAGTAAGAGTGATTGAGAGTAAGAGTGATTGGGAGTAAGAGTGATTGGGAGTAGGAGTTAGAGTGAGAGTAGGAGTAAGAATGAGAATAAGAGTGATTGAGAGTAAGAGTGAGTAAGAGTAAGAATGAGAGTAAGAGTGATTGAGAGTAAGAGTGATTGGGAGTAAGAGTGATTGGGAGTAAGAGTAAGAGTGAGAGTAAGAGTAAGAATGAGAATAAGAGTGATTGAAAGTATGAGTGATTGGTAGTAAGAGTAAGAGTAAGAATGAGAGTAGGAGTGATTGAGAGTAGGAGTGATTGGGAGTAGGAGTGATTGGGAGTAAGAGTGATTGAGAGTAAGAGTAATTGAGAGTAAGAGTATGAGAGTAAGAGTGAGAGTGAGTATGAATGGGTAAGGGTGACTGAGAGTGAGTAAGAGTGACAGAGTAAGAATGACAGTAAGAGTGATAGAGAGTAAGAGTGACAGGGAGTAAGAGTGACAGAGAGTAAGAGTGACAGAGAGTAAGAGTGACAGAGAGTAAGAGTGACAGAGAGTAAGAGTGACAGAGAGTAAGAGTGACAGAGTAAGAGTGAGTATGAGAGTGAGTAAGGATGACTGAGAGAAAGAGTGAGTAAGAGTGATTGAGAGTTAGTGAGAGTAAGAGTGATTGAGAGTTAGTGAGAGTAGGAGTGATTGAGAGTAAGAGTGATTGAGAGTAAAAGTGATTGAGAGTAAGAGTGATTGAGAGTAAGAGTGATTGGGAGTAAGAGTGATTGAGAGTAAGAGTGATTGGGAGTAAGAGTGATTGGGAGTAGGAGTAAGAATGAGAATAAGAGTGATTGAAAGTAAGAGTGAGTAAGAGTAAGAATGAGAGTAAGAGTGATTGAGAGTAAGAGTGATTGAGAGTAAGAGTGATTGAGAGTAAGAGTGATTGGGAGTAAGAGTGATTGGGAGTAGGAGTAAGAATGAGAATAAGAGTGATTGAGAGTAAGAGTGAGTAAGAGTAAGAATGAGAGTAAGAGTGATTGAGAGTAAGAGTGATTGAGAGTAAGAGTGATTGAGAGTAAGAGTGATTGGGAGTAAGAGTGATTGAGAGTAAGAGTGATTGGGAGTAAGAGTGATTGGGAGTAGGAGTAAGAATGAGAATAAGAGTGATTGAGAGTAAGAGTGAGTAAGAGTAAGAATGAGAGTAAGAGTGATTGAGAGTAAGAGTGATTGAGAGTAAGAGTGATTGAGAGTAAGAGTGATTGGGAGTAAGAGTGAGTGGGAGTAAGAGTAAGAGTGAGAGTAAGAGTAAGAATGAGAATAAGAGTGATTGAGAGTAAGAGTGATTGGGAGTAAGAGTAAGAGTAAGAGTAAGAATGAGAGTAGGAGTGATTGAGAGTAGGAGTGATTGAGAGTAGGAGTGATTGGGAGTAGGAGTGATTGGGAGTAAGAGTGATTGAGAGTAAGAGTAATTGAGAGTAAGAGTATGAGAGTAAGAGTGAGAGAGTGAGTATGAATGGGTAAGGGTGACTGAGAGTGAGTAAGAATGACAGAGTAAGAGTGACAGAGAGTAAGAGTGACAGAGAGTAAGAGTGACAGAGAGTAAGAGTGACAGAGTAAGAGTGACAGAGAGTAAGAGTGACAGAGAGTAAGAGTGACAGAGTAAGAGTGACAGAGTAAGAGTGACAGAGAGTAAGAGTGACAGAGTAAGAGTGACAGAGTAAGAGTGACAGAGTGTAAGAGTGACAGAGTAAGAGTGACAGAGAGTAAGAGTGACAGAGAGTAAGAGTGACAGAGAGTAAGAGTGACAGAGTAAGAGAGTGAGAGTGATTATGAGAGAGTTAAGAGTGTGAGGTGTGTGAGTGTAGCAGGCCAAGGAGGCAGGATGTGTGGTCACAGGCGAGGCCTAGGCCTCGTGATCTCTAATGTTGGTTTTTATATATATGTTGGATTTTTTGTCCTGTTTCAAATTATAATTATTTAGCAGGAATGTAATAAGATATTGCACAGTATTAATGTGACAATAATATATGCATTATTTCCTTGATAATCAAACTTGTTGTTCAAAGATAATATACAATCTTTGAAGGAAACATTTTGAGAGCGCGAGCTGGCAACACTAGGCTGGTGGTGGTGAGAGAGACATATGGTTAGTTGTTCTCAGACCTTCAGTGGTGAAGGGTGTGTCCCAGCTGGCCGCCACCAGCCGCCACCCGCCGCCCACCACCAGCCGCCACCCGCCGCCACCCGCCACCACCCACCACCAGCCGCCACCCACCACCAGCCGCCACCCGCCACCACCCACCACCAGCCGCCACCCACCACCAGCCGCCACCCGCCGCCACCCACCGCCACCAGCCGCCACCCGCCGCCACCCGCCACCCACCACCAGCCGCCACCCACCACCAGCCGCCACCCGCCACCACCCACCACCAGCCGCCACCCGCCGCCACCCGCCACCACCCACCACCAGCCGCCACCCGCCACCACCCACCACCAGCCGCCACCTGCCACCACCAGCTGCCACCCGCCACCACCCACCACCAGCCGCCACCCGCCACCACCCACCACCAGCCGCCGCCACCCTCCACCGCCACTCACCACCCGCCGCCACCACCCACCACCCGCCGCCACCCGCCACCCACCACCAGCCGCCACCCGCCACCACCCACCACCAGCCGCCACCCACCACCAGCCGCCACCCGCCACCACCCACCACCAGCCGCCACCCGCCACCCACCACCAGCCGCCACCCGCCGCCACCCACCGCCACCCACCACCAGCCGCCACCCGCCGCCACCCGCCGCCACCCGCCACCCACCACCAGCCGCCACCCACCACCAGCCGCCACCCGCCACCACCCGCCACCACCCACCACCAGCCGCCACCCGCCACCACCCACCACCAGCCGCCGCCACCCTCCACCGCCACTCACCACCCGCAGCCACCACCCGCCGCCACCACCCACCACCCGCCGCCACCCACCACCAGCCGCCACCCGCCACCACCCACCACCAGCCGCCACCCGCCACCCGCCACCACCCACCACCAGCCGCCACCCGCCACCACCCACCACCAGCCGCCACCCGCCACCACCCGCCACCACCCGCCACCCGCCACCAGCCACCGCCACCCACCACCGCCACTCACCACCTGCTGCCACCACCCACCACCAGCCGCCACCACCAGCCGCCACCTGCCACCACCCACCACCAGCCGCCGCCACCCGTCACCCACCACCAGCCGCCACCCGCCACCCACCACCAGCCGCCACCCACCACCAGCCGCCACCCACCACCAGCCGCCACCTCCCACCACCAGCCGCCACCTGCCACCACCCACCACCAGCCGCCACCAGCCGCCACCCGCCACCAAACACCGCCACCCACCACCGCCACTAACCACCCGCCGCCACCTCCCACCACCAGCCGCCACCCGCCACCAGCCACCGCCACCCACCACCGCCACCCGCCGCCACCACCCACCACCACCACCCACCACCACCAGCCGCCGCCGCCACCACCACCACCGCCGCCACCACCCATCACCGCCGCCGCCACCACCACCCACCACCACCGCCGCCGCCACCACCCATCACCGCCGCCGCCGCCACCACCCACCACAGCCGCCGCCGACACCACCGCCACCACCCACCACAGCCGCCACCACCACCCACCACCACCACCACCACCACCACCCACCACCGCCGCCACCACCAGCCGCCACAAGCCGCCACCGCCCGCCACCAGCCGCCACCGCCCGCCACCGCCCGCCACCAGCCGCCATCACCACCACCACCACCACCAGCCGCCATCACCGCCACCAGCCGCCACCAGCTGCCACCACCACCAGCCGCCACCACCACCGCCACCACCACCACCAGCCGCCATCACCGCCACCAGCTGCCACCACCACCAGCCGCCATCACCGCCACCAGCTGCCACCACCACCAGCCGCCACCACCAGCCGCCACCACCAGCCGCCACCACCTGCCACCAGCCGCCACCACCGCCCGCTATCAGCCGTCACCGCCCGTTGCCACAGTCGCCACCGCAAGCCGCCACCGCCAGCCGCCACCAGCCCCCCCCACCGCCGATCGTCACCACCCACCACAGCCGCCGCCGCCCGCCACCACCCACCACCCGCCGCCACCACCCACCACCACCAGCCGCCGCCGCCGCCACCCACCACCCGCCGCCACCACCACCAGCCGCCGCCGCCACCACCACCCACAACCACCGCCGCCACCACCCACCACCACCAGCCGCCGCCGCCGCCACCACCACCACCACCCACCACCACCGCCGCCACCACCACCCACCACCACCAGCCGCCGCCGCCACCACCACCCACCACCACCGCCGCCACCACCCTCCACCACCAGCCGCCGCCGCCACCACCACCCACCACCGCCGCCGCCACCACCCACCACCGCCAGCCGCCACCACTCATCACAGACGCCGCCACCCGCCACCGCCCGCCACCACCGCCAGACACAGCCGCCAGTGTCCGCCACCGCCGCCACTGTCCGCCACCGCCGCCACCGCCGTCACTGTCCGCCACCGCCGCCACTGTCCGCCACCGCCACCACTGTCTGCCACGGCCACCACTGTCCGCCCGCCGCCACCACTGTCCGCCCGCCGCCACCACTGTCCGCCCGCCGCCTCCACTGTCCGCCCGCCGCCTCCACTGTCCGCCCGCCGCCTCCACTGTCCGCCCGCCGCCGCCACTATCCGCCACAGCCGCCACTGTCCGCCCGCCGCCACTGTCCGCCCGCCGCCACTATCGGCCACCGCCGCCACTGTCCTCCCGCCGCCACTGTCCGCCCGCCGCCACTATCCGCCACCGCCGCCACTATCCGCCACCGCCGCCACTGTCCGCCCGCCGCCACTGTCCGCCCGACGCCACTGTCCGCCCGCCGCCACTATCCGCCACCGCCTCCACTGTCCGCCCGCTGCCACTATCCGCCACCGCCACCACTGTCTGCCACCGCCACCACTGTCTGCCACCGCCACCACTGTCTGCCACCGCCACCACTGTCCGCCCGCCGCCACCACTGTCCGCCCGCCGCCACCACTGTCCGCCCGCCGCCACCACTGTCCGCCCGCCGCCACCACTGTCCGCCCGCCGCCTCCACTGTCCGCCCGCCGCCACCACTGTCCGCCCACCGCCGCCACTGTCCGCCCGCCGCCACCACTGTCCGCCCGCCGCCACCATTGTCCGCCCACCGCCGCCACTGTCCGCCCGCCGCCGCCACTGTCCGCCCGCCACCACTGTCCACCACCGCCGCCAAAGCCGCCACGGTCCGCCCGCCGCCACTACCCGCCACAGCCGCCACTGTCCGCCCGCCGCCACTGTCCGCCCGCCCGCCGCCACTATCCGCCACCGCCGCCACTGTCCGCCCGCCGCCACTATCCGCCACCGCCGCCACTGTCCGCCCGCCGCCACTGTCCGCCCGCCGCCGCCACTGTCCGCCCGCCGCCACTGTCCGCCCGCCGCCACTATCCGCCACCGCCGCCACTGTCCGCCACTCTCCGCCGTCCAGCCTCCCCTCTCTCCGTTAGTAAATAATTATAATTGTTAGTAAATAATAAAAGAAATATAAATTATTAGATTTTTTTTACCCTTAAATTGGTTTTAATATTTAAATTGAAAATAATAATATAATATAAAATATAATAAAAATAATATAATATAAAATATAATTTAATTTCAAGAAACTTAACTTTAAACACAAAGATGTGAAAATGGTTCAGATTATTGGCTCAAACCTTTCATAAGAGATTCATATTGGTATATGAATGGATTATGAATGACTCATGTTAGGTGTGTAAAGTTGCCACAACATCTCAAATTAGTGTTAGATACATATGTCTTGGTTATAAGTTTTGGAAACCTATTTAAGTCCACACACAATATCGTATCTGATACGATAAAACAAACGTTTCCAATACTTTCAAATACTTTCCAGATATGTTGTGGCAACCTAAAATTGTTTGCTGGGTGGCGATTTCAATGCAAGTTCAGTAGTAATCCAATATTGTCCCTAACCGTATACACGTCTCACATTCGCTCAAAACATACCTCCCACACCTTACTGCAGCATATAACAAATCAAAAATACTCATTCAGTAAAAGCAAGCCTCTCATGTTTTTGAAATAAGGCCTTCCGCAGTTGCCTTCTTTTGTGACGTCATCATCCCTAATGTGGTGCGAGGCGCCAACGTGGTAAATGCGGACCCTAGGAGGTTCACACATAAGTGTGAACTCTTAATCATTCTCAATACCTCAACTGTACTCTGTAACATCATAGGCGATATTCAGCTACATTGGCTCGTATTTTCGCTCATTGCTTATATTTTCCGTTATTCATAAATCCTATCAAACCATCCTAACCTAACTTATTATATATAACAAACAAATACATTCTACAGACCAGTTATTGTTGTTTAGTGACATCATGAAAAGCGACCTCAGGTATAGGGATAAGGTATTGCTGGCCATTAGCACATAGGTGTCAAGGTATTACAGCACCTGACTGGTCAACTATGTATGATGTCACCAGATAACCAATGCGCCCTTTGGCGTCCTACTGGCATGTGTATTTAATGTTATTATTAAAAAATGACTAGACTATCCATCCCCTACCTAACCTAATCAGAGGTTTAAGAATATACATTGTATAGGTTTCTATTATTTTATTGGTAATAAAGTTTACATTCTAGTCTTAACAGTAAAATTGTAATGGGGAACAAGCATGATATTTAAGACGTAGATCATAGCAATCCCAGATCCTGGTGATTTTTTGTGAGACCAGTTTCTCTTCCACATCTTATCTGGAACAATGAATAAAAACCATATAAGCAACACATAATAATAATAATAATAATAATAATAATAATAAAAATAAATCAGCAATAATATGAAAGACGATATATGGCAAACATCTAGAAATATACTTACAGCTCAGTAATATGAGGAGTCATCACACAGCGATAGACATTTATCCTTTCCATCTATGCAAAATGTGTTTTTGCAGTTAGGCATTGCAAAATTAGAATATGCAAATTGAATTATCTTCCTATCGTTCATATTATATTCCCCATATTCAAATAAAGTTTCGAATTTATGTAGTGCAGCTCTCAAGTTAAGGTTGCATAATTGATAGACGAAAAACATGGCATAGGCTCCACAATAATAGGAGGCCATACTCTGAATGCGTTTTGTGAACATGTATACTCTATAATCTTCAAAATAAGAGAGGAATTCCTGTAAATAACGTGAATGGAATTCCATCTTCAGCCCAAAACTGTCCAACAGGGCGATAATGGCTCCTGAAGGTTTATTGTGTACATATACAGTCATCCAATGACCCATCATCGTTGCAGGGGATTTCTCATCTAAAGTATTTAAAATAAATACCACTGGCTCTTTATTTAATTTCTTGAAGATTCTCCGTACATCGTTCGCTAAATAACATCCGATATATATGGCTTCTTGCCCTAAATATATATTTTTCAACCCGTTGTTTATTTCTAAACAATATATGTTTCTTAGGCTCTCGTTTCACAAATAATACGTCGGTCAGCATTAATTTTCATAACCCCAGTAGTAGGACCAAACAGCAGTATAACTTTATTTCCCACTATAGCTGTATTAAATTCCAATGTAATTCTTAAATTCCCTGTCGCTTCCAAGGAAACTGTATCCTTTATTTCTTCTGGTAATAAATTAAAGACCAGCAGAGTTTGTCCTTTAACGAACGATTCGTAGGACAAAATATTATCTACATTAAATCCTACAGCATTTAGGACCGTATAATATAATTTCGAACATTTATGGGGGAAATCACACGCGATATTAAATAAACTCGTGCCGTTCACCGAGATATATACGTTGCTCAAGGCGGAATTGTTGAAATATAATGGGTTTAAGGTATAATCTCCAGAAATGGCTTCCATATCAATAATGGCCATGTATAATTTCTCAGGGATCACTCCACCCCAAGGTTGGTCCATAGTTAATGATTTTTGGCCCTGACCTAGAATATAGGTTTTAAATAGGGTTTTATCAAATATATTCGTTACTGCTCCATTATTTTGGGCGAGTGCTCTGTTAATAGCAAGTAGTCCAGAAGGGAATGGGGTTAATCTATCGATCCATAAGCGGGCCATATTTATATTATATTTATAATTAGCAGTTGCTGTATCACTGCCAATAACCCATTTATCACTATTTAACTCCAAACGTATCCTTACATCTACGTTATCCAGTAAATATTCGCTAATAGATGCAATATCCAGCAGTAATTTAAAGCACGTATAAATGCCCTGTTCTTTCATATTAGCCATTTTCTCATCCTGATCTATAGTGGTCGTAGCAAAATACTGCGTATCAATTTTATTGGGTATCGTTAGCGCCTCTTCTTTATAAAAATGCGCTAGATGCTTAAAACCATCAATTTTACTTCTGGAAAGAGTCGTTAGCAGCTTTATATACGCCCAATAAGACAATAAAGAATTACTTTCAACTACTTGTTCGTTGAAATACACCACCACTCTTTTAAAAAGTGTTTGTGATAATCCATTGGCTACAGTCACTTTTTTGCCCGAATCTATTGCGGCGTCAGCTTCTGTTAATTCTATGCCCACTTCTAGGGCTAGTGATGACATATCCAGGAAATGACCAGGAATGCCAGGGATTCTAAATTCGATATACGAGTCCTTAAATTTATTAATTCCTAAATTAACAGGTAAAATATCAATATTTTTCCTGCTGGCTATAGTGGACTCAATCATACGTGCTGAATTAAGTTTGGGAAATCCATCTGTTACAGCCACTGTGTAACTTTCCAAAGGGGATTGCAGCCCCGCTCCTAGTGTAGTAGTAGTATTCATGCTGGATGCTATGAAAGGAATGAATTGCAATTTATGCAAACACGTCATTATATCTCTTATTCTTCTTATTCTGTTTTGTGAAACTGCGAATAAGTGCTAATTTGGTGGCCTTAGCCTTTCTCTTAGACTTTTTCCGCCTTTTACCACCACCTAAAATCTGACGCCCTACTCCCTTCAATGATTCGATCCCATGCTTCTTCATTGACTTTTTAAAGGAATGTTCGCCTGTTTGCATGTCTTGCAATACATTCTGACCCATACTTAAGACGGCAGGAGCGAGGGTTCTCATTAAAAATGGCGCTGCTTTACGGGCTAAACCAGTGAGGAAACTAAATATACCACCTCCTCTTATATGACTCCTACTGAATATTCTAATATCACTCAGCCCACCTCCTTTATATGAGGCAGGTGGGCTAATTAAGAATAATATTTCGTCTACAGACGGAGGGATGAAATTGACGCGCATTTTGTAGCTTGCAGATGAGTAATGAGGCACGGAACTGTAATGTCCTTATTATATAGACCCAATTCGGGGTCGTATATGTAAAACAGCTGTTGTGCTTCCGCGTTTATCGAAATAAATAGGGGTCCCATTAGGATCTGTTACTGCAATACTTATACTATCCAGTACATTTGTATTTAGAGGTTTATATAGTTTCCTATTCGTGCTTTCACCGCCCTGCAAAGACACTACGTCCAATATATTCACTAATAAATTTCCGTACATCGTGGGTGCAATTTTATCGCAATAAACACACAAGTACTCCATCATGCCCCTGGGTTGTGGAGGGTAGGGGCACGTGTCTGATATGGGTGTTTCATCCAAATGATTCTTGTGTACGTATATATCATAATTTTTATGCTGTTCAGTTAATAGAACCTTGCCAATACTCGCCCCAAAAGATAGGGAAATCCTGCATGTTGCTCGATTATCGTCATAATACAATACATTCTCATCGCTGCTCGCGGTATTGAACTTTACTCTATTGGAAATCGATCCATATTTAATATATGCATCTGCATATCTTGGGAAATGCGTCTTATAGACATCAGACACAAAACTCAAATCGTTCTGTGAAAATATATGGGTAATTTCATTATTGATGGCGTATATAATTTCCTTTATGCCACCAGCTAAAATATTAGTTTTCGGTAAAAATTTGGAATGTTTGTAACTAATTCCTCTAGCATCTAGGTACATAATTCTCACGCGGATATAACTCTCCAGATCATCTGATCTTATTATGTAATATGACGAAGGCAATAATATATTCTGGAGACACATTTCGTAGGAACGTCTAGAATCCAGCACGAGTTGATTATACAGTCTGTTTTCAAAAGCACTAGGTACATTATTAGGAAATAAATCTGTATTAGAAACACTAGTAGCGTAAATAACGTGGGAATCCATTGCCGGACTAAGAATGAATAAACTAAAAACAAAACAGAACATCTATTTATACACTCACCTTTAGTAAGCTAGCCAAGTTGCTCCTCCGCCAACTTTAGGGCGTTTAGTTTCTCCAGCAGCTGTAGTAGGAGCATACACCCGTTTTCTTCTTAGTACCACGTCATCATTAAATACTTGTTTACGAGATTCTGTATTCCTAAACATTTCTCGTGGAGTTGAGGTTAAAGAGATGAATAATTTAACCAGCGGTAATTTTTCTCGTGGGAATACAGAGCGGTGAATTGTCATTTTAGTTAAAATATCATCAATTATGTTTATTCCAGTCACTGGCATTTGCAGATTCCCATTGACGTCCCATTGCACCATCTTGCTTTCATCAAAATAATTTAACAGCGAAGTAGCATAATCATGATCTTTAGCTTTCAATTTTAAATGTACCAAATGTACTATTGAAGGATTAGCTCGTACTGAAACTGGTGCTACTGGAGTACTTGCTGCCTGTGTTGGAGCTACTGATGGCGCCACTTCTACTTTTTTAACTACTGGTAGTTTAGCAGGTCCCTCATCGATGGATTTACGAGGTACTAGATAATATTCTTTCATTTTTTATTTATTAAATAGCCTGGAAATTAAACTAGCAGCTATGGGTAATAATACACCGAGGATACTGCCTCCTTTACGAGTAAATAAAATACGCTTTTTGTTCGAAATTGAGGGTTTCTTGCAAGCCAGCGAATGCAAGGTTATCTTGAGATGCAAGGTGTCTCTGTATTTCTTCAATTTGACTATAACTTTCTTCTTAACCGGAAGCCTATTTTTCAGAAAATTGTTGAAAATCTCTGACAAGCAATGAATATGTGGTTTTTTGAACTGAGCAATCAATTTTTTCCTGGCTGAGGAATTAAGTTTGCTCAGCAAGGTCACCAACTCTCTGTACTTGTATACTAATGGCTTCTTCATATCTTCAACAAATCATCAGCATCAATCCACTGATCAAATGAAGAGTCGTAGCCTTCGTACCTCACTTTATACTGTAATTTATTATTTGGTAATGTACGTATACGTAGGACCTTCTCAATATTAAATGCAACTGGTAAATGGGTTAGGGTTAATTCTTCCTTGTAAAACCCTCCGTCAATAGGCTTGTTATTCAAATCTTGTAAAAAATATAATGGGATAGGCTGGCTTTTATCTATACGAATAATTCTGAAAATTTCTTCCGTGTTTTGTCTAGCAAAACCTTTCTTGAATGTCGAAATTCTGTTGGAGAGAGTAATGCGAACTGTGTCCCCGACAGCTAGTAGAGAACCAAGACCTGCTTTAGGTTTGTCCTTACTTTTATACATGAGATTGAACTGTTTCTTTATATCTTGTGGACAAGTAAGTAATTATCAAAAGAAGGCACCAAACCGGGAAGGCTATGTAGCACCATCAAATACGCAAATACGATATCAGAGGGCGCTAAATATCACCAAGGATGCCAATACGAGAACAAAAACGCATAAGGCGAACGATATCAAAAGTATCCTAGTCACCAAGAATTCTATCGAGGGACAGGTGACCGCGAGGGGCGGTCGGAAAGCAAGACACACGCTCGTCCTGGAAGTCAGGACATTCAAGAAGGACATGCACGACCGTAAGAGGGACAATGCAACTAGGACAATAAGGAGCAGGGCGGCGCTCCATCAAGTGACCATGGGTTAAGCGAGTATGGCCAATACGCAACCTCGCCAGAGCTGTTTCCCACCGCCGGTTACGGTGGAAGGAGGACGGCCACGAGGAAACACAACATTTAAGAGTACGTAGCTTGTTACCAGTAACAGACAACCAAGAAGCCTGCCAACGGGTAAGAACTGAGGAATGGATAACTGGGTAAAAGTCGGAATACGGAATGCCTTTACGAGAGATGGGACAAGAGCGGACAGCTTCCTTAGCGGCAGCATCCGCACGCTCATTTAAAGACACACCAATATGGCTGGGAACCCAACAAAACTCAACCGACTTAAATTTACTGTGAACGAGAAACAGCCAATGCTGGATCTCGACAACTACTGGATGAACCAGATTAAAGGACCCGAGAGCCATGAGGGCACTACGAGAGTCAACAACAACCACAAAGGAGGACTGACAACGAGAAAGCAGGAGACGAAGAGCATAGAGAATAGCATAAAGTTCTGCTGTAAAGATGCTAGTCTCCGGAGGCAAGCGACACATATAAGTGCGATCAGGAAAAACAACAGAGTAGCCAACACCGTCCGCTGACTTAGACCCATCGGTGAAGACAGAAACGGAGCGGGAGTGAGAAGAAAAGTGCTCGAGGAAAAGGCGTTTTAGAACCGCAGGAGGGGTAAAAGCTTTAGTGATACGGGTCAAGGAAGTACAAAACCGCGGAAGAGGGACCCTCCACGGGGGCAAAGAAGGAACAACACGAGGAGAAACATCAGAAATATGAACGGAGAGAGAATCCTGTAGGCGAGATAACCGGACAGAAAGAGGGAGGTGGTGAAGAGGAACAGGAACCGCAGGAGGGGTAAAAGTTAAAGCACGACAGAGGCGAGAGGAAGGATGTTGCAAGGACCGCGCAAGATAGCGAAGACAGTAGCGATCACGGCGGTCCTGGAGAGACAGGAAGCCAGTGTCAACATACAAGCTAAGGATGGGAGTCGAACGAAAGGCACCAGAACTGAGGCGCAACCCAGTATGGTGCAAAGCATCAAGACGGCGAAGAGTAGAAGGAGAAGCAGACGAGTAAGCAGGGCAACCATAATCGAGCTTAGACAGGACGAGAGAGGAATGTAAAGCAAGGAGAGTGCGCCTATCTGCCCCCCAAGAAGTATGGGACAAGACCCGAAGGAGGGTAAGGGCCTTAGAGCACTCAACACGGAGGTAAGAGATATGGGGAGACCAAGACAAACGAGTGTCAAGGAATAACCCCAAAAGCTTTGCGGAATCTTTGTATTCAAGGGGATGACCATAAAGCGACAAAGAGGGACGAAGAACAACCCGTTTCCGCGTTAAAGTCATGGCACAAGTCTTAGAAGTAGAGAACTTGAAGCCATGACCTGTGGCCCAAGACGACACGGCATCAATTGCAAGTTGAAGCCGGCGTTGAAGGAGAGGCGAATCATCACCCTGACAACAAAGGGTAAGATCATCGACATAGAGAGCGGAGAAAACACCAGAAGGAAGAGAGGAAAGAAGACCATTGAGGGCAACAAGAAAAAGAGTAGTGCTCAGAACACTACCCTGGGGCGCACCTTCGTATTGCTGAAAAGAGGGAGAGAGAGCGGTACCAAGGCGCACCCGAAAGGAACGACGAGAGAGGAAGCTGCGGAGAAAGAGAGGGAGATGACCACGAAGGCCAAAAGAATGAAGTTGAGAGAGGATATGATAACGCCAAGTGGTGTCGTAAGCCTTTTCTAGGTCAAAAAGGACGGCAACAACGGAGGTCTTCGCAGCAAAAGCAGTACGAATATAGACCTCCAAGTTCACCAGGACATCTGTCGTGCTGCGGCACTTGCGGAAACCAAATTGAGAAGGGGAGAGGAGGTGATGGTGTTCCAGGAACCACATCAGACGAACGTTAACCATACGTTCAAAGAGTTTGCAGACACAACTTGTGAGGGCAATAGGGCGAAAGTCCTTAGGGGAAGTACCCAGAGACCCCGGTTTGCGAACAGGGAGGACAACGGCATCGAGCCAGTCCTCAGGGACTGACGACGACTCCCAGATCCGATTATACAGACTCAGTAAATACTGAGACGTGCCCGGAGGGAGATGGCGAAGCATCTCATAATGAATACCATCGGAGCCCGCCGCCGTAGAACCGCAGAGGGCCAGGGCAGAACTAAGTTCAGAGAGAGAGAAGGGATCATTATAGGGAAGCTGAAGATGAGTGCAGAAATCTAAAGGACGAGACTCAAGGACAGGTTTACGAAGAAGGAAAGATTGGGGAAGATGAAGACCAGAGCTAACAGAAGAAAAATGGGAACCCAGTTCGGAAGCGACCTGCAACGGGTCCGCCACAAGAGTATCATGGAGGTGAAGGACCGGTGAAACATCGGGAACGAACTTACCCGCTATCTTGCGGATACGCTTCCAGATCTGGGGCAGAGGGGTCTCGGACGTAATTGATGAGACATAAGATGCCCAACATTCACGTTTAGCCGTACGGATGGCCCTACGGGCCACCGCACTCGCTTTCCGAAAGAAAAGAAAAGAATCGGTCGTCTGCCTACGGCGGTGCCTCTTCCAGGCTGCACGCTTACAGCGGACAGCCCGAGCACAGTCCGCATTCCACCAGGGAATGCACTTCCGTGGACCCCGAGAGGAAGAGCGAGGAATAGAGCGGAGGGCAGCGTTGAAGACAGTGTCATGAAAAAGGAGGAGAGCGCGAGAGAGAGGCAGAAGGGAGAGGTCAGGGAGAGCAGCACTGAGGGTAAATAGGGTCCAGTCTGCCTTAGCAAACTGCCACCTAGGGAAAGAGAGGGAAGGGCGAAAAGAGAAAAAGGAAACAAGGATGGGGAAATGATCACTTCCATGGAGGTCATCAAGAACCTGCCACGTGAAATCTAAGTAAAGAGAAGAAGAGCAGAGAGAAAGATCAAGACAAGAAAGGGTGCGAGTCCGAGAGTCCAAATGAGTGGGCTCACCAGAATTCAGAAGAGACAGGGAAGAAGAGAGGAGAAACGGCTCAAGGAGGCGACCCCGGGTATTCGTCAGAACGTCACCCCAAAGAGAATGACGACAATTGAAGTCACCCAGCAGGAGCACAGGCTCCGGCAAGGAGTCCAGGAGGTGTTTCAAATCAGGAAGAGAGAGCGGGACACTCGGGGGGAGATAAATGGAACAAACTGTGTACCATTTCCCCACAAAGATACGAGCAGCAGAACAATGGAGAGGCGAAGGAAAAAGTAAAGGAACAAAGGGAACATCAGCCCGAATCTAAAGAGCAGAAGAATTAGAAGCCCCAGCAATGGCTGGGGGGGGGGGAGAGAAAGGAATAGCCACGAAAACGACCAGGACGAGCACCAAGCATGGGCTCCTGGAGACAGACACAAAGGGGCGAAAACCGCGAAATCAGAAGTTGGAGTTCGAGGAAATTGGCGTAATAAGCTCGAACGTTCCATTGAAGAATGGACAACGACGAGAAGAGAAAGGACAAAAACAGAGAACAAGGAAGAAACAAAGGCGAAAGACCAACAGAGCACGTTAAAGAATATCAGGGTCGGGATCAGGGTCAGCAAAGTCAGGGTTAGGGGGCATGGGTAAACTGAGCAAAGACGGAGGGAAGGAAACGGGAGAACAGAGCAGAGGTGGGCGGGCAGGGTCTGGAGGAGGAGGAGGAAGAGGAGGAGGCAACGGAGAGGAGCCGTCAAGGACAGCAGCAGGAGGAGGGGGAGTAGAAAGAGGGGAGCGCACCCCAGCAAGAGCAGCAACCGAAAGGGAAGCAGGGGCCAAAGAAACCTCCATAGCAGGAACAGGGGGCGCAAGCACTGAAACGGGAGGGGAAGGAGCAACAGAGCCAGAAGGAGGAGCTGAGGAAGAAAGCGAAGCCTTCTTACCCGCCGGGGAAGAGGAAGGAGAGGAGCCAGGCTTACGCTTCTGACTTAAAGAGACCGGTGTCCCAGCAACTACGTACCGGGCAACGGATTCCAGTGTCTCAACAGGAGAAGCCGAACGAGAGCACACACGACGGCCGTTAGGAGAGCGATGGACATCCGCCCGCACCGACAGGCGGTGGGGAGAGCCAATAGATGGAGGAAGAGGATGGGAAGGAGGATCGGAGGGGGACGAGGAAGAAGACACAGAAGACACGACAGACCGGGTAGAAGGAAGGGGAACCCCAGACAGAGGACCAGGAGGAGGATTCTTCGGGAGAGAACCCAAAGGAACAGAGGAGGGGGCAGTGGGCGTATCAGGGTCCAAGGCCCGGAAACGGTTGTGAGTCTGAGGAAGGTGGGAAGGACGAGGAGAGGAAGAGCGCAACACGCGAGCATAAGAGATATTAGCATAAGGCGGGAGCCGGCGAACCTGGCGCCTCGCCTCAGGAAAAGATAAACGCTCCCGGTGCTTCAGGTTGAGGACGGCTGCCTCAAGCTTGTAATGGACACACGCACGGGAGAAGGTAGGATGGGCCTCACCGCAGTTGAGGCAACGAGCCTGGGGAGAAGTGCACTCCGACTTAGAGTGACCTTCGCCACCACACAAAGGACAGAGAGAGACAGTCCCGGAGCAGCGGAGGGCACCATGCCCAAACCTCCAGCACTTGTTGCAGAGCCGAGGAGAAGGAATGTACTCCTGGACAGAGCACCTAGCACCAGCAAGAATGACAGAGGGTGGAAGGGTCCTACCATCAAAGGTAATCTTCACAACCCGGAGGGGTTGACGGCGACTACCACGAGGGGGACGAGTAAACGTGTCCACCTGGAGAATAGAATGGCCCTGGGCAGCGAGGATATGGCGAATATCGTCGTGGCAGTCGCGCAGGTCCCGAACACCGGTTGCAACATGGGGCGGGAGCAATAGTGCCAACACTGGCATTCAATTGAGCGTTCTTCGAGACCCGAACGGGGGTCTCGCCAAGGCAGGATAAGGCAGCCAAGCGGGAAGCAGCATCCTGAGAAGGAGCAGCAACGACACGTGTACCGAGACGAGTGGGGTTGAAAGTAATGGAGGCATCCACGGAATCAATGAGATGTCGATGAAGGGAGAAATCGTCAGGAGGCGCAGAATCAAGAGGGAGGAGATCAAAATATTTGGCCCACGAAGCGGGACCAAACAAGGCTTGATAGGTAGCAGAACTGGAAGGAATCGAGCGAGGGCGGCCGTGACGAGAACGGCGGTGAGAACCCCCAGAGAGAGAGGGGTTAAAAGGCGCAGTAGTTACAACTAGAGAAGGAGCCGCGCCAGGGGACGAGGTAGTCACCACTGGGGGCTTGGGGCTCGACCCAACCACAGAGGAGGGAGGGGAGCCAGGGGAAGGAGTCAGAGAGGCCAAAGGAGGAGCAAGGTCGGGGCCCAATGCAGCGGAGGCTACAGAGCCCGGTCTTCCAATACGGACCGACTCGGGGGCTTGGTCGCCCACCCCACGAGCCTGAAAAGGTAAGCCAGAAGCAGCCGAAACAGGGGTTATCATCTTGACGAAATTAAGAATTCACTCACGAATGAGCCCCCACACCCACCATGGAGCCACAATTAGAGGCAGGACACCCAACAAGAAGCTATCGCCGATCTTGTCGGGGCCTCCTAGGGGTGCGTCGTGAGTATACGCCCCACAAACGCCACCTTAAGAAACCGACAGTCCGTCGAGATCGGGTTCAGTGACGAAGTGGGGATTGACAATAAAAGGGTCCCCTCGCTCTCGACGTCGGGTACTGCAGTTCTACGGGTGCATGAGTATGCCTCCTCAAGCACCCGGGCGTCAAAATAGAAGAAGTCCATGGAAGAACCAGAACGAGCAAAAGGTCGGCAGGAAACGGCAAGCAGATAGGAGAAGAGGGGGGAGAAAAACGAAACAGAAGGAAAAGGAAAAGGTGCCCAGCAGAATTGGAGAGGACGGCAGCAGGAGCACAAGGCTAGAAAAGGATAGAGGACTGTCCTAAGGAGCATCACACTCCAGCAGCCGCCCACGAAGCCCCCACACGGCGACAACGAGCTGAGCGGGGAGGGGGTCTTGTGGACAAGATAAAGCATGGACGTCAACTGAAGTCCGACCACCTAATCCTCGGTGGGGTGTTGTGTTATAGGCCTTTATGATATCAGGCAATATGGGCAGATATCTCGAGGTATTGTGCGCAGTCATATATTTATAAATCTTAGTTTTCATGGTACGTATAAAGCGTTCAGCGATGGCGGCTTTTGTTTCTTGAGAAAATACGCTATACAGTTTAATATTTTTAGCTGCAAGCATTCGTTGCATATGAGAATTATAAAATTCACCTCCTCGATCTGTATTTATTTTACGTATTCCTTGGAAATATGAGGAATCCAATATATTTTTCAGAGCTTTACTCACAGTCTGTCCATCTTTGCGTTTCAGAGGTGCGACTTGCGCATACCGTGAAAAAATATCGACACAGACGAGAATGTATTTAATATCATTGTGTTTAGCTATTAATCCCATTTCTGCTAAATCACAAGCGAAATATATACGGGGTTTAGGACTCGGTACCTTTCTTCGTTGGAATTTGCGAGGTTTGTGGGAAATTTTTACCCACCATATCTAATAATCATCTAAGAAATGTATAATTTCTATATCATATCTAAATCATATCAAAATCATATCTAAAATGTATCAAAATCATATAATGAATCTTTAAAGATTCATTATATAGCTTGATCCTGGATGACAATGGCACCATGAACACGTACTCAACAGGGGCCCTTTTGATGCCTACGTGACTTTGTACATGATCTTTCAAGGATCCAGAAGCTTCTAGAAGGACTTCTTAATTAAAAAACTATTGGAACATTGATTCAACATCCGGTAGGATTAAAAATCGAATCCTTAATAAGATCCAGTGGTACTTTCAAATACTACTTATAATCTTTAAATCTTATATCTAATTATATTATAATCACATCTTATCTTAATCATAAGTCTAGACTGTAAAAATAATCAATCAATATTCATTGCAAGCTACCTCTCAAGGGAGAGGGGGAAGGCTCTCGGGGGGCGAGAAGCGCCCACGACGATGCCTCGAGGGACTCCGCGTTTGTTTACAAATGAGTGAACAAGTGACTGATCCTTAGCGAACATTACCAGCTCAAGGACACCTTATCTAACATTTTTATCGCCAGTGAATACTCTCTAGAACTGGGGGAGTACCTGGACAATATCTACAAGGAAAATCCTGGAACATTACATAAAATAGAGTGTATAGTGGAGATCAGTGACACGGTTTCCTCCACCTTCATTCATAAACTTTTATCTCGAATCATTCTTCTGCAACTGCAGGACAATCACGTAGCAACGCTACCAGATCATCATACAGCAACGCTGTAGCAAAATATCGTGCCTAAACTCAACAAGAGAGAGTTAATCAGTCTGGCAAACTTGTCAGACAGGCACCCCGACTGGCAGAGAAGTATATTGAAGGTTATTTGGTATATGATTGGCCAATTGTATGCTTGTGTAGCTTTAATATCCTATAAATCTGTCTGTTGGTTAAAAAGCGAGGCTAAGCCTCACATTTCAGTAAGTTTATTAAAATTGTAGTGTAGCTGTGAATCTTATCCAAGCACTGAACCTCATGAGTGTCCATTCTGTCAGAAAAGAATTCAGCCTCAATAAGTAAAAACCTCACAAGTGTCCACAGTCTTGGAAGAGATTCAGTCAAGCTAACTGTATAAAGTGAATATGTCTGCATATATATTTGAATATATAAATTATCAATAGCTTGCTTAGTTAATTTTTAAGTTATCATATAAGTTCATTTAATTGAATATAATATCTAGTACTTAGTTAAGTGTTTAGACTACATTTAAGGTCATTTATTATACTTTTACAATTTAATTTGTTGTTTATAGTATAAGAATCTATTGGCTGTTAAGTTATGGTACTAGGTTAGACTATGTATGTTTAAATCTCTGATTTAAACAGAGCCAGTGTTCAGTCAGATAACTGAATTTATCAAATCTTATCCTTGTATAAAATACAAGCTGATGTGAGATCCCTGTCTACAGGTGGATTGGAACTTCTATCAACATAGTCATTCACCCCACCTGTCCCTTACAGCCCACAGTTTGTCATTAGGAAAAGAGGATCTAGGATTTACAACCCTAGCTAGAGATTTTAGTTGAATTAATTTGCAGACAGTAAATTTTTAATTTAGTTCAGTACAAGTCCCTGGTAGTCTCCTCTTATATCAATCCCAGCAGGTTTTTCCCACATTAATGGTCCTTCGAACCTAGATAATAATGGTCCTTTGTACCTAGATATTTATGATCATTCATTTACCGAATATTTCAGTGCCAAATACATAAGAAACTTCTTGATTTTGCATTGGAATAATTCTTACATATTCTGGCCTAACCTAGCTATCAGCCAATATTTATCATAGCTATATATCTAAGTAAACAAATAGTTTGCAGTGGCTTAAGCCACCATATCCATTATCTAGTTTATCTAGTAAGCATTCATAACAAACTGATACTGTTTTGTGTTAAGAAACCACAGTACTTAAGTATATCAGTGTCACAGACACAACTGCATCTTAATCATAAATACCAATTATCTACCTCATTGTGGTAACATTACATATATATTTAAGTGTATTATCTTGCATTATCTCTAATCTACTGATTTTCAGAGCTGCTCATTACATAATATTCTTTAAAAAAGTGTTATCATCACTGTAAGAGCATTTCATTACAATCTAACTATAATCAACTATATCATACCCTATATTACAGGTAAAACCAGTAGACATTCTACTGTATTTTATCTAACTATTATTATGGTAACAGATTTTGTAATAACTTTGCAAAAATAGTGCCATTTACTATTTTTAAAAAATTATTACAAGATTTACCAACTTGGTGCATTCGTGCATTCGGGTCACAAATCAAATTATTACAGTACTTTTGATAATTGAACACCTGCTACAACCAGATTCCAGGGAGGAAATGAAGGACGATCTTTGGAATCATTACCTAAGTAGACAGGAAAGCTCATTTATCAAAATACATTAACATCATACATATTTATCAGAAAAAAGAGAAAAATCTCGGAATCTCCAAAACTTGGAAAAGGTCAAAATGACTAACAGTATTCCACCAGCAACTGAAACAGAAAAGAAAAGGACACAAAGTGTCTAAAAAATCACTTGAATCTACAGCCTACAGACCATTTAAATCAGGTGATAGACAAATGTCATCATCACTTGGCTACAATAGTCTACAATTGGGGATTAAGACCAATCTTAATCTCACAACACAATCTGAAAGGCTAACAGCCCATTGACAATGTCAATACAAATATTATCATCCATCTAAGATAACTATCTTAATCCAAGAATATAGTCTTGATCACCTAATCTCATGCTTTCACTGGAGTGAAAGCAGCCTCAGAAAATCTGAAGTTAATCAAGCATCTCAAAGAGACTTACTTAATAGAAAAGGCAAAGCCGAGAAAAAAGAAAAAGCAAAATGCTTCATCACATCATGAATAATGTAGATACACATTATTACAGATACAATTCATCCTTTAAGGAAATCCTTGGAGGAGTACAAGTGTTACATGCTTGTATGACCTACTTGCATGTAATTACTTACCTACAAGTGTTACATACTTGTAACAACATCTTATCACAAAGCCAAATCTTTGATGGACTTCGAGCTTACGTACAAAGATTACGAAGCCGAGGAAAACTTGTATCTCAAGAAAAAATCCCCAAAGGTGAATCCACGGACAAAAGCAAAAATGTCCAGAATGGCAGTCAAAAATCAAGGCAACAAAACTCCTCTTCTGCAAAGTGGAAACAGAATAATGTTGGCTCTTATGCTATATCCCCCACAGTTAACAGAACTGTAGGAAACCAAGCTCCTAAGACAGATAAGACAAAAGGAGCTACAAGTGCCCCAAAATGTTTATTCTGTCAAGAAGCACATACCATTTATCAATGCACAGTTTATGTAGGCCGTGCCAGTCGAATCGATCGACTGAAATCTCTGAACAGGTGCATCCGTTGTCTACGGAAGCACGATACAAGTGAGTGTATCACTCAATTGCAGAACTGCCAATATTGTCATAAAAGTGTACATCACACAGCACTCTGTAGTGATATTAACACTCAATCCAGATCACAGACTTCCAATAATCAACCTGCATCTCAGGCAAAGCCCAAAGATGATAATACCACAACAGCCGTACAATTCTGTACAGTAATGAGCAATGTCAACGACTTGGATACAGAAATTGTTACAACAGCCATATTGCCTACTGCACAGCTAGAACTATGCAATCAAGGAATTTGTATTCCAACTAGAGGCTTTTTTGATCAAGGGTCACAGAAAACCTTTATCAGTAAAAAGATGGCAGAAGATTTACAACTTAAATCTTCAAAGCAAGTATCTACATTCATATCAGGGTTTTTTACTAATTCTGGTCGTAGAACCTTTCCAGTAGTAAAACTCAATGTCTGTCTAGGTACATCCCAAAGGACAGTAGAAGCCATAGTAGTTGATAAAATTCCTACTGAAATGGAAGTGACTGGTCTGACAGCCACAATTAAATTCCTAAAAGAAAAAGGAATACAATTAGCAGATCCTCTGCTTGATTCTGACTACATAGGAGATATCGGAATCCTGATTGGAGCTGACTACTATCATCGATTCATTCTGGGATCAGAAGAATCTATGGGTATGAATATACTCAAATCAGCAGGAGGCATATTGATGACAGGACCTATACTAGATCTTGAACCTTCAACTCCTGAAAAATCACATCATACAGAAACTGTAATAGTGGCATGACTAGGCAAAGAACAGTCACCACTTAAAATCCCCCACATGATTGATGATGGATTAGAATCTGTACCTCAATTGTGGGAACTTGATGCCATAGGAATAATTCCTGAACAACCAAGTCCTGATGATGTCTGTGCATACAATCAATACTTAGAAACTGTACAGTACAATGATGGACAGTACTGGGTAAGGCTACCATGGAAAATCAACCATAAAACCTTACCTACCAATTATCACATGGCTTATAGTCAATTTAAATCTCAATTAGCAAAGCTAAGAAAAAGGCCTGAGCATTTAAAACTCTATCATGAGATTATTGCTCAACAATTAAAGAATAAATTCATCGAAGTCGTGAAACATGACAATAAGCAAACAGGCCATTTTTTACCACACATGGCTGTAATGAGAGAATCAAAAACGACTCCTTTACGGATAGTTTTTAATTGTAGCTCTAAATCTGGACCCCAAGGAACCAGTCTAAATGATTGTTTGCAAACAGGTCCAAGTCTAACTCAGAAATTGTATGACATACTGTTGAAGTTTAGACTTAACAAATATGCGTATTCAGCAGATATAAGTAAGGCCTTTCTAAGAGTTGGCTTACAGGAAGAAGATAGAGACTTCACTAAGTTTCTATGGGTAGAGAACCCAGAAGATGTCAATAGTCCTGTAGTGACTTTCAGATTCTCTTCAGTTCTTTTCGGCGCGACAAGCAGTCCATTTCTGTTGCAAGCAACTCTAGATACTCATCTGAAGAAATCATCAAGTCCCTGTAAGACTGAAATCAGTCAAAATCTATATGTAGATAATTTTCAAGGGACAGTTAACAGTACTACTGAACTGTTACAATTATATCAAGAGGCCAACAAGGAGCTACAAGGTGCCAACATGCCACTACAATCTTGGGCCTCTAATAATGCAACATTGAATAATCAAATAGCAAGAGATTACCCTGAATATCACGTACCAGAATCACAAAAGGTGTTAGGTATGGATTGGGATTTAATCTCGGACACAATATCGATCAAATCTGTGCCAGTAAATTACAACATCACTACAAAAAGGGATTTGCTTTCACAAGTTAGCAAAGTATTCGACCCACTAGGTCTACTAAATCCTTTGACTATCAAGTGGCGTTTATTAGTGCAAGAAGCATGGAAAGCTAAGGTTGGTTGGGATGATCCACTACCAATCCAGTTACAAAAAGCTTGGATGGAAGTGGCTCAAGAACAAACTTTAGTTGAAAAGATAATCTTTCCGAGACACATAGTCGAGGAAAATGAAGAAGTATCACTACATGTATTCGCAGACTCGTCAGCCAAAGCTTTTTGGAGCTTGTGCTTACTTAGTGACTTCTAATCAATCATATCTTATCACCTCTAAGGCCAGAGTCGCTCCATTAAAAAAGAGGACTTTGCCTCAGATGGAACTAACAGCACTGCTAACTGGTACACGCTTAGCTGTGCATATCAAACAAGTCTTGTCTACCATGAACATCAAGGATGTCATCATATGGTCTGACAATGAAGCTGTCTTACAATGGGTACGAAACGACAACTGTCCAACTCCATATGTAAAAAATCGCGTCTCGGAAATTAAAGAAATTTCCGCAGGCTTTCAATTGTTGCATGTACCAACAAAGGATAATCCAGCTGATCTCTTATCAAGAGGTATGACATTTAAACAGTTTGCAAAGGCAGATATTTGGTTTCATGGGCCTCGATGGTTAGTGAATGGTAGTTGGCCTGAACAAAAGCCACACGTCATTACGACACAAACCGTAACTACCACCAGGCAGCAAGCTCAAATATCAGTCTTGGATTGTACTCGTTACTCCTCGCTCATCAAATTAATCAATGTAACACAGAACGTGTTTCAATATCTCAGGAAAAAAGGTATAAAATACACTTTTCCAGATGCACTTATCTATTGGGTAAGACAAGCCCAGAGAGAAACTTATGGGAATAACTATGAAAATCTTCCTCATAAGTTAAAACACAATCTCGGTCTGTGGATAGACCAAGAAAATCACAACATTCTGCGTTGTGGAGGGAGACTTAAACACGCAGATATCAATCTAGATACCGTGCATCCATGGCTTTTACCAAAAAATCATTGGATCACAAGGTTGATTGTGTTGCATACACATCAACAAATCATCAAACATGGAGGAGTGTTAGACACACTCACACAAATCAGACAGCAGTACTGGATTCCTCAGGGAAGACAGTCAGTCAAATCAATCTTGAAGAATTGCATGATATGCCGAAGGTACGATGCAAGAACTTGCTCTTATCCAGGGCCACCACCCCTGCCAAAGGAACGAGTGGTCCATCTACAACCTTTCGAAACGACAGGAGTAGATTATACAGGAGCAATATATCTAACAGGGACTGCAGATAAGCAACCTATCAAGGCATACATCTGTCTGTTTACCTGTGCTACCACCAGGGCAGTACATCTAGAGGTAACACCCGATATGACTGCTCAATCATTTATTCAAGCTTTCCGCAGATTCGCAGCACGCCGATCATGCCCTAAGCTGATGATTTCAGATAACGGAGCAAACTTGGTAGCTGGAGAAGCATGTCTACGGGAAATCTGTTCCCATCCTGCAGTTACTTCCACACTGGAACAGCGTCATTGCAGATGGAAATTTATCCCTCCGAGAGCCCCATGGCACGGAGGATTTTATGAACGGTTAATAGGAACTGTAAAAAGATCCTTGAGAAAATCTCTACACCGTCAGAAAATCAATCTTCAAGAGCTCCAGACAGTAATCACGGAAATAGAATCAAGGGTGAATAACCGGCCGTTGACTTACTTGTCTGAGGATCCTACTCAACATGAGCCATTAAGTCCTGCCCACCTAATGTATGGAAGACTTCTGACTCCAGTACCATCTCTAGTGGATGATGAGATCAGAGATCCCTCATATGTGGGTCAGAGCGAGTTGGTTCAGGGGTATAAGCATCTGTCCAGCATAATCCAAAAATGGAATGATGTTTGGACAAAAGAATATCTTACATCTCTACGAGAACATCACTATGGGGCCAATGTCCCACATAATATAGCTAATCTCCAACCTGGCGATATTGTCTTGGTAGACAGTGATGGCCCTAGGGCTGACTGGCCATTAGGTAAAGTTGTCTCAGTCCATCCAGATAGTCAGGGGATTTTGAGAATAGTCAAAATCCTGTCTAAAGGAACAACTTCCCTGAAGACATTGGACAAACTCATCCACATGGAATCAGTGAGCCAGCTGCAGTTAGATCCTGAGAGACCTCAAGAGACTCTAACTCCACAAGACCCACAGACTCCTAACAGACACAATCGTCCACAACGGACAGCAGCACAAAAGTGCAAGCAAAATTTGCACTTGTATTATCAATCCAATGGAGAGTAAATAAATACATATGGTTACTATTGTCCTAAGTATTGGACTCTGTGCCAGCTCTCTCCCTCTGGAAGATGTGGGAAATTTTTACCCACCATATCTAATAATCATCTAAGAAATGTATAATTTCTATATCATATCTAAATCATATCAAAATCATATCTAAAATGTATCAAAATCATATAATGAATCTTTAAAGATTCATTATATAGCTTGATCCTGGATGACAATGGCACCATGAACACGTACTCAACAGGGGCCCTTTTGATGCCTACGTGACTTTGTACATGATCTTTCAAGGATCCAGAAGCTTCTAGAAGGACTTCTTAATTAAAAAACTATTGGAACATTGATTCAACATCCGGTAGGATTAAAAATCGAATCCTTAATAAGATCCAGTGGTACTTTCAAATACTACTTATAATCTTTAAATCTTATATCTAATTATATTATAATCACATCTTATCTTAATCATAAGTCTAGACTGTAAAAATAATCAATCAATATTCATTGCAAGCTACCTCTCAAGGGAGAGGGGGAAGGCTCTCGGGGGGCGAGAAGCGCCCACGACGATGCCTCGAGGGACTCCGCGTTTGTTTACAAATGAGTGAACAAGTGACTGATCCTTAGCGAACATTACCAGCTCAAGGACACCTTATCTAACATTTTTATCGCCAGTGAATACTCTCTAGAACTGGGGGAGTACCTGGACAATATCTACAAGGAAAATCCTGGAACATTACATAAAATAGAGTGTATAGTGGAGATCAGTGACACGGTTTCCTCCACCTTCATTCATAAACTTTTATCTCGAATCATTCTTCTGCAACTGCAGGACAATCACGTAGCAACGCTACCAGATCATCATACAGCAACGCTGTAGCAAAATATCGTGCCTAAACTCAACAAGAGAGAGTTAATCAGTCTGGCAAACTTGTCAGACAGGCACCCCGACTGGCAGAGAAGTATATTGAAGGTTATTTGGTATATGATTGGCCAATTGTATGCTTGTGTAGCTTTAATATCCTATAAATCTGTCTGTTGGTTAAAAAGCGAGGCTAAGCCTCACATTTCAGTAAGTTTATTAAAATTGTAGTGTAGCTGTGAATCTTATCCAAGCACTGAACCTCATGAGTGTCCATTCTGTCAGAAAAGAATTCAGCCTCAATAAGTAAAAACCTCACAAGTGTCCACAGTCTTGGAAGAGATTCAGTCAAGCTAACTGTATAAAGTGAATATGTCTGCATATATATTTGAATATATAAATTATCAATAGCTTGCTTAGTTAATTTTTAAGTTATCATATAAGTTCATTTAATTGAATATAATATCTAGTACTTAGTTAAGTGTTTAGACTACATTTAAGGTCATTTATTATACTTTTACAATTTAATTTGTTGTTTATAGTATAAGAATCTATTGGCTGTTAAGTTATGGTACTAGGTTAGACTATGTATGTTTAAATCTCTGATTTAAACAGAGCCAGTGTTCAGTCAGATAACTGAATTTATCAAATCTTATCCTTGTATAAAATACAAGCTGATGTGAGATCCCTGTCTACAGGTGGATTGGAACTTCTATCAACATAGTCATTCACCCCACCTGTCCCTTACAGCCCACAGTTTGTCATTAGGAAAAGAGGATCTAGGATTTACAACCCTAGCTAGAGATTTTAGTTGAATTAATTTGCAGACAGTAAATTTTTAATTTAGTTCAGTACAAGTCCCTGGTAGTCTCCTCTTATATCAATCCCAGCAGGTTTTTCCCACAAGGTTTTAATGCGTGCAAAGTGTAAGCTTTAGACGATTTCAAGTATTCTTTCACATCTGATAAAGTAATATCTGGCTTTAGGGTTTTAGCTGCTTTATACAACCTATTGACCCCCCCTAACTCTCCTGAGGATGCGGGGTTATAATAAATTTTATCTAGTACGTGCTCCATCTTCTAATAAAGTGATATCGGATTGTATGGTTTTAGTTGTTTTATACATCCGATATACCAACCCCCTAACCTCTCCTTGTGGTGGTTGTTGTTGTTGTGGGGGACACATCCTATACACCCCACCCCCCTAACCTCCCCTTGTGGTTGTTGTTTTCATCTAGTACATTCACCATTGGTAAACAATTTCGTATGGTTGCTCACCAACAATATTGCTACGGAAGGTAATGCGTTCAGGGGTTTTCACTCTTAAATCCACCAATAAATATCCATAAGGTTTACTGATGGCTTTCTTTTAGGTATCCAAAAGCTTTTTAGAATCTTGTTTTCCATATAACTGCCGTCCTAAAGTCTCAATTTGAGCTAAATCTCTAGATTTCACTAATATGAAATGGGAGGAGTTTAAACTGATACTTCTAGCATATTTCCCAGAGAAAAATATATTTTGGGTAATTAATATACACGAAATAGCGAGATGTCTGCCTTTAGTGAAGATATCAGACAATTTTGGAATTAGCAGATTCGATGAACAAGTCATCGATAATAATTAAAATAGGCGAATCATCTGTACGTTCATCTAAAGGGTTAATAATTTCAGAATGAGCTATTATTTTCTTGTTAATTACTGGATCGTCTAGCAATGCTCTGTAACTGCCACCGCATATAATACTGGAGAATTTCAGATGGTATTTTTGTACGAGTTTAGTGCACAAATAAGATTTTCCGCCATTGGAAAATCCTGCAATGATTATTCTGCTAGGTTCATTGAAAATATCGAGTTGTTCTTCAGTGATAGGTGAACTATCCATGACTCGTGTTGGGTTTGTACTGACGTAAGTATGATAAGGACATTTAAACATGGGAGGTTTCATAAAAACATCAAAGTATACATTTCATAATTTTTTATTTTTGCATAGAACATTTTCAAAACATAGGTTAGGGGGGGCACGGTTTTATGAAAACATCAAAGTATACATTTCACAAACTTTTATTTTTTTATATACAACAGAACATTTTCAACATAGATATACAACAGAACATTTTCAACATAGGTTAAGGGAGATTGCATTTTCAGAACATCAGTGATGAGTCAGGGGCCCCGCAATTTTTCAAACATCAATGACAGGTAAGGGGAGGCAGCAATTTTCAAACATCAATGACAGGTTAGGGGAGGTTGCAATGTCCCATCACCAATTTCTTCAGTCACTAATTGTGAGAATACGTCTTGTTCACCAGTGCATCGCGTTTTCCCCACATATTGAATATGGGATGGAATCCACGTCTTGCAGGACGTGCAGCAGCAGCAGGTGCAGGTACATCCTCCTCCTCATTCTCCTCTTCATTAATTTCTGCTCGAGGTATATCAGGGTGTCCATACGCCAAAGACTGTAGGACTCAGTACATAACGTTTATCGTCAAAGGCTGATAATCCACGTTTTGTAGCGAGACATGTACACATACGGCCTTTAACATTCCTAATAGATCTGGATTGGAACCTCTGCCCAATATTTAACTCTAAAGCACTTTGGAAAGCTGCATGAGTGAGTTTAGACTGGTGATAAGTGGGAATTCCTTTACAACGACAGATCTGACCCTGATCTTGAGTGAGAATTGAGTACATTTTAGGCTTCAATGCGATGAGTTCCTTGATAATTTTGGCTCCAACTTCCGATTTTAACAAACCCAGTTGACCTTTGCGAGTCATCGAAATAGGGATTTTCAGGAGGGAAATTGCTGAAATCCATATGCTGAGATAAAGGCAGTTTATTTAATTCCTCAAAAGCATTTGGACAGGTCAATTTAATCAAATACGAATCTGTATCCGTATACAGCAATCTAGCTTTGTCTCCATAATGAACTTTGACCGTATTGTACCAAAAATCATATAGGATCCTCTTAGCTATTTGCAGGATCTGGAACCCCAAATAGGTTGGTGTATTGACTTTAAGTGTTTGTTTCTTAACTGTGCAAATGACTGTCTTCGCTCAACAAAATGCTCCGTTTGAAGAACGGATTGCGTGCAAGCTTTTGGAATTTGTCTCCAGATGTAACTAAATAATGCTGATCACAATATTTACTCACATTTGTCAAACTCTTGCCGTAAATTGCATTAGATACCAGCTTGAAAGCTTTGCCCTTAATGGCGCAACGTGTATTCGAACGTTCACAAGCATTTGTTTCGACAAATTCCTTAAGGTACTTGCTTTGTCGGAATTCATAAACTGCATTTACCTTAGCTACTTCCAAACCCAATTTCATCAGCATCTGAAGCAAATCTAAACTGACCAAGTAATCTTTTTGGGGGAGATGTGAGGCAATTAATTTATTGTTTTTCTTGGGGAGTTTGCGATCTTCGGTATTTAAAATGCGTTTGCTATAATCGGACAGAAGATCAGTTGAAATATTAGCATGCGACAGGGTTAAAGGCAAATCATCGGTGTATCGAGCCACCTCAGGTGCGACATGCTTGGTATCACACATGACCCAATACCCTTTATCCCCATCACAAGCAATATTTTCCAATCCCTGTTGGAGCCAATCATCACATTCGGCAGCAGATAATTTACGGATCCCGCCTTGAGGAAGCAGTTCTGTCATACAGGTGGCGTATAAGCCATTAAAATCTAAATAAAGAATATATTTATCAGTACTAGAAGGATCAGCACCTGTATGCTCATTTTGTACACTTGTGTGTTGCCGCACAACAGAGGTAAATCCGCCTCTTAGATTTCTGCGCAATACATCGTACAAATGGGGATCAGAAATAGAGTCCAAGACAACTTGACTCTTAAACAAGAAAGCGTCCCATGCAAAACTAGATAACGAGACATAGTGAGTGATGTCTAACTTGTACAGCTCAAGCATGGTCTTGCGCCATACAGTAAACACAACACACAATAATCCAGTATCTACTTTTAAATAGACCTTCAAGTAATCCCCAATGGTCTTGCATTCCGCTAATCTAAAGACTTCTTTAGTCTATGTATAATCGGTCTCGCTTATGGCCTCGTGTTTTAAACTATTGAAAAAGGCTTCGGGAGGAGGAAGAGCCGGTTCATTTAATTTCTCCAAAGAGGAAATATAATCATAACAGAAGACCTGTTTGCCTGTCTTTAATAAATGGTGGGCAGCTACAGGGACGTCATCTAGCATAACTGAGGTGTAAGTGGTGGGTTTACCTTCCTTAATATGTTCTTTAGCTAGTTTTTCCAGCCCACCATTTAGTAAAGCCAGACTATCCATAAACCGAAGTTTACCGATATCTACTTTCATGAACTTAAATCCATCTTTGGAGGCAATATCAATTTTACGGTTAGGGACGTTAGACAATTCATTTAAAATTACCCCGAGGTCATAAGCAGCGTTGTGAGAGAATGTGTATAAATATTTATAAGAATTTCTACATGACATGTTACACCTACGACAATAGGCTGCAAGATAATTATTAAATTAAATAGCATGATCAAGATGACGGTGCTTGCCGTTATCTGATTTAAATGGCCTATAACACATTTCACATGTGGTCTGACGTCTATAGGCCTGCCAATGTTCACGTGTCATAGATATTTTGTATGTAGGCATGGTAGATTTGATTCTCTTCCACGCCTTCTCCAAAGTATCTATGAAATGATTCACAGGGTCATCCCCCATATACGTTAATTTCTCTACCACCTCCAATTCCCTGTTGATGATGATGAAAGCATATGCCACGGCTTTGTGACGCTTCTCAATCATACCTTGGGGATTGGAGGGGTCCAACAAGCACTCGAAATCATATGCTGTGTGAGAGGGTCCATAAGCACGACCGTAATTTTTGAACTTGATTTTATGACCTTCAGGGTAAAATTTCAATGTTTGTTTAACTTCACATGACTTCATGATCCCGCATAGCATCAGTTGACAAATGAATTAAGCATGAATGACAGTAAATATGATTGTTAGGGATCTCATATGAATGGCTGCGCATGTTGCGAACATACTGATTGAAATCTTTAATGAGCACAAGATGCTGATCCTCCAACATGAGCAAAGGTACTTTACGGGCAGAATGTTCTCTCCCTTTTCTAGCTAAGCTAATGTAGTATCTATTATCTTCACGCGTAAGCACATAGATAAAAATACTTAATTTATTTATACTTTCAATTTTATGAATGTTATCGTACGTTATGGGAATTTCAATATCCTCACTCCAACGGACGAATCTAAGACACCACTTAGAAGACTTAGAACGCCGGACAATGTTATTTGATGTCATCCCCCGAGCAAGGCATATATATGCAGCTAAACATTGGATCAAACAATTATTTTGCTCCCCTTTAGGGTTGAAAATATGTCTTGAACCGCGCAATTTATCTGGATAAGGTACGTATTCTCCTAGACGGATGGGATGCTGAACAGCTATAGAATTGATATAAAAACCAGAAATGCTCTGTATGCCTAAACTAGAACCTTCTGTCTCGGCAAAGAACTCTTCTAACTTATTATCCAATTCAGCAATCCATTGATCTACGACAACACTAGCCTCATGCCTAGTTACAGTGCGCTGCTCGGCCCTTATAGGTAATTCTCCCTCAAAATCAGGTTCGTTTTCTTGATTAAGCCGTTGCAAATTAAAAGAAAAATCGGGGTATATCAAGAGGGCAGGAGGGAAATTGGGGTGAACGGCATCAAACAAAGATTCTATTTGCTGAATAAAATAATCACGATATATAGTTAAATAATGGGCAGGATCTCCTTGGGCAAGATCTGGGATGCTATATGACTGGCGTATGTACCCCCCATTGAAATTATTGATCACTTCAAGCACTTGGGGTTGAGGAGGAAGTACAACATCTACCTGCTGCTGTTCCTGAGGTGGTGGCGGAGAATTAGCGATAGGCTGGCTGGCTTCCATATCTGAATCTGCTTCCCAAACCAAATGCAGAGAGTCATCACTGTCCTCCAGTTGCGAATCTGTAAGAAACAAGAATATCGCTTTTTAATAAATAATATAAATTGAATGTAGGATAGTTTATATATAAATAATGAAACGATATATGGAAATAAAATAATTATTGAGGATAATACATACGATCTGGAGTGCTCCTGCTGTTGTTGCTATCTTCTAATGGCGGCGTATGAGCTTAACTAGTGCTAGGCTCTCCAACACATCTTCCCCCTCCACGAGGATAATCCTCCTCAACTATCTGCTGAGCTGGTGCGCCTAAACAAAAATTTTATAAATCAATGTTCCTATTAATGACTAATGTTATTGTTATATTTGGAATACCACAACAGGCATAAATACTGGAGAATAATGGTGAAAAAATAAGAGACTTACTTTCATATTGAGTACTTTCAGGCAGAGAAGCTTCTAAAACCTCTGAATCAGAACTGCTCGAAGTTTGCATGTGGTTGTCTTTCTCCGCCAAATACATGCAAAATGGACATGCTTCGGGGTTATATCCTGTAGAATATATATTTTTAAGATAAATAATTGATATAATAATTTATTCGATTATAAACATTAATCACCATGGATATTAATTGGAAATGAACTATCTATATAACACATGCAAATAAAAAAGTCAATCACTGGAGAGCAAATTATGCAGGCAAAAATAATAATAATAATAATAATGCTTACGGTTGGCACAAAATACTTTGGAGCAGGCGGCGCAGATCCTGTCATAATGTCCGCGAGGTTTATCTTCACACTGGAGACAGGTTATAACACACACACGACGCGAGTTTGCCATATATGAAATATGACACTTCACACTTAACACGGCACAAATGCATTTTCCCCTGCTTTGGGTAATTGCAGAAAGGACAAGTTTCCATGATTGCGTATCGCTGTTGAATAATGCAGAGGTTTGGTGAAATGTCCAGGAGCGATGCTGGCTTCTTGTGCTGGCTGTGAGGGCTGGAGTTGTACTGACCCATTAACTGGGGAATGTCTACCAGGTCAGCTTACCTGTCATGATGCCAGACGTATGATTCTGCTCAAATTGTGGTACGACATTTGGGTTGCTATTATAGTTTCGAACTTATTACTGCATAATGAATGATTACAGTCGCAGATGACTAAAATGTATGTTCTTAAATCTCTGATTAGGTTAGGTGGGGATGGTTAGTCTAGCCATTTTTGAATAATAACATCAAATACACATGCCAGTAGGATGCCAAAGGCCGCATTGGTTGTCTGGTGACGTCATACATAGTTGACCAGTCAGGTGCTGTAATACCTTGACACTTATATGCTAATGGCCAGCAATACCTTTATCCCTATACCTGAGGTCGCTTTTCATGATGTCACTAAACAACAACAATAACTGGTCTGTAGAATGTATTTGTTTGTTATATATAATAAGTTAGGTTAGGTTAGGATGGTTTGATAGGGTTTATGAATAACAGAAAATATGAGCAATGAGCGAAAATACGAGCTATTGTAGCTGAATATTGACTCTGATGAAGCACAGAGTATAGTTGAGGTATTAAGCCTGATTAAGAGTTCACACTTATGTGTGAACCTCCTGGGATCCGCATTTAGCACGTTGGCTGGAAGCTCATTGGGGGCTTACAGCGCATTAGGGATGATGACGTCAGAAAAGCAGGTAACTGCAGAAGGCCTTATTTTAAAACATGAGAGGCTTGCTTTTACTGAATGAGTAGTTTTTTGATTTGTTATATGCTACAGTAAGGTGTGGGAGGTATGTTTTGAGCGAATGCGAGACGTGTATACGGTTAGGGATAATATTGGATTACTACTGAACTCGCATTGAAATCACCAATGCCCAGGGCTCTGTTTTTTCATATATATGACTGATACCCGTTTTCATTTTTATTTTGCCCTTTGAGAAATAAACGATCCTTCAAGGAAGATTGTCAAAGCTCAAATTACATTCTCTAGAAAGAAGAAGAAGAAGAAGACAGAAGGTAGCATTTGAATCCCCCTTTGCTATAAACATTGAAAATGGGGAAAAATACACTAACAGAAAACAGACTTATTCAGGGAAGAAGAACACGGGGTGACCATTAGCAATGCCTGTGCGAGGTCGCTGAGGTAACGAAAAATGATGGGGCCAGGAGCCGGTCTTTTAATCCCTAGGTAAGTTGATGACGTCATTGACCATTAGCAATGCCCGTGCATGGGTCAGCGGGGTAACTATAAAACATGGGGCCATATCACGGCCGTCAAATCTCATTGAGCTAACTAAAAAACATGGGCCATATCGCGGCCGTCAAATCTCACTGGGCTAACTAAAAAACACCGTGCCATATCGCTGCAGTCGGAAAAAGCAAAACGGCAGCGATACGGCCCGGTTTACACTACTTCTATCATGTCACCCTAACTCTTCGCCTTTCCAGTGAATGCAACTTAAGCTTTGTTAATCAGTCAGTCAGGTGCAGTCACAGTGAGAGGTTGTGTTAGCTGGAGCTCCGATTGTTGTAACATTATTGCAATAATGGAAGGATTAGTGAAGGATTTGGTGAGTCTGGTTGGAGCTCTGAGAGCAGAGATGGATTCCCTGTGGGAGGAGGTACGACGGCTGAGACTTCGAGAGGAAACGAAGGAGGAGACCAGTGTTGGCGGGACCTCATCGTGGGGAGTCGTGAAGGACAGAGGTCTTAAAAAGACCTTGACAAGGCCACCTACAGACGCCCTAAGGACAGCAAATTCATTTGCTGTGTTGGAGGACGAGTGCTGTGGTAAGCCTGCAGTTCACTTGGAACGGAAGTCAGCGAGTAGCAGTGGAGCGCAGGCCCCTCAGGCTGCTCAGAAAGTTAAGGAGGTACCGAAGCGAATTTTGGTTGTGGGAGATTCCCAGGTGAGGTATTTAGACAGAACGTTTTGTGCCAGAGATAGGGGGAACAGATTAAGGGTTTGCTCTCCAGGAGCTGGAATTGGTGATATTGTTGGAAACATGAATGATATTATGACGGGAAATGGGAACAAACCCATTATTTGTATTAGTGCAGGGGGTAATGATGTTGGATGAGTTAGAAGTGAGGAACTAATACAGAGATTCAGGACAGCCATTGAATTAGTTTGGAGCAAGGGAGGAATCCCGATCATATGTGGCATTCTTCCAAGAAAGGGAGTGGGAAATGAATGGATGTCGAGGGCACTTGGTGTCAATTGCCGGCTGGAAAGATATTGCAAATCAAATGCAATATCTTTCATAGACAACTGGGAACACTTCTATGGAAGAAATTAAATGTATGCTCGTGATGGGGTCCATCTATCGAGAGCTGGGGTTGTTGCTGTTGCGAACTCGTTGGAACCAGTGGTTAGAGGTGTTTGTTTGGGTTTAAACTGTTAGTAGATAGTGGTATGGGAATTGATTTGAAGGAAGGAGGTAATAAAAGTATGTGTTCGTGGGAGAAAAGAATTGGCAAAATGATCAGGGAAAGAAAAGGGCCTCAAAATAACAATTCACTTAGGGTATATTACACTAACAGTAGAAGTCTAAGAAATAAAATTAACGAATTAAATGCTCTTGTCTGCACAGAAAAAATAGATATTATTGCACTTGCCGAAACGTGGATGAATGTAGAAAATAGAGAACTATTAGCTGAATATCATATAAATGGATTTAAACTATTTCACACAGATATATTAGACGAGGAGGGGGAGTAGCCATATATATTAGGGGACAATTTGAAATGTAGTCTCAAAGAGGGAATCAAAACTGAGCCACACACAAACTATTTGGATAGAATTAAACGAAAAGCAAATAATATTATAATAGGAGTTATATATAGGCCACCAAATTTAGACAGAATGGAAGCAAAGCATCTATGGGCTGAAATATCTAGAGCATCTAGATCTAACAGTATTTATGTCATGGGTGACTTTAATTTTAGTGGAATAAACTGGGTGAACAAAACAGGGAATAGTGAAGCAGAAGATTTTCTAGAATTAATTGACGATTGCTTTCTTACGCAACACATTAAGGAACCAACGCGGGAAAATAATATTTTAGATTTAGTGTTAACTAACAGGGAAACACAAATTAATGACATCGAAATAGGGAGTGAGCTAGGGAACAGTGGTCACAAAGTAATCAGATTTAGCATAGAATGGAATAGACCAGTAGGAGAAAATTCTGTTAAAGTGCCAGATTTTCGAAAAGCTGATTTTAATAGCCTAAGAAATTGTTTGGGTCAAATAGATTTGAAAGTCTTGGGTATGGGGTGTGGGCCGGTCTTGGAGCGAGACATGAACCCAGCGATAGGTGACGTAAAAGGGGATTTCGATGTGGATTTAATATATAACTTATTTAAGAATATTCTAAACAAAGCACAGGAACGTAGTATACCATACAAATTGAATAGATCGAATACTAATGACCCAAAGTGGATAACAAATAATTTAAAGAACCTTATAGGTAAAAAGAGAGCTTGGTACAAAAGGATTAAGAATGGGGAAGTCAGTTTAGAACAGGAATTCATACATCTGGTTAGAAATGTTAAAAAAGAGATTAGGAAAGCAAAAAGAAACTATGAAGTTCGCATAGCAGAGCAAGCAAAGTCAAATCCTGAAGGGTTTTTTCAGTTATATCAAACTAAGACTAGGGAAAGGATAGGTCCATTAAAATCTGAGACAGATCATATAACGGATAATGACAAGGAGATGAGTAGTATTTTTTACAAATATGATATTTCTGTATTTACTAAAGAAGAACTTAACAATATGCCTTCAGCCGAACAAGTCTATGTGGGTGGGGATGAGGACAGGTTGACTAATTTAGCAGTTACCAGGGAGGATGTAATTAAACAATTAGAAAAACTAAAACCAAACAAATTCCCAGGGCCGGATGAAGTGTTTACCAGGGTGCTTAAAGAATGCAAAGAGGAGCTTTCCGAGCCACTGTCAACCATATTTAATAAATCAATAGAGTCAGGCAGAGTGCCAGAGTTTTGGAAAGTTGCTAATGTGATACCAGTTTTTAAGAAAGGAGATAGATCACTTGCGTGTAACTATCGACCAATTAGCATAACGTCTATTGTGGGAAAGTTACTCGAATCTATAATAGCAAATAAAATTCGTCTTCATCTTGAAAAACATAAATTAATAATTGAGTCGCAACATGGTTTTATAAATGGCCGTTCATGTGTAACAAATTTGTTATCTTTTTATTCTAGCATAGTTGAGGCAGTTGATAGTGGTAAGGATTGTGATGTGTACCTTGACTTTAGCAAAGCTTTTGATACAGTGCCACATGAAAGACTGATTAAAAAGATAGTCTCATGGTATTGGGGGTGTTATATTAAGCAGGATTTGGGCATGGCTATACCAAAGGAAACAGAGTTAGTATAAATGGAGTCAAGTCAGAGTGGGAAAATGTCGTAAGTAGAGTGCCTCAAGGATCTGTCCTGGGACCTCTGTTGTTTATAATATATATAAATGATTTAGATTCAGGTTTGAGTAGCAACATTTGCAAATTTGCCGATGATACGAAAATCGGTAGGGAAATTAATTCGGAGGAGGACTCACTATCTCTTCAAGTTGATCTAGATAGGGTTTTGAAATGGTCAAAGGATTGGCAGATGCAGTTTAATGCTGATAAATGTAAAGTTCTGAGGTTAGGTAATGATGATGAGTTACAAGATACGAGCTAGATGGTGTTAAGATTGCGAAGACGGATTGCGAAAGGGATCTGGGAGTTATGATTAGTAAGAATTTAAAGCAAATGGATCAATGCGTAAATGTTCGTAATTAGGCAAATCGGACACTTGGATTTATTAATCGAAGCGTTAGTAACAAGTCACCTGGTGTGGTTCTCAAGCTATATCTTGCTCTAGTTAGGCCCCATTTAGATTATGCAGTTCAGTTTTGGTCGCCATATTATAGAATGGATATAAATTCACTTGAACGTGTCCAGCATAGGATGACTAAGTTAATTCCCCAAATTAGAAATCTTTCATACGAAAAAAGATTAACAAAGCTTAAGTTGCATTCACTGGAAAGGCGAAGAGTTAGGGGTGACATGATAGAGGTTTACAAGTGGGTGAATGGACATAAAGGGGATATTAATAGGGTATTAAAAGTATCAACACAAGACAGAACACGAAACAATGGGTATAAATTGGATAAGTTTAGATTTAGGAAAGACTTGTGTAAATACTGGTTCAGTAACACGATTGTTGATTTGTGGAACCAATTGCCACGTAACATTGTGGAGGTGAGGTCCCTCGATTGTTTCAAGCGTGGGTTGGACATGTTTACGAGTGGGATTGGGTGGTTATAAATAGGAGCTGCCTCGTATGGGCCAATAGGCCTTCTGCAGTTACCTTTGTTCTTATATTCATAAGAACAAAGGTAACTGCAGAAGGCCTATTGGCCCATACGAGGCAGCTCCTATTCTATAACCACCCAATCCCACTCATATACTTGTCCAACACGCGCTTGAAACAATCGAGGGACCCCACCTCCACCACGTTACGCGGCATTTGGTTCCACAAATCAACAACCCTGTTACTGAACCAGTATTTACCCAAGTCTTTCCTAAATCTAAACTTATCCAATTTATACCCATTGTTTCGTGTTCTGTCTTGTGTTGATATTTTTAATACCCTATTAATATCCCCCCCTGTTATGTCCATTCATCCACTTATAAACCTCTATCATGTCACCCCTAACTCTTCGCCTTTCCAATGAATGCAGCTTAAGCTTTGTTAATCTTTCTTCATATGAAAGATATCTAATTTGGGGAATTAACTTAGTCATCCTACGTTGGACACGTTCAAGTGAATTTATATCCATTCTATAATACGGCGACCAAAACTGAACTGCATAATCTAAATGGGGCCTAACCAGAGCAAGATACAGCTTAAGAACCACACCAGGTGTCTTTTTACTAACGCTTCGATTAATAAATCCCAGTGTCCTATTTGCCATATTACGAACATTCATGCGTTGATCCTTTTGTTTTAAATTCTTACTAATTATAACTCCCAGATCCCTTTCGCAATCTGACTTCGCAATCTCAACACCATCTAGCTCATATCTTGTAACTCTATCATCATTACCTAGCCTCAGAACTTTACATTTATCAGCATTAAACTGCATTTGCCAATCATTTGACCATTTCAAAACCCTATCTAGATCAACTTGAAGTGATAGTGAGTCCTCCTCCGAATTAATTTCCCTACCAATTTTCGTATCATCGGCAAATTTGCAAATGTTGCTACTCAAACCTGAATATAAATCATTTATATATATTATAAACAACAGAGGTCCCAGGACAGAGCCCTGAGGTACTCCACTAACAACATTATCCCACTCTGACTTAACCCCATTTATACTAACTCTGTTTCCTTTGGAATAGCCATGCCCTAATCCAACTTAAACCATGCCCTAATCCAACTAATTCTTATGTAATTCATGTTCTAAACGGACTTCCCCATTCTTAATCCTTTTATACCACGCTCTCTTTTTACCTATAAGGTTCTTCAGATCCTTTGTTATCCACTTTGGATCATTAGTATTCGATCTATTCAATTTATATGGTAAACTACATTCCTGGGCTTTGGTTAGAATATTTTTAAATAGGTTATATTTTGAATCCACATCGAAAACCCCTTTTACGTCACCTATCGTTGGGTTAACGTTTAGCTCCAATACCGGCCCACAACCCATACCCAACACTTTCCAATCTATTTGACCCAAAAAAATTCTTCGGCTATTGAAATCAGCTTTTCGAAAATCTGGCACTTTAACAGAATTTTCTCTTACAGATCTATTCCATTCTATGCTAAATCTGATTTCTTTATGATCACTGTTCCCTAGCTCACTCCCTATTTCTATGTCCTTAATTTGTGTTTCCCTGTTAGTTAACACTAAATCTAAAATATTTCCCCACGTTGGTTCCTTAATGTGTTGTGTAAGAAAGCAATCGTCAATTAATTCTAGAAAATCTTCTGCTTCATTATTCCCTGTTTTGTTCAACCAGTTTATTCCACTAAAATTCAAGTCACCCATGACAAACACTGTTAGATCTAGATGCTCTAGATATTTCATCCCATAGATGCTTTGCTTTCATTCTGTCTCTCTCTCTGCCACTGTCGAGACGTTACTGGTCTTTACGCTATGTTGTTGTTTTAGATTTGCTACTGAGAACGATAAGTTCCAGTAGCATGGGCTATGGTGAGCCCGTAAGTGGAGGCTCTTTGGAGCCATTATCTTTATCAGTGGCTGATACTAGAGATGTGGCGATGGATGGGGGTCTTCATGATGGTTTTCAGTTGGTGGGGGTTAGCGTAGACCTCTAGGTTTTCCGTTTTTTCTTTGCCTGCGACTTTGGCTGAGCAGTACTGTCGTTAGAGTTTGGTGACGTGGCCTCCATGAGGAAGTCTTGAACCGTGTAGGTGTCGTATTTGTGATGCGGCGGTGGAGCTCCTACTATGATTTCCTCGTCTGAGGAGTGCGTAACCTCCGTAGTGGGCGTTTTTATCTTTCGCCTCGCAGCCTTAGGTAGGTTTAGGTGTCGTTGATTGGTGGTTGTATCTATTTCAAGAGCGCTGGTGGTGCTGTTATCGTTTGTATACAGCACGTCTGCTAGCGCGGCTGCTGAGATAGTGGTGGTAGGAGTGTTGGGAGCTGGAGAAGGAATTACCTCTGTGTCGCCCGGGTCATGGGCGGTTCTGGAGTCGGTGTTGAAGTTGACCGCATGGTCGTCCTGGTGGTAGTCTCCGGAGTGGTAGAGGAGGCAGTAAGATTTACGCTAGTGGCTATGATGGGGGCCAGGCCATTGTTTATGTATAATGCGTTTAGTTCACTGACAAAGCGCTGGTTGTCTGGTCCTGCAAGCCTTTCCGCTAGTTTAAAACGACCAGGGATAATGCCATCACGTGATGCAGGGGGCTGTGAAGGAACCTGTGGGACCTTGGGTATCCAATGAGAAGGCTGTGTCGCCTGCTGGGAGGAGCCACATGTTGGTAGGACCGGAAAGTCTTTTGGTCGACTAGTGAGATCTAAGGTGGTGAGTTGAACGCTTGGGGCTCTGGTCGAGGAGGTAGACGAGTTGTTTCTTTTGGCTTCAACCTGGGCCTTGATGATTGCCTGTCTGCGGGGGCAGCGGTAGGAAATTGCGGGATGATTGCCATCACAGAGCAAGCAGTGATGGATTGTTGCCTTGCATATGGAGTAGTGATGGTCCAGTGCGCACAGGCTGCACCTCTAGATAGGGTGCTGACACTTGTTGGTCGGGTGGGAGAGCTCGTAGCACCTAAAGCACTGCTGGATCTCATGGTATCGTTCGTTCTTTATTTGGTGGGGTGGTATTTTTAGGCCGAAGCAGTAGAATCCTTGTGTGGCAGCCTGGGTGGCCGCAGCTATGGTGGTGAACGTAATCTTCATTGATGTTTTGTCGGTGTTGCAGAACTCTAGGTTGAATACCGACAGGTTTGGATTTTCGTCCTCGATATTGTTTATGATATGATGTTGAGGTCGCTCAGCGATCCACCGGCTGGTCCTGCTGGTAAAAGCAGTTCTTCCGGCCAGGAACTGACGTGGGAAGTGAGGATGTAGGTAGTGCTCTTTGCAAAGAAAGGCATCGTTAGTGAGGAGTTTTTCTAGCTCCTCTTCACATGAAAAGTAGAGCACGATATCTTCACCTTCCTGACTAATGTCAGCGGGTTTGAGGCCAGTTACGTCCTTCAGGACCTTTAAAGTATTGCTTCTTCCGATAGCATGACCGTCAAGTGGAGTAGCTCTGACCTTAAGACGTTTGGGTCGCATTGTGACCACACTGCGCCTTGTGAGGTGTTGGCGGGAGATGTCTCTCCCGTCCTGCGCTTTACGCTAAGGGGGGGTGTCTATTACTACCACCGGCGCTCCTGCATGCTTCCCCCCCACCCCTCCCCCACACACACACACACAACTGCCTCTCATCAATCACTGAGTATTTTTCCTTGGGAACGTGGAAAACATAAGTTATATTAGCAGAGTAATCAATGTAACATTGTCCAGATTAAGGAGGGCTCATGTCAATCTGTATATTCTGCGAAAGTTTAAAAAAAATCATCGCCAATCAGACAGCCAACTCCTAAAAAAATCTAAATCCATAACAAGGGTTTTGTATCTCGTTGAGGGAAGAGTACCAGGGTCATAGCTATACATTCGCCAATCCTGCACATCATCCGCTGTTATTCTTTTAACATAACATGAAAACGTCTATTTCCTAGCTCCAAATAGAACTTTTTAAATGTAAAGTTAGCCTTAGAGCGTCTTCATTATAATAGTCACCAAATAATATTAGTGTTTTCTTCCACTCATTTCATCGTAGTTTGAGTTTTTGCTTTCCAAGAAACCGTTTTTTTCAAAATATTCTATAAATCTCAACTCGGCAAAAATCAGAGGAACAATTTAACCATGAACAATCAATTGTCCCTGTCGCACCTCATTGTTGAGCTGTCCGACCGCGTCACCCTCACTCATCCCTCAGTTGCTAACCTTTAACTTTGAGTAGGTCTCACATCAACTACTGGAATTAACTATGTCGAGCTGGGAGCTGGACACCAACAACGTGCCATTCAGTCTTAAAAGTTTTATTCTTTGTACAGAAAAAATGAGGACACGTTCCCTACATCTTTTCATTTTTTACTTGGCATCAAGACAAAATGAAGCATTAGACCATTATCAAGGCAGAATAATGAAAAATATTTTACCACTGTCATGAGTTTGAGCCCCGAGCTCACCGTGGTTATCAGCCTCATTACGGGGTTAGCCGTGCCCTCCAACATCCCCATCTTCCCTCATCTCGCCATTCAATCGAAAAATGTTATTTGATGTGTTTTATTTATTGTACAGATGAAATGAGAGGACATGTTCCCTACATCTTTTCATTTTTACTTTGTATAAAGACAATGTGTACCTAATGCAGGTGCTACCACTACCGTCACATTTCAAACGCGTTGAGTAAGAATATAATATTTCTGGTTCATTTATAGACCAGGGCCTGGTCACACACACACTCATTAAGCACACACGATCATACCCTCTTACCATCGCCGCCACATCCGTTGCCACTCCCCTCTTGCTCCAAGAGTTCCCTCCCTCCCTCTTTGAGGTCAAACGTGTAGGGACCACAATTTCCTGCTAGCAACACCCACTCATTTCATCATAGTTTGAGTTTTTACTTCCAAATAACCGTAGTTTAAAAGATTTTCAACAACTGGAATAAACTATCTCGAGCCGGGGCTGGACAACATCAATACCAGTGTCCACCCTCTCCCTTTTTGGTTAGTCGGGTCCTTCACTGCTTCCACAAACGCGCCATTCTTATTATTTTACATGTTTTGTTCGTTGTACAGATAAAACGAGAGGACTTGTTTCCCATATGTTTTCATTTTTTACTTGGTATAAAGAGAAAATGAAGCATTAGACCATTATTAAGGCAGAATAACGCAACATATTTACTACTATCGTGAGTTTGAACACGATATCAGCGTGGTTAACAGTCTCATTAATGGGTAGCCAAGCCCTCCCACGCCCCCTCCCCTCATTTTCAGCTTGATTTACGTGGTAAATAAAAATGTTACGAGGTTATCGGGTACGCTGCTCCATGGGTTACTTTCGGGTAGGCTGCTCCATGGTTTACATTCGGTAGGCAGCTCCACGGAGGACTTTCAGGTAGACTATACTCACAACAGCACACGCTAACTGCATGAGGTGCACTAATCCTGCAATAGGCCTCCTCTAGGTGGTATCCCCATCAGTAGGACCGCATCAAAGGACCAGCCTATACTGGCTCGTTTAGGGGACAGTCATCTCTCATATCCCGCATCCCATCCACACCCCCCTCATTCACTTGCGATCTCATCCATTACCTATCAATTTCTTAAGTCATATCCTCATCTTAGCTCTGAGTGTATTTTTCCTCGGGAAACTTGGAAAACATAAGTTATATAAGCAGAGAAATCCATGTAACATTGTCCAGATTAAGGAGGGCTAACATCAATCTCTTTATTCCGCGAAAGAAAAAAAAACATCGTCGCCAATCAGACAGCCAGCACCTAAAACCTCAATCCAAGGAAAAACATTGTTGATGTATTTTTTTATTCAATGTAAACCTAAATACAGCAGCTTTTCACTATGTAGGTCAAATTCATCAAATGAGGGGACATGTTCCCCACATCCCCCTCATTTTTTTTACTTGGTATAAAAGCCAAAATATAGCAAGGTAAAACATTGTTGATATGTTTTACATCGAATAAAAAAACATAAGAAAAAAAGGAACAATAGCAATTAGCTGATTAGTCAAAACATACAACAGATTCATTTCATTCTCAGTTTTATACCATAGGAGGTCTTTTTAGTTTCAAACAAAATACTTCCACCATCCTACATCTATATTGAGTGAGAAGGTGAACTGTAACATATATTGTATCTCGTTTTAAAAGGGTTTGAATAAGAGGAGTCATGTTCCATAAAAATACTTTATATTAACCAATATCTATGAGCAGTAAGAGGGGGTGTGATCACCACATACAAATTCCATGAAATACACTGTTAGCAAGGCAAAACATAACAAAGACAAAATGTAGCAATACGCTATTAGATCGTCAAAACATAAAAGCCTGTTGTTGGGATTGAGTACTACAGATGTTGGAGGTAGCATGTTTGGAGCAGATGCTCTTTTGTTTATGATCTTGTTAATATTTCATGTACCTTATAATGTTTTGTTGTTGTTACTGGCGGAGAATAAAAACGATGTGGACGAAGATTGTTTGTCTGACCAAAACCATAACAATGGCGACGAGAATTAAACATCGCTGGCAGAGAGCCTGGGTACGAGACGTGGTGTGAGGATCATGACAGTGCAGGGTACGTCGTGTGGACGAGTGGATGCTTCGCATATAACAGTGGACAGTGCAGGGTACGTCGTGTGGACGAGTGGACGCTTCGCATATAACAATGGAGTGTGCTACACCGTGGCCATGGCTACCATGTCAATCGAGCCGTTAAACACTGCCAAGATCTCGTTGGACCTGTGGCTCGGCCTGCTGGAAGCAAACTTTCAGTACCGGGAGATTAAGGAGGACGCCAACAAGAAAGCGGTACTCTTAGTTTCACTGGGTTCTGAAGCATATAGTGTTCTTGGAAATTTGTGTGCACCTGAGCTACCGCACACGAAGACCTATGTAGACTTGATTGCCCTGCTTAAACGTCAGTATGTGGTGAAACCATCATATCACAGGAGTTTGATGGATTTCCAGAAGAGGACGAAAAAGCAGCAGGAATCCGTACAGAATTTATTTGCGGAATTGAGGGCTTTGGCTAACCACTGCAACTTCGGAGCACAGTTGGATGGCAGGGTTAGGGACCAGTTGTTCATGGCAGTGGAAAAGGAGAATTATTTCCCTAACCTGGTGGCAGAAAATTTGGATCTACAATCGATGACTTCATGGGCAGTGCTCGAGAAGATATTGAACCTGGAAAGGGCTTTTGGAAGTAAGACTTCTACTCAGGAAATTATGGTCGTACAGAGCCAGACCAGATGTACACACTGTGGATACAAGCACATAAGTAGCAAGTGCAAGTTTCGTGCATATATATGCAACTTTTGTAACAAGGAGGGGCACTTGCAGAGTGTGTGTAGGGAATATCTGAACAGGAACAACAAGGCCTGGGAGAGGAGACGACCAGGGAATGCAGGAAGAAGAGGTAGTGGTACTGTGGTCAAGGCAGTAGAGGAAGGTAGCCAGTTTGAAGAAGCTGCAGGTGAGGAAAACCGACTATATTCAGTGAAAGAAAAGGTATGTTCAGTGAAGTCACAAGTGGTGAATTTTGTAATTAATGGGAAGTTAGTTCCCTTGGAACTGGACACTGGTGCTGCAGTGTCAACATTGTCTAGAGATTGGGCAGATACCTTGCAATTGAATGAAAAACCAGGTAAAAAATCTTTAAGTGCTTATGATAATGTACCGATTAAGGTCTATGGCAAGGTGTCGGCAAAATTAGGTTATAATGGAAAAGAAATTGTCCAGGATTTTTATGTAGTGGATTCACATAATCCTAGCCTATGTGGTAAAGATCTCATGGAAAAAAGTGGGAATTTTCTTGGCGGGCCTAGATGAATTGTCGATAGTTAAAACAATTAAAAGTGCCGAACAAATGTTAGACAAATATTCAGTGGAGGCAGATAAGCCAATTAATAGCATGGTGGCAAAAATTCACCTGAAAAGTGGGGCTTCACCTAAATTTTTCAAGGCAAGAACAGTGCCGTTTCATTGCAAGCAATTGGTAGAATCAGCTCTGGAAAAGCATGTGGCAGAAGGCATCTTAGAGCCAATTACACATAGTGAGTGGGCAGCCCCAATTGTACCAGTGTTGAAGGCAGATCGGAAATCCTTGAGAATCTGCGCAGACTTCAAAGAACTGAACAACCGCATACAATATGAGAAGTACCCTTTACCTAAGATAGATGAGTTGTTGTCAGTGGTCTGCAAGGGAGCAATTTTTTCTAAGATTGACCTGAAAGATGCTTACTTGCAAATTCCTGTAGAGGAGAAGAGCCAGAAATTGTTAGTGATTAATACCCACAAGGGGTTATTTAAGTATAAAACACTTCCTTTTGGACTCTCCTCGTCTCCAGCAATTTTTCAGAGATTCATGTCCCAGTTGTTAGTTAACATTGAAGGTGTGGCTATTTTATTAGATGACATTATTGTATGTGGGGAGAATGAGGAAGTGCATGATGCTAGATTAGAACAAGTTTTGAATCTTTTGCAAAAGCACAATGTGAAGATTAATAAGGGAAAAACAACGTTGAAGACCAAGGCCATTGAATATCTGGGGTACCATATTTCAGGTAAGGGCTTTACTCCTTCTCACAAAAATGTAGCTGCTATAATAGATGCCCCAGCCCCAATATCAGTTGGGGAAGTAAGTAATTATCAAAAGAAGGCACCAAACCGGGAAGGCTATGAAGCACCATCAAATACGCAAAATAATCAGAGGGCGCTAAATATCACCAAGGATGCCAATACGAGAACAAAAACACATAAGGCGAACGATATCAAAAGTATCCGAGTCACCAAGAATTCTATCGAGGGACAGGTGACCGCGAGGGGCGGTCGGAAAGCAAGACACACGCTCGTCCTGGAAGTCAGGACATTCAAGAAGGACATGCACGACCGTAAGAGGGACAATGCAACTAGGACAATAAGGGGCAGGGCGGCGCTCCATCAAGTGACCATGGGTTAAGCGAGTATGGCCAATACGCAACCTCGCCAGAGCTGTGGGAACCGACCTGTGAGATTTATATTTATTTAATTTATATGAATTTATATAGAATTTATATTTACGTTAATTTATATACTTCGATAGCAATTTGTATGATAATGAGTGGACTGTATTTCTGCAATAATCTCTAAATCTCACAAATCGATCCTCTACACATTAGGGGGGTTTATTAAATTAATATATATGCAGCCAATCAAACTACAGTAATAGACTACATACATTGAAGAGGTTCCTTATCTTATAGTACAGCAGGTTAGTCCACCAGGTATAACTAGGGTGTAGACACCAAATTATCCTCTTGAGGTAGCTTCCATCACCCAGTAACTGGTGCACAAAATCTTGCTTCCTCGTCTTGACCTGTCAAAAGTGCGCTAGCTGTAAAGCCAGAATCCTATATATGACAAGCTATATCAGAGAAAACACTATACAGTACATGGAACAATAAAGACCTGGCTTAATTACCTTTAGTTTGAGGCTATGTCGTGCTCTAACCGGGCCACCCTATATAATGACATTAATGGCCATAAATGAAAGATACATGGGTTTCGGAAAGAACACTTAACTTGAATTGTAGACATCGTGTTGGAGATGGTACACCTTTGGTTTCCATAACACTACGTCCAAGTAAAATTAACAGGAGCCGAATTTGCTCCCGTGAGCCTCTGGTCTAGTATCAACAATGGCAATGTCTAACACTCCATACTACTGACGCCTGGCCGACATTGTCCAGATATGATAGGAGCCAAATTTGCTCCACACGTCTCGGAGGTGACACAACAATCGCTGCCCCCTCACCACTGACGCTGGCTTACATTGTCCACATGTCAGAAAGTGATAGAAGGGTCACATTTACTCTACTTTAATATTGATAATTAAGTTAATTTATATAAGATGTTTTTATGATGGTAAAATCCAAAGACTAATGTATTTAAGAATAATTCCCACCATAATAGGTGGAGAATATAATAGTATGTGGTGATGATATCCCGTTTTCTTTAGACGGTAATTCCACTACAAGTTACGTTTTCTATGGGTAACTTGTTTATACAATACAGCTATTATCTGTATGATTATTAAATGGTGTCGGATTTTCCGACAAGAGCTGTTTCCCCCCACCGGTTGCAGTGGAAGGAGGAAGGCCACGAGGAAACACAACATTTAAGAGTACGTAGCTTGTTACCAGTAACAGACAACCAAGAAGCCTGCCAACATGTAAGGACTGAGGAATGGATAACCGGGTAAAAGTCGGAATACGGAATGCCTTTACGAGAGATGGGACAAGATGCGGACAGCTTCCTTGGCGGCAGCATCCGCACGCTCATTTAAAGACACACCAATATGGCTGGGAACCCAACAAAACTCAACCGACGTAAATTTACTGTGAACGAGAAACAGCCAATGCTGGATCTCGACAACTAGTGGATGAACCGGATTAAAGGACCCGAGAGCCATGAGGGCACTACGAGAGTCAACAACAACTACAAAGGAAGACTGACAACGAGAAAGCAGGAGATGAAGAGCATAGAGAATAGCATAAAGTTCCTCTGTAAAGATGCTAGTCTCCGGAGGCAAGCGACACATAAGTGCGATCAGGAAAAAACAACAGAGTAGCCAACACCGTCCGCTGACTTAGACCCATCGGTGAAGACAGAAACGGAGCGGGAGTGAGAAGAAAAGTGCTCGAGGAAAAGGCGTTTTAGAACCGTAGGAGGGGAAAAAGCTTTAGTGATACGGGTCAAGGATGTACAAAACCGCGGAAGAGGGACCCTCCACGGAGGCAAAGAAGGAACAAACACGAGGAGAAACATCAGAAATACGAACGGAAAGAGAATCCTGTAGGCGAGATAATCGGACAGAAAGAGGGAGGTGGCGAAGAGGAACAGGAACCGCAGGAGGGGTAAAAGTTAAAGCACGACAGAGGCGAGAGGAAGGATGTTGCAAGGACCGCGCAAGATAGCGAAGACAGTAGCGATCACGGCGGTCCTGGAGAGACAGGAAGCCAGTGTCAACAGTCAAGCTAAGGATGGGAGTCGAACGAAAGGCACCAGAACTGAGGCGCAACCCAGTATGGGTGCAAAGCATCAAGACGGCGAAGAGTAGAGGAGAAGCGACGAGTAAGCAGGGCAACCATAATCGAGCTTAGACAGGACGAGAGAGGAATGTAAAGCAAGGAGAGTGCGCCTATCTGCCCCCCAAGAAGTATGGGACAAGACCCGAAGGAGGGTAAGGGCCTTAGAGCACTCAACACGGAGGTAAGAGATATGGGGAGACCAAGACAAACGAGTGTCAAGGAATAACCCAAAAGCTTCGCGGAATCTTTGTATTCAAGGGGATGACCATAAAGTGACAAAGAGGGACGAAGAACAACCCATTTCCGCGTAAAAGTCATGGCACAAGTCTTAGAAGTAGAGAACTTGAAGCCATGATCCGTGGCCCAAGACGACACGGCATCAATTGCAAGTTGAAGCCGGCGTCGAAGGAGAGGCGAATCATCACCCTGGCAACAAAGGGTAAGATCATCGACATAGAGAGCGGAGAAGACACCAGAAGGAAGAAAGGAAAGAAGACCATTGAGGGCAACCAGAAAAAGAGTAGTGCTCAGAACACTACCCTGGGGCACACCTTCGTATTGCTCAAAAAAGGGAGAGAGAGCGGTACCAAGGCGCACCTGAAAGGAACGACGAGAGAGGAAGCTGCGGAGAAAGAGAGGGAAATGACCACGAAGGCCAAAAGAATGAAGTTGAGATAGGATATGATAACGCCAAGTGGTGTCGTAAGCCTTTTCCAGGTCAAAAAGGACGGCAACAACGGAGGTCTTCGCAGCAAAAGCAGTACGAATATAGACCTCCAAGTTCACCAGGACATCTGTCGTGCTGCGGCACTTGCGGAAACCAAATTGAGAAGGGGAGAGGAGGTGATGGTGTTCCAGGAACCACATCAAACGAACGTTAACCATACGTTCAAAGAGTTTGCAGACACAACTTGTGAGAGCAATAGGGCGAAAGTCCTTAGGGGAAGTACCCAGAGACCCCGGTTTGCGAACAGGGAGGACAACGGCATCGAGCCAGTCCTCAGGGACTGACGACGACTCCCAGATCCGATTATACAGACTCAGTAAATACTGAGACGTGCTCGGAGGGAGATGGCGAAGCATCTCATTATGAATACCATCGGAGCCCGCCGCCGTAGAACCGCAGAGGGCCAGGGCAGAACGAAGTTCAGAGAGAGAGAAGGGATCATTATAGGGAAGCTGAAGATGAGTGCAGAAATCTAAAGGACGAGACTCAAGGACAGGTTTACGAAGAAGGAAAGATTGGGGAAGATGAAGACCAGAGCTAACAGAAGAAAAGAGGGAACCCAGTTCGGAAGCAACCTGCAACGGGTCCGCCACAAGAGTATGATGGAGGTGAAGGACCGGTGAAACATCGGGAACGAACTTACCCGCTATCACCCGCTATCTTGCGGATACGCTTCCAGATCTGGGCCAGAGGGGTTTCGGACGTAATTGTTGAGACATAAGATGCCCAACATTCACGTTTAGCCGTACGGATGGCCCTACGGGCCACCGCACTCGCTTTCCGAAAGAAAAGAAAAGAATCGGTCGTCTGCCTACGGCGGTGCCTCTTCCAGGCTGCACGCTTACAGCGGACAGCCCGAGCACAGTCCGCATTCCACCAGGGAACGCACTTCCGTGGACCCCCGAGAGGAAGAGCGAGGAATAGAGCGGAGGGCAGCGTTGAAGACAGTGTCATGAAAAAGGAGGAGAGCGCGAGAGAGAGGCAGAAGGGAGAGGTCAGGGAGAGCAGCACTGAGGATAAATAGGGTCCAGTCTGCCTTAGCAAACTGCCACCTAGGGAAAGAGAGGGAAGGGCGAAAAGAGAAAAAGGAAACAAGGATGGGGAAATGATCACTTCCATGGAGGTCATCAAGAACCTGCCACGTGAAATCTAAGTAAAGAGAAGAAGAGCAGAGAGAAAGATCAAGACAAGAAAGGGTGCGAGTCCGAGAGTCCAAATGAGTGGGCTCACCAGAATTCAGAAGAGACAGGGAAGAAGAGAGGAGAAACGGCTCAAGGAGGCGACCCCGGGTATTCGTCAGAACGTCACCCCAAAGAGAATGACGACAATTGAAGTCACCCAGCAAGAGCACAGGCTCCGGCAAGGAGTCTAGGAGGTGTTTCAAATCAGGAAGAGAGAGCGGGACACTCGGGGGGAGATAAAGGGAACAAACTGTGTACCATTTCCCCACAAAGATACGAGCAGCAGAACAATGGAGAGGCGAAGGAAAAAGTAAAGGAACAAAGGGAACATCAGCCCGAATCAAGAGAGCAGAAGAACTAGAAGCCCCAGCAATGGCGGGGGGGGGGGAGAGAAAGGAATAGACACGAAAACGACCAGGACGAGCACCAAGCATTAGCTCCTGGAGACAGACACAAAGGGGCGAAAACCGCGAAATCAGAAGTTGGAGTTCGAGGAAATTGGCGTAATAACCTCGAACGTTCCATTGAAGAATGGACAACGACGAGAAGAGAAAGGACAAAAACAGAGAACAAGGAAGAAACAAAGGCGAAAGAGCAACAGAGCACGTTAAAGAATATCAGGGTCGGGATCAGGGTCAGCAAAGTCAGGGTTAGGGGGCATGGGTAAACTGAGCAAAGAGGGAGGGAAGGAAACGGGAGAACAGATCAGAGGTGGGCGGGCAGGGTCCGGAGGAGGAGGAGGAAGAGGAGGAGACAACGGAGAGGAGCAGTCAAGGACAGCAGCAGGAAGAGGGGGGAGTAGAAAGAGGGGAGCGCACCCCAGCAAGAGCAGCAACCGAAAGGGAAGCAGGGGCCAAAGAAACCTCCATAGCAGGAACAGGGGTCGCAAGCACTGAAACGGAAGGGGAAGGAGCAACAGAGCCAGAAGGAGGAGCTGAGGAAGAAAGCGAAGCCTTCTTACCCGCCGGGGAAGAGGAAGGAGAGGAGCCAGGCTTACGCTTCTGACTTAAAGAGACCGGTGTCCCAGCAACTACGTACCGGGCAACGGATTCCAGTGTCTCAACAGGAGAAGCCGAACGAGAGCACACACGACGGCCGTTAGGAGAGCGATGGACATCCGCCCGCACCGACAGGCGGTGGGGAGAGCCGATAGATGGAGGAAGAGGATGGGAAGGAGGATCGGAGGGGGACGAGGAAGAAGACACAGAAGACACGACAGACCGGGTAGAAGGAAGGGGAACCCCAGACAGAGGACCAGGAGGAGGATCCTTCGGGAGAGAACCCAAAGGGACAGAGGAGGGGGCAGTGGGCGCATCAGGGTCCAAGGCCCGGAAACGGTTGAGAGTCTGAGGAAGGCGGGAAGGACGAGGAGAGGAAGAGCGCAACACGCGAGCATAAGAGATATTAGCATAAGGCGGGAGCCGGCGAAACCTGGCGCTCGCCTCAGGAAAAGATAAACGCTCCCGGTGCTTCAAGTTGAGGACGGCTGCCTCAAGCTTGTAATGGACACACGCACGGGAGAAGGTAGGTTGGGCCTCACCGCAGTTGAGGCAACGAGCCTGGGGAGAAGCGCACTCCGACTTAGAGTGACCTTCGCCACCACACAAAGGACAGAGAGAGACAGTCCCGGAGCAGCGGAGGGCACCATGCCCAAACCTCCAGCACTTGTTGCAGAGCCGAGGAGAAGGAATGTACTCCTGGACAGAGCACCTGGCACCAGCAAGAATGACAGAGGGTGGAAGGGTCCTACCATCAAAGGTAATCTTCACAACCCGGAGGGGTTGACGGCGACTACCACGAGGGGGACGAGTAAACGTGTCCACCTGGAGAATAGAATGGCCCTGGGCAGCGAGGATATGTCGAATATCGTCGTGGCAGTCGCGCAGGTCCCGAAACACCGGTCGCAACATGGGGCGGGAGCAAAATAGTGCCAACACTGGCATTCAACTGAGCGTTCTTCGAGACCCGAACGGGGGTCTCGCCAAGGCAGGATAAGGCAGCCAAGCGGGAAGCAGCATCCTGAGAAGGAGCAGCAATGACACGTGTACCGAGACGAGTGGGGTTGAAAGTAATGGAGGCATCCACGGAATCAATGAGATGCCGATGGAGGGAGAAATCGTCAGGAGGCGCAGAATCAAGAGGGAGGAGATCAAAATATTTGGCCCACGAAGCAGGACCAAACAAGGCTTGATAGGTAGCAGAACTGGAAGGAATCGAGCGAGGGCGGCCGTGACGAGGACGGCGGTGAGAACCCCCAGAGAGAGAGGGGTTAAAAGGCGCAGTAGTTACAACTAGAGAAGGAGCCGCGCCAGGGGACGAGGTAGTCACCACTGGGGGCTTGGGGCTCGACCCAACCACAGAGGAGGGAGGGGAGCCAGAGGAAGGAGTCAGAGAGGCCAAAGGAGGAGCAAGGTCGGGGCCCCAATGCAGCGGAGGCTACAGAGCCCGGTCTTCCAATACGGACCGACTCGGGGGCTTGGTCGCCCACCCCACGAGCCTGAGAAGGTAAACCAGAAGCCGAAACAGGGGTTATCATCCTTGACGAAAAGAAGAATTCACTCACGAATGTGCCCCCACACCCACCATGGAGCCACAATTAGAGGCAGGACACCCAACAAGAAGCTATCGCCGATCTTGTCGGGGCCTCCTAGGGGTGCGTCGTGAGTATACGCCCCACAAACGCCACCTTAAGAAACCGACAGTCCGTCGAGATCGGGTTCAGTGACGAAGTGGGGATTGACAATAAAAGGTTCCCCTCGCTCTCGACGTCGGGTACTGCAGTTCTACGGGTGCAAGAGTATGCCTCCTCAAGCACCCGGGCGTCAAAATAGAAGAAGTCCAAGGGAAGAACCAGAACGAGCAAAAGGTCGCAGGAAACGGCAAGCAGATAGGAGAAGAGGGGGGAGAAAAACGAAACAGAAGGAAAAGGAAAAGATGCCCCAGCAGAATTGGAGAGGACGGCAGCAGGAGCACAAGGCTAGAAAAGGACAGAGGACTGTCCCAAGGAGCATCACACTTCTGGCAGCCGCCTCCACTAAGCCCCCACACGGCGACAACGAGCTGAGCGGGGAGGGGGCATTAGCATATAAGTGTCAAGGTATCACAGCACCTGACTGGTCAACTATGTGTGACGTCACCAGATGGCCAATGCGGCACATGTACTATTCTTTTATGTTTATTATTCAAAAATGGCTAGACTGTCCACCCCACCTAACTTAATCAGAGGTTTAAGAATATACATTTTAATCGTCCACAACTGTAATTATTATTCGGTAATAAGTGCAAAAGTACAACAGCAACCCAAATGTCGCACCGCAATTTAAGTATGAATCGTACATCTGGCAGCATAGCAGGTGAGCTGAACATAAGAATAAAGGTTACTGCAGAAGTCCTATTGGCCCATACGAGGCAGCTCCTACCCAGCAAACAATTTAAGGTTGCCACAACATCATCTGGAAAGTATTTGAAAGGATTGGAAACGTTTGTTTTATCGTATCAGATACGAATTTCTGTGTGGACTTAAATAGGTTTCCAAAACATAACCAAAACCTACGTATCTAACACTAATTTGAGATGTTGTGGCAACTTTACAATGCTAACATGAATCATTCATATACCAATAAGAAACTTATGAAAGGTTTGAGCCTATAATCTGAACCCTTTTCACATCTTTGTGTTTAAAGTTAAATTTCTTGAAATTATTATTATTTTATATTATATTATTTTTATTATATTTTATTTTATATTATATTATTTTCAATTTAAATATTAAAAACCAATTTAAGGGTAAAAAAATCTAATAATTTATATTTCTTTTATTATTTACTAACAATTATAATTATTTTACTAATGGAGAGAGGGGAGGTTGTACGGCGGAGAGTGGCGGCTGTGGGGATAGTGGGCGGACAGTGGCGGCGGTGATGGACAGTGGCGGCGGTGGCGGATAGTGGCGGCGGGCAGACAGTGGGCGGCTGTGGCGGACAGTGGCGGCTGTGGCGGACAGTGGCGGCGGTGGTGCACAGTGGCGGCGGTGGCGGACAGTGGCGGCGGTGGTGGACAGTGGCGGATAGTGGCGGCGGGCGGACAGTGGCGGCCTGTGGGCGGACAGTGGCGGCGATGGTGGACAGTGGCGGCGGTGGTGGTGGACAGTGGCGGCGGTGGTGGACAGTGGCGGCGGTGGCGGATAGTGGCAGCGGGCGGACAGTGGCGGTAGTGGTGGACAGTGGCGGCGGGCGGACAGTGGCGGTGGGTGGACAGTGGCGACAGTGGCGGATAGTGGCGGCGGGCGGACAGTGGCGGCAGTGGTGGACATTGGCGGCGGGCGGACAATGGCGGCGGGCGGACAGTGGTGGCGGGTGGCAGACAGTGGTAGCAGTGGCGGCGGATGGACAGTGGCAGTGGGCGGACAGTGGCGGCGGGCGGACAGTGGTGGCGGGCGGACAGTGGTGGCGGACACTGGCGGCTGTGTCTGGCGGTGGCGGACAGTGGCGGGCAGTAGTGGTGGGTGGTGGCGGGCGGGCGGCAGCTGTGATTGGGTGGGTGGCGGCTTGCGGTGGCGACTGTGGCAACGGGCGGTGACGGCTGATGGCGGGCGGTGGTGCAGCTGGTGGCGGGCGGTGGCGGCTGGTGGTGTGGTGCGGTGGCGGCTGGTGGCGGGCGGTGGCAGCTGGTGGCGGCTGGTGGTGGCGGCTGGTGGCGGGTGGCAGCTGATGGCGGCTGGTGGTGGCGGTGGCACCTGGTGGCGGCTGGCGGTGGCAACGGGCGGTGGGTGGTGGCAGCTGGTGGCGGGCGGTGGCGGCTGGTGGCGGGCAGCTGGTGGTGGTGGTGGTGGCGGCTGGTGGCGGTAATGGGCGGCTGTGGTGGCTGGTGGTGGCGGCGGTGGTGGGTGGTGGTGGCGGCTGTGGTGGGTGGTGGTGGCGGCTGTGGTGGGTGGTGGCGTTGGCGGCGGTGGTGGGTGGTGGCGTTGGCGGCGGTGGTGGGTGGTGGCGTTGGCGGCGGTGGTGGGTGGTGGCGTTGGCGGCGGTGATGGGTGGTGGCGTTGGCGGCGGTGATGGGTGGTGGCGTTGGCAGGCGGTGATGGGTGGTGGCGTTGGCGGCGGTGATGGGTGGTGGCGTTGGCGGCGGTGATGGGTGGTGGCATTGGCGGCGGTGATGGGTGGTGGCGTTGGCGGCAGTGTTGGGTGGTGGCGTTGGCGGCAGTGATGGGTGGTGGCGTTGGCGGCGGCTGTGTGGTGGCTGGTGGTGGCGGGTGGCGGCTGGTGGTGGTGGCGGTGGCGGCTGGTGGTGGTGGGCGGCTGGCGGCAGTGGTGGGTGGTGGTGGCGGCTGTGGTGGGTGGTGGTGGCGGTGGATGGCGGCTGTGGTGGGTGGTGGTGGCTGTGGTGGGTGGTGGCGGTGGTGGTGTGGTGGTGGCATGGCGACGGTGATGGGTGGTGGTGGTGGGTGGTGGTGGCGGCGGTGGCGGCTGATGGCGGCGGGTGGTGGCGGCTGGTGGCGGCCAGCTGGGACACACCCTTTACCACTGAAGGTCTGAGCACAACTAACCATATGTCTCTTTCACCACCAGCCCAGTGTTGCCAGCTCTCAAAATGTTTCCTTCAAAGATTGTATATTATCTTCGAACAACAAGTTTGATTATCAAGGAAATAATGCATATATTATTGTCACATTAATACTGTGCAATATCTTATTACATTCCTGCTAAATAATTATAATTTGAAACAGGACAAAAAATCCAACATATATATAAAAACCAACATTAGAGATCACGAGGCCTAGGCCTATCTGTGACCACACATCCTGCCTCCCTGGCCAGTTACCCTCACACACCTTACACTCTTAGCTCACTCTCACTCTTACTCTCAATCACTCTTACGCACTATTACTCACTCTTACTCTCAGTCATCCTTACTCACTCTCACCCACTCTTACTCACTCATACTCACTCTCATACTCACTCTTACTCTCACTCTCAGTCACTCTTACTCACTCTCAGTTACCCTTACCCATTCATACTCACTCTCACTCTTACTCTCACTCACTCTCTATTACTCTTACTCTCATTCTTACTCTTACTCTCATTCTTACTCTTACTCTCATTCTTACTCTTACTCTCATTCTTACTCTTACTCTCATTCTTACTCTTACTCTCATTCTTACTCTTACTCTCATTCTTACTCTTACTCTCATTCTTACTCTTACTCTCATTCTTACTCTTACTCTCATTCTTACTCTTACTCTCATTCTTACTCTTACTCTCATTCTTACTCTTACTCTCATTCTTACTCTTACTCTCATTCTTACTCTTACTCTCATTCTTACTCTTACTCTCATTCTTACTCTTACTCTCATTCTTACTCTTACTCTCATTCTTACTCTTACTCTCATTCTTACTCTTACTCTCATTCTTACTCTTACTCCCAATCACTCGTACTCTCAATCACTCTTACTCTCATACTAACCCTTACTCACTCTTACTTTTACTCACTCTTACTCACACTTACACACTCTAGCACTCTCAATCACCTTCAGTCACTCTAACTCTTACTCACTCTTACTCTCAGTCACTCTTACTCACTCTAGTTAAAAAGAACACGCCAATATAAGACAACAAAACGTTTTCAGATTCTTTCACACCACTTTCCAGCAACTTTTATAATTTATATAAATTATCTTAGGGAATAATACATAAATTATATATTTAAACATGATATTAGTGTTTAGTGGAATGCATAAGAAGTCAAATTGTGTTAAAAAGAGCGATTTTTTAGAAAATTTGGAAAACTACTTTTTTCTGATCATATTAGTACTAAATGGATTTTGAACGTTTCACTGAGCCAATAATTATCATTAACAATTTATTAATGAATTTTACAAAAACACCATAAATTTTATATTTAAACAAGTAAAAAATATTTGTAATACATTAGGAACAAAATAGTTGTAGAAAAACAATTTATTATAAAATCTTTGTGTTTGGATTTTTTTATTAAAAGTTTTTCAAAGGCTCTCCTGCACCATTCTCAACGCAAATCATTCCCACACCCATGGGAAGAGATAAACGAACGTTTTCTAGATGATTTGTGTTTGCTGGGTATATATTTCCACCCAATCTCATCATATTCATGTCCACCCTATGCTTAAAACAACCAAGGGATCTCACTTAAGAATTAGTTTACAATAATAGTTTTTAATAAATAGCTCTCATTCTAGTTTTATACACAACAGCAATTATGAAACCCTTTAGCTAGATATCGTACCATAATCCACAAGTGGTTTCCACAAATCTGGCAGCACAGCGGATTAGTAGCTGTGTTCATAGGCTAGTCAACTGTCCTCACATCCATCAAATAGCTTGTCAGGAGACATTTTCCCTGCTCTCTCGTGCACTGAATTAAGTACGAAATTGCATAGTGCACCAGTGATGTGCACCGTGATTCAACTTTCTGAATATAACGTTTCCACAGTCGTGTTGGGTGTCGTTGGACAGCCCATGACATTTGCTAGCCATTGATGTCATTCTGATCGCTGTATCAGGTCTGTGAAGGAAATTACAGGAGGGAATTGATTTCAGGGAAATTTTGTACAAGTCAAGTGTAGAGAGGGAGGTATGGGGGGTTAACGGCCGTAGACCCCCTCTATCACGTGTCCACCTCGTGTGAGATGGGGTAGCGTCATGGGGCAGGTGCGGCATTGGCTAAGGCTCCTGGGCCTCAGAAATGCTGAACCGTGATTGGCCAAGACGCTGAGGGGTACCGCATGGTACCCCTGGCATAGTGTTGGCGGGGAAAAGACATTCTTACCTAGGACATTGCTTGGGGTGGACGACATTTCCCGTGCTAGGCCAAGCATCGGGAAATACCGCCTGCAACGTTACTAAAGTCACGCCTACATCTTGCTATCTTTCCGTGTGCCGTGCGTAAGAATCCGGTAATCGGAAAGGGGCTTGTATCGAATCGTGTGAACTTGTCATCTAGCCACGTAATTGTGGGACGCCATCTTAGAGGAACTGGACTGAGTGAGGCGTTAATTATCGGGCTACAAAAGTGACATCCGCCGTCTCTCGTATCTGTGCTTGAAGATACTGCTGGGAGACGTGCTAGAAAAAGGTTTCAGTGTTATGAGAGAAACCTTAAAAGTTCTAATTCTGAGGAACAGTGAAGGACTCCGTCTCAGGTCTCGTGTACCGTGTAACACCGTGTACCGTCGTATCCTGGGGTACCGTGTCAAGTGGAAGGGGCGTGGTACCACATCACTGCTGTTGTGCGCTCACCCTGGCCTGCTAAGCCGGTGTGTCGTGCCATCCTGGTTTCTGTGTGTGGAGCTAACCCCGTGGTCTAGGACCCTGTGCTCCACCTGACCACGTGTAGGAAGTGAGGACGCCTACGTCATCATCCAGCAGCAGCAGTGGGAGTGTGATTGACGTGTATGTGTGAGTGTGAGAAGGTTGCGGGCCCGCATGTTTGATGTAAGTACACTGTTTCCGTTTGGGTAATAAAACTCTGAAGCTGGGTTCGCCCCCAGTGTTCCGTCTGTCCTCTGTCCCTGGGACCACCTGGGGAGGTGAATGGGAATTGGAGACGTGTGAGTCTACCCTGTTTGTCGCCATAAAGTTGAGGTTGGGCCCAACTGATTTTTGACGTGTGTGAAGACACCTAGTGACACATTCAGAGGTAGAGTAAAGCGAGTTATTTGCTTCTATTTTTCTATGTGCCGTGTATGTATTCGCTGTAATTTGATTCCCTTTTTCAGCAGTGAAAAGAGGTAACGGAGATTTCCCTTGGTTATATATTTTATTTTTATATACCACAACACAATATTTTATATTGTGTTGTGGTAAAGTGTGAATTATTGGTGGATAATTTACTGGGGGAAGTCATTTACAAGTTTTGCCGTGAGTGGCAAGGATGTACTGTGTTATACTGTGATGTACTGTGTTGCACCGTGTGTAAACCGTAGACAAGTTTGACCTTGGTGGAAGGCGTTGTGTACTGTGAAGGATTCCGTGAGAATTAAAGTCAGTTAACGTCACCGGGGGTCACGATTTACTTAACGAGGTTACTTGTTCGTTGAACATTGTTGTGATTAACGTAGGGACGTGTAAAGGCAACAGTCACAGTGAAGTTCACGCAGTGGAGGAATTGTCAAGTGAAGACTAATGTAGTGTTACCGATTTAACGAGCTGTCGTTAATTGAGTGATTAACGTGAGGGGTTGACGGTCTGATATGATCGGAGTCAATTGCGCTGTAATTAAGCTGCTGTAATTCGTTGGACTGATCAGCTTCAATTGTTTCACAATCAATTTTAAACCCTTCCTTGAAGTAACCTTTTACACTTATCCTTTGTAAATCCTTATTTGCTTCACTGAAACTGACAATCAATTTGAAACATTTCCCTAAACGTTTCTCCTGAAACTTGAGCCTAATGCTTACTGTATCTATAGCAGTTCTTTTCTCTACTTGCTGTACCTCCGTTATCTTGAGGTTATCTTGAGATGATTTCGGGGCTTTTTTGTGTCCCCGTGGCCCGGTCCTCGACCAGGCCTCCACCCCCAGGAAGCAGCCCGTGACAGCTGAATAACACCCAGGTACCTATTTTACTGCTAGGTAACAGGGGCATAGGGTGAAAAACTCTGCCCATTGTTTCTCGCCGGCGCCTGGGATCGAACTCGGGACCACAGGATCACAAGTCCAGCATGCTGTCCGCTCGGCTCCGACCTCGGTGAGCTGTCCCTCCTCGTTGTCTGAAAACTGCTTCCATTTCCTCTATCTGTTCGACATTTTGACCTCTCCCAGTAGTAAGAGCCGATTCACATTCCTAGGTCTGGATAAATTTTTCAACTGAGGTCGAAAAATAATTTTCTCAGATAGAATCTGGGATACCTAACACCTAGTTGAGCAGTTTGGTCTACCTTTCACTGTCAAGCTTGGTACACCTTTTAAAGGTACGCCAAAGTGGTACTGTTCAGAAGGTATCTACCAGCTCAGTGATACAGCCCCCACACGCGCGCACACACACCATAATAATAGATCATTGGGAGCCGGGCGACCAGACCACTGTGGTAACAGTCTGCGCAAAACTAGCCAGGTGTACAACAATCTACAAGGTTATTTATCCAACTGCAGAAGAAAACTGCAACGCTACTTCCAAACAATTGCACGACACACACTTCTGGCGGGCGAACACAAACACAGTTAGCGTATTACATCAACAGGTCTGAGTCTGGGTTTTGATGGGTTGTTCCTCACAAAACAGCATGGATTTGACCTGATGGTTGCTCATTATCTGAAGTTTTCCAGAGAACAAACCCGTGTGCTGCCTGCTGTACCAGTGGCGCCGGCGGCGAGTCTCATGGCTGGTGATCGGCTCATCCTAGTAATGTAGATCATTATGAGCTTTCGCCACAGCCTATAGTTCCTAGTTACGACTACCTCTCGCCTGACGCTTTACTACTCTTAATTTTATTATATCTTCGTTCAATTCTTAATGGAAAGACCAAGCCATTATATAATATTTTTATTAGCGTCTTGTCCTTTACACAGATACCAAACATGTTTGATCCCTCCCAATTATTAAAGATTCTAGAACACACTCCTGGCCGCACGCACTCCTGGAGAACACACACATGCAGTCAACATGTAACATCAACAGCTATGGAAATCCGTTTCCTCGTATCACTGGAGATTGCTGCGAACAGAAAATGTTTCGTCTGAGAATATTTAATATGAGAACATTAAGATGCTACGCATAGATTGTTCACAAGAGTTGTGAGGACAGCCAAGTAACACTCTTACGCATATCCCCAACATGTGTAAGCCTGTGTACGGCTTACACAACCTTCTGTGTATGGCTTACACAACCGTCTGTGTACGCCTTACACAACCGTCTGTGTACGCCATCAGCAAACTCTAGCAGCTTCAAGCCTCAGTACTACAGGTACAAACGTTACCATCACCCTCCTCCTGGTGGTTCCTGAACCTCGGGCAGCTGTAAGTGCTTGACTGTAGTGGCCACCCATCTGTGGTCAGTCAGCATCATTTCAAAAACTTACTATTTGTCTGTGAATTGTCTTCCATTGACTTGTTCATGCATCAAAGTCCACATCTATTTGCCTGTCAGTGCCTGAACAGGTGAAGGTCGAGTCTTTGAGACGAAGATTACCTGACCCATCTCTGGTTGTGTCCTACACTGGTTAGGACACTCATACTGATACACAGAGCAATCACGCTAACGTGATGTATCAGAGAATAAGTAGCCGTGATGAGGATTCTAACCTATGTGTTAGAATCTTCATCACTACAGACAAAGCTAGACATTTCCAGGTGCACACACAATACAACCAGACCATGATATGATCAAATGATTGCAATCTTGGGTTCTACTAAACCTTCTAGGCTTCCGTGGAAGCCCCTGGAACCCCCAATAGATCAGTTGAATCTCAGTATACAATCTTTTTACCATGTAGTGGCCTGGTTGTCTGGGGCATGAGCCTCGGAACGCCCAGCTCATAAGTTGCCTGTGCACACGAGGTTTTTTTTTTAAGTTGTTAGACAAAGATTTTAATTGAGTTAAAACACGCATTGTAATATTATTTCTCATAAATTCAAATGTTCGTTTCTACATCGGAGATTTGTGATTTAACACAGTATAATTGACACACTAGATTACCATTAACTCTGTATTAACATTTAAAAATATATATAAAATTTATTTTTTCTCAACCTATTCCAACATTATTATATGCAGCATTGTAATGACGCTTTACCCCGTCGTAATAACCGCGGCCTCTATTGTAATAACCCAATGTTCCCCAGTATTAATCCTCTTATCTTGTGATCTCTCAATCGTACTATACGCTCTCTGTTGTAATGCTCTGCCTCTCTTCACTCAATATCCCAGCTTAACACTGTTACAGTCCAGTATGACCCCTCACTGGACTGCCCCGTATGTAAGAGGAATATTAAATGAGGAAGATACACCAAGGACAAGGGTTATTAGTTAAAAAAAATAAAAACACATTTGCACTGCCACCACCTTCCCGACCAACCTTTTCCTGAATGTGTCGATCACCGATCCCCCAGGAAGGCAAGGAATCAGTAACCATGGGACTCCGGGTAATATGAATTTCAGTAATAAATTTTTGGAAAATTAGTTTGTGTAATTTACATTACTAATTTAAATCCAAGGGCAACTTTAGTATCGATTAATTGTAGGAGAACCTGGGGGCTTCCAATACAACACCTAAAAATGACAAAGTAACAAAATATATCAAAGGGGAGTTAAGTGAATACCACTGGACAAGCTATACAATTTATTTTATGAAACATGTAAATTAAGACAATTTGAAACACATAACCTATTCTATTCCCCTAGAGGCACAATGGATATTTACTGAGGGCACGAAACTCAAGTGCTACTATACCTTAAATACCCGCACTACGGCCAAGATGTTGATGGCTGTCCTCAGCCCCTAGGATACGGGCTTGCGGCCCTGTTCCTAATACACTCCCAAGACACACTGATGAAATTTTGTCTTACCAACTTATTGCTGGGAAGGATTACTCCTCCCACCATCTAATACAGCCCCAGGGCTCCACCCATTATTTTGGCCATGGCCAACCATTTAACACGTAGGCCTGAGGTCTGGCTCTCTAGGGCCAATAAGGACTTGGCCCTTATCTCAGGCCAATCACCTTCACTGATCTGCCGTGGAAAGCTACATGAATTCCTGAAGATTGAGTCAGCTCTCCCCAGCTATGAGAAGGGAGACAAGGCGCCTCTATGGAGCCCCAGTGCACCTGCGAGCAATGTTTACCAAACTGATAAATTATGTTCAAGGCTGTCTCCTCTAAGATAAAGAGTAGGGACATTTGACTCTGCCTAGTATGGGGAAGGGACTGGTGCTGAGAGGGAAAGAGAGGGAATGAGAGGGAAAGAGAGGGAATGAGAGGGAAAGAGAGGGAATGAGAGGGAAAGAGAGGGAATGAGAGGGAAAGAGAGGGAATGAGAGGGAAAGAGAGGGAATGAGAGGGAATGAGAGGGGGATGGAGAGGGAAAATCTGAGAGGGGGAAGCCAAAGGTATCCAAGACCACCCTCAGGTCAACCTCTTGACCCTGACAAATGGGGGACAGGAAGGGGGAAGAGGAGGAGACGAATGACGGCCAAGGGGAGGGGAGAAGGAAGGAGGGGAGAGGGAGAAGGAAAGTAGGGGAGAGGGAGAAGGAAAGGAGGGGAGAGGGAAAGGGGAGGAAAGGAGGGGAGAGAAGGAAAGGAGGGGAGAAGGAAAGGAGGGGAGAAGGAGAGGGAAAGGAGGGGAGAAGGGAGAACTAATGACCTGAGCCCCAGATCATTACAGCATAATACATGGGTGCTTAATACACCGAATGACTAACACATCACAATTAAGTTAGGTAAGTTAGGTTGGGTTGCATCATTAATGTATGATTCATAACGCTAGTTAAAAAGAAAAAGTGAAGCTAGCACTATGGGTCACTTAGATGGAGGACATGGTAAAAGAATTGCAACCGGGAAATCATCCTGATTTACCGACGGATCCTGCAGTCTCTCAGAGATAAACCAGGGTTTTACGCAATTCCCCCATGCACTCGAGCTATGTCAATAGGCTGTTCTACGTCTTCGCCCTTACTTCATTACACACACAAATCACAATAGCATGATGCATCAAATGAACAAATCCACAAGGAATTACATAAAACCCTGGTTTGTGTCTCAGGCTGCAGGATCCGTCGGTAAATCTGGATGATTTCCCGGTTGCAAGACTGGCTTGACTACTTTAAAATAAAAATTATGAATGACTTTCCACTTCCGACAAAATATTTCTTTGACAACCACAAAATTAAAGAGATTCCACAACAACACACTGACTACTTTGACCGTAATGCTGGAGTGCCACAAGGCTGTGTATTTACGCCAACATTACACCACACATTACAGAGGGAAGGAAGAGAAGGAGTGGCGGCCTTGCTAATGAAGGACTGGAGTTACAAGGAGATGGATATCCCGGGCTGCGAGGAGTTCAGAGACTACATAACAGGCACCATGACAGGACCATATATAGTAGCAGTGATATATAACCCTCCATTAAATGACAATGACAGGCAAGATTATGACAAACAGCAGTACCTAGCATAACAAAGGGAAGTCTCTGTCACCTGTTAGAAATCGATCCCTACTTCTAATCGTGGGGGAAGGGGGTACTCCAACCATGGAAAGTTTCGAGAACCGTATGGGGGCACAGAACGAGCTAAACTACTGGACATATTAACAAGAATCCTTTTAAGCCAACACGTAAGATGATCCACAACACTAGAGGTAATGATGAACCAGCTTGACTTTACCTAGAATTCATTGAACGATTTAATAAAAATAAATAAAATAAACGGGAAAATATCATTCGAAGCCCCATTGGAATGAGTGATCACTGTATATTGACGTTCGAATATATAGTGAAAGTATGGATAACTTAATTAAGGGGCCAGGAAACTAAAGACTGGTATAGCAAAAGTAGAATTATAAGGAAACAAAAGTTAAATTAAAAATACCATAGGTAGCAAAGCTCAAGAAGAAAGACTACATAAACGTGCTTGACTACATCACCCAGAAGAGTAAGGAGGTGGCACAAGTTTGTCCTGGTATGAGGGAATGGAATTTCATAACTTACGTGGTGCGAGCGTGTATGACCAGATGTATATCAGCGTGAAATCTCCATAGTGCACATTCAGCAATGAACTCTCCTGTACCCTCTGGTCTGGGACCAAGGTCTGCCTTGCTGGGTATCTATGGTCAGCCCTCTGGCTGGGCTGACCAAGAATATAGTAAGAGTTGTTGCATTCCCAACTCACCTGAGGGGATTATACCCATCAGAGGAACTCAGTGGTTCCATTCATAGGGAAAGAACGTAGAGGGTTAGTTTCGCGCTCCCAGTCGAGAAGGGTTCACTCACGTTAACGCAGCTCTTCTAACCTTCCTTGTTCATTTTCCATTACATGAAACCTCGACAGAACTTACTTGTGTTAGGAATTGACACTGGTTTGAGAATTTGTCTGCTATTTGTCTATTCGGTAACAGGATCATTGGACAAAGGGAAAGTAGACCAAATGGTGTAACCGGTATCGTGCAGCACGAACCGAACTGACAAAACCAATCAATGACAACTTAGAGAAAATCTGAAGCCAGGGAGTCTTCTAATCTTGTCTGTATGTGATGATGATAGAACTAGTATTCTGAGCAGACCTAGATAAATTATGGACATTAACAGAATTTCAAGGAGTATCAAAGCTGAAGATTCTTCCAGAAGGCACCCGGGATACAGCAGAAATGGTATATCTGTCGAATGAAAGAATAAAACGAATTTAAAAAAAATGGTAATGACAAACAGGCCGGAGACAACGACAGGCCTAGACCAAGAGGCTAAGAGGAGGAGATGCTTGGTCACCAATACCAGTTTCATAAAGCAGCTATACCTACGACTGATCATTGAATGATCTGCGGGTATTTGATAACAGGGGCTGTCCCCTCCTAGAGAAGGCCGTGGTCCTCATAAAATAAGAAACCAGGTCAACTGATTCTGCACAATTTGAGACAACCCAAGGAACGACTGCCAAGTGTAACATTGACCTCGTAGAGGAGCATTAGAGTTTTATGACTGACACTACTGACAAAGGATTTAGAGTTGAGACCAGAGCTACAGAAGAGATGACTACGGGTACAACGAATGAAGAATATTGCAACAGCAGCATTACCTGGTTGGTCTGTGTGATGATAAACAAGCAATAAAAATCTAAATATTTTGATATATTAATTAAACACTTTAATGCGCGCGCGCCCAGTGAAAAAAATAGTTCATTGCGCGCGCTGCGTTTTGGGCTCTTGAGTGTAAACACCAAAAAGTGTGTAATCTTTTCACTCTCCTGTCACCAATTCTCGAGCTACGTATTTCATTTTGGTATCAATGTGTTGGCAATAAACTTCTCTACAAGATCATATGTATAACATGTCACCAAAGCATTAGCTATCCCACCACGAAATAAATAAAACGTAGATCACTCGCCATGACGCCCAAACTGCAACAAAATGTTCATACTCTTGTTTGTTGTCAGCTCCACATTAGTTCTACAGCGTTATATTTTATATCACTGAACTCGCAATAAAATTCCCTACACGGACATATGCATATAAATGTATAATCATGATCGTGGCTCACACCAAGAGTGTGAAGTGGGCGATTACCCTCGTTGTGTCAACTCAATAGTCTCTCCTCTAAGTTACAATACAATGCCGTTTTCTCAAATAGGTCATGTGCCTATTAGAGAAAACGGAAATTTAATGGCAAACATTTTCATACTAACCCCAAGTCGATCAAATAAGAATTAGATTTTATATGTTTTTTTTTTTTTAGATCGGCCGGCTATTTACGGCGCGGTTGCGGAACCCGTTAGCCAAGCCCGTCGTGTATTTACGGTCCGGTTGCGTTAAAGTGTTTAATATACTGTGTATATTTAGGCATTGGTTAGGTTAGGTGTTTAGGTTCTGATGGCAATTATTTGCATTTGAAGTACGTGGGTGAAGCACTTTTCAACTTCGTGGTTCGAACAAATGTCAACAGTGAATCGCTGATCGAGAAATGTTTGAACGTCATCAGTTGTGGCAGCCTGTCCAATAAACAAACGCTAAAGTACATTCCATGCATCCGCCAAACCCCATTTATTAACGAAAACGGTTTTTACTAACTGACGACATTCGAACACCTTTGGAACAAGTGCTTCGCTGACGACTTTTGTTCAAACCACAACGCTGTAAATGCTTCACCCCACGTACTAATACTTGCCAACAGAACCTAAACACCTAACCTAAACAATGCATAAATATCCACAGTATGCTAATATATATTATTAATTTTTATTTGATAAAAGTTCTGTTTTGAATTAACAGCATTATAAAATAGACGAATGCGTCTTTGGGGGTTGACCACAGGATGGAATGGACTAGGTCTGAGGACGGGTTGGTTGTGGGACATGCGATACAAAACGTTTCATTTATAAACATGGGGGTTTGGCAGGTGCATGGTATGGACTTTATCCTTTGTTTATGAGGTCGACCTGTTACACACTACTCAATAAATCGTGTTCTAACATTTCTCTAAAGTGCTTCGCTGACGAGCTCTGCTCGAATCCCAAAGCTATAACTTTCACCCCATGTAGTTCTAATACAAATAATAGCCAACAGGACCTTAACACCTAATCTAACCTACCCCCTAAATTTACATTGAAATTTAAATTATAATATTAACTTTGATGATAATACAATTTTTAATACACAATGATGAAACTGATGAATGCATTGGATTGGAGGTGGTGGGGGGGGGGGGGGAGGACGACTACCACTAACTAGCCAGGCCTGAGGACGTGATGCTGGAAACGAGCATTTGCCCTTTTGTGGAAGAGGACTGGCTGCTTTCCTACAGTTTACTATACAGTTTAATATACAGTTAACTGCAGTTCAAGCGGTCCATGAATAGGCAAGTTCAAGCAGACCTGAAATTTACCATCAAGACCTGCATGGAGGAGCTTCCCTTCCTAGGTACTTAAGTGTGTATATATATAGACGGAGAAAGACGCCTAATAAAGGTTTATTACAAAGACTCAGACCTTCACTTTTATTAACATCCTGCCACCCGGTTTCTTTCAAGAGTCCTCTTTCATTCTCCCTGGGAATCCGAGTCAAAGATCAACAAGTGATCAGAATAATCTGGGGAAAGCCTTGGAGCTCCTCCAAGGCTTCCCCCAGATTATTCTGGGACATCTTTAAAGCTAGAGGCTGTCCAGAATCTACCATACAAGAAGCTGCCATGAAACTCCCCTCTCCAGCGACAAAGTCTTGTACAGGAACAAACACATCCAGACTATAGAGGATGGTTCTATCCTAGTTATATAATTCCGACAGCTTCAGGAAGCATCCGAAAGGAAGTTAACAAGCTCTAGTCATGGTTAGTTTAGTTCACTTATTATGCACCCCATACCCATCATGTGGGCGGTAGTGGAAAGGGTTACAGATGCACATAATGGGCTCAGGGACTCCTGAGACTCAAAATTGTGGGGAATTGTGAACCCCACAATTTTGCTAAACAAGTTACAATCTCGAGCTGGTTACAAAATTCAAAAGATCGTCACATCATTGGGTTCGAGAACGACCATAAGTTCAGTTACTAAATTAAGAAACTGACATGGAGAGCTAGTGTCAATATGTTTGTCCTGCACACTACACCCCCATCCAGTGGGCAGCGGTGAATAGGTTACAATTACTAAGTTACTACCAACAGTTAGCAAACTAGGGATATTTGGTCAAGATTTCTGGTAGCAGATTATTTTAAATGAAGTAGTTACACATCTCTGGAACATGTTTATATAATTCTCTGAATTCGCGTATCTTTTTGCCCTCCATCACAGTGACGGGGGGTGTGCGAATAATTTTTTAACAGTTTATATTTGGTCAGGTCTACATCAGCAGAAAATTTGAATTCCCAATGATACTTGTAACCGAGTGTAAGCCGAGCATTTGCAACATCTTGAAGTCTCCAGATTGTATTGGATGATCCATAGATGTGTGGCTCCTCTTGCATGATAATATAATGATAGATGGAATTACTGGTGTCGATTTCATTGTGTCAGCGCTACAAGATTTTGTTGAAGTTCTTGGTGTACTTTTGCTCTCAGACTGCTTATTGGCAATCCAAGGTTATATTCAGTTTCTCCTTTAAAGACAGATTCTTTGGCTAACTCATCAGGTCTATCATGCATTCGGAGGCCAACATGAGATGGAGTCCACATGAAATGGACTCTTACCATCATTAATAATTTTGTTGTATTTGTGTCTAGCTTAAGACACGAGCATGTTACATCTATGTCTTAAAAAGAGTTGAGAGCAATTAAGGATGAGAGAGTCACTTACAATTAATGTAAGTTTGAAGACTTACACTTCAGTGGGAAAATCGAGGCTAATACTTCTGTCTGAAGGGTAGAGCTCCAATTATTTATACGGACTCGCAATTCAAAATATAAGTCATCGCACATTGTCAGGACAACTGCACTTCCAGCTGCTCACGCGGGGGTGTTGGGAACCATCAGTGTATATGATTTGAGAGAGAGAATCCTCCCTGGACAAGAGCATCAATATGGCTAAAGGCGTTGAGCTTTACCTCAAGACGAAGCTCGGGCTGATCTTTAATTTGCTTCTTGGGTGGAAACGGAGATATTAAAATGGGAAATGGTGTAATCTCCCACGGTGCAGGAAAGTGCCATTGTTGTCTTTCTTGGTACAAATTATAAATAATATATTCAGAGTTCAGTTCATTTTAGTTATCCATTTGGAACAATGTTGACTTTCAAATACAATAATCAAGGAGGGGCTCCTGTGCAAGGGTTAGGATGAGTTAGCTTAAGCATTTTTATACCAATCTGACAATTTCAGTAACACGAACAACAACGCTCGAATATTAAGTTCCTTTCTTATGTTAAGTATCGTTGTGGTACAATGGCACACAAGGATTATCCTCAAGGCTTCGTTCTGCAATTTTCAATCCCTCCAAACTCTTTCAGGCATCAAAGCAAGCAGAGGTGCAGCATAATCCACTAAAGATCTAATGTATGCAAGGTACATCATTTTGACAATTCTGACATTGGCATCATAGCCTGAGTGATAATCTACAATAGCCTTGAGATCTGAGCCTCTCTTTATACTGACGACAAAGTCTGAATACAACAGGTCCATACAGTGGCACCTCAAGGCCAAGTTGTTTGAATCTGTTTACATAGTCAAGCTGGGATCTATCAGAGTTACATCTTGCGTACAACAGCTCCTCCTTGCCTGGGGTCCCAACCACTTGAGCTGGACAGTAGTGCGACAGTCTCGCTTCATGCCAGTCTATGTTCAATTCCCGGCCTTCCAAGTGGTTGGGAGTCACTCCCCCCCCCATCCCAAATTCTTATCCTGACCCTTTTAAGTGCTGTATAGTCATTATGGCTTGGCGCTTTCCACCTGATAATTCCCTTCCCTTCCTCCTTGCCTGGGTGGGAGCCGATTTAGTATGTTTTCTCTGCCGAGATGACTAAACCTAGGTCCTGACACGAGTTTAATACAGTTAAGAGTGTTCTGCGTGCTGGCATACCCAGTGGTGTGTATCATATCAGCAACAGTTTTTTTTTGGCATAGAAATTCCTGCACGGGCCCTCTGGCTGGCACACTAAATGTTGTTTGTTTCTGTTTTACTTAGGCGGAGTGTGAGTATTTATGACTCGTATGGTCGCTTCAGTAAGGTTTTGTCCCCATGTGTTTAACAACTTCTGCTCTGTTCAATCTAAGTTGAAATCTTATTGGGTTTGTAACTGTGCACAGTGTTAGATAATGCAGCATAGCTAATCATGTGCACGTTGTGTTTGTTCGGAACACAGTTTAACAGCGTGTTTATTAAGATATTTAATAATTTAGGACTGACGACACCTCCCTGTGGGGTTCCTAGTTTGAAGTCTCCTGTTACATAACTATTCCCCCTGGAAAAACATTACTTCCTGTTGGATAAGTAACCCCTAATCCAACAAAGAAGCCGACCACCCATATTCATTCTCGCAAACTCACTCAAGATATATCGGTTTCCAATATCAAAGGCAGACTTGAGATCTAGGAAGATGGTATATAATTTCAGTGTGCAGGGTAAGAAAGGTGGCGATGCAATGATGCACACTCCTTCCATGCATCATTGCACCACCACCATGATATATAGCTCCTTCAGATACATAGCTATATATCTTGGGGGGGGGGTAACATTGTTCTTATTCTATGGAGGAGACTGTTTAGGACCACTCGAATGTTTTGTAAATGCAGCTAGTAAGGGAAATTGGGCAGAACGTATTATCTTGATTTAACTTGGTAATTGGAATGATTATACTGTTGGTCAAAGAGATAGGAAGTTCCCCAGTTATATAGCTCATATATCTCAAGAAGGGGGTTTCCTGGTACTAGAGGAAGCAAACGCAAAATGCCATAAGTAGTACCATCCTCATCAGGTGATGTGGCTTTACCTTTGTTTAGGGCGAACAAAAAAACTTGGTAAATGGCACGTTGCATTCATCTTCCTGTGGTCATGAAGTCAACGAGCCTTTCTAGATCTCCGTAACCAACATTTAATCTGATTATTATCTGGGGGAAGATTATTGACGCTAGAGGTGGTTGTCCAAGCATCGACAACCTCGTTTGCTCTGTGTAGAGGGTGAGGGTGTGACACTTGAACGATCTTATCACCTTTGAATATTCTTCCATGCCTGGCTGAGGGGGGTGTGAGAATTGAGACTTCACAAGTGTCTCAGTTTTCTTGCCTGAGCTCTGTCATGCGCTCCTTTGCCTTGTCTAGGGCTTTCTGAAAGAGCTTGAGCATTGCTGGCGTACGAGTTTCCCTATATGCAAGTCCAACTGTTTAGCAATGCATTTCTACGTACGCAGTTTAGGGTCATTTTAATAGAAATGGTGTTTATTCCTTTTCATATCGTTCCGACCACTGGTTGGTGAAGAGGGCCGAATTAAAGGGTCAGCGAACATCTGAATGTTCTGTACTAGACCGTCGTTAAGTATCTCGACTGTGGAGGGATCATAAGTGCTGTAACACTGACACATGAGCGACAAAGTCTTTACGTCGAGCAGGAGGAACACTGAGCCGTTTGCGTTTAAAAATGCCACCATGCAGGATGGTATTTCAGATACATAGAGTAGTCAATCTAGGATGATCTGACATCGTTTTTCCTGATATCTTGTATAACATATGATATTGTAACATATCTGTTACAATAGATGTGCACCAGACCTGAGTGACGTTGAAACCAACACAGAGGTCTAGAATGCCTCCACAAATATGTGTGGGTTCAAGGTCGCCCACAATCTGCACATCTTCGTGACTATTTAGTAGCGAAAGCAGTTGATTCCCATTCCCGTTTCTGAAGCGAGAGCCGCCAATGTCCTTGTGTCTAGCACTGTCGTCACCAAGAATGATTGTGGGCTCTGCTTGAGTGCAGGCCGGAAGATCAATATAATTTAACTCTCCTGCTGGAGCATCTAGATTAAATACATTGAGGATACAGTTGCCCACATAAGTACTCACTACATAATATTGTTGCCCCTCAGTTTGCTTTTCTCGAAGAAGTTGATGGGGTAGGGATTGTTTGATTTATAGAATGCAAGAGTTACTGGATCTGAGGGAGTAAGAAGCAAATGAGAGCAATTTTGAGGGTGAGGTTCTTGCAGGAACTCTGCACTCCTGGAGACTTACAATATTGGTGTGTTCAGTTGTTACTTTGTGATGTAAATTACAGAACTTTCTTTGACGGATGCAATGTTCCAGCTAAGGATGGATAACTCATTTGTGCATTTCAAGTAAGCATTATATAGATTTACATTATTAGTCCACTTAATTAATATATATATTTCACTAGATACAACTCCAGGAACATTTCTTAGCATATTACCAATGTCCCATTTGCTTCTAATTGTCTAGTACACTTTTTTTGAGATATATACAGAGTTGTTACAATCTTGTACAGCCACTAGTACGTGTAGCGTTTCGGGCAGGTCCCTGGAATACGACCCCCCAGTGGCGAGTTGATATGGAGGCTGATGTTGCGATCCGTCTCAGCTTGATCCTGTTGCTTATCTCCCAACTTCCAGTTGACTGGGGTCCAGCTGTGGGAAGTCCCTCCAGAGTAGGCGACAGTCCCAGACCCGGGGAGTGACCACTCTACATCAAGGGCGTGCCCACTACTGGCAGAATCGAGGTGTGGCCATTCTACATCAGGGGCAGGCCCACCACTGGCAGAAGTTACAGCACTTGGTACTTGTGGGAAAGCTGGAGTGATGGCAGGAGTCTTTGGTCTGGCACTGGTCCCCCTTGTGCACTTCGTTATTACCAGGTGTTGAGTTTTGTAGTCGGCTGGAGTGAATATCACCTCCAGATGGCTTTGAGCAGCGAGTGGAGCTGGAGGCAGAACTTTGCAACCGTTCTTCATGGTGGTGTGGAAGGGAAGGCCTTAGGCAGCAGGTTCCTGGCACTTTACGTCCATTAGGTTGAACAGAAACCTGCCGTCTGGCCCCCTGGTATACGTGGTGGTTGACAGATGGTAAAGTATTTGATATCCAGCTGCTACGAACACAACGTCCAGATGGCTCTGCACAGGTAGTAGAACCAGCAGCAGTACCTGGCAACTGTCCTCCCGGGTGGGTCCAGCCGGGCAGCCCTACGGTAAACGCCAATTACATAATCCGGCAAGGCATCATACGCCAATTATATAATCTTCTCTCCCCCTAATAATGAGGAACCGTTAGCACTAACAAACCTGAAGCACCACGTTACCCCGTTCCGGAGACCCAGGAATGTTCACCTCTAACACTTCAGTGTCTGCCGCCTGACCACAATTGTCAATTTGCAGAATTGCTGAAGCGTTCAGGGGCTACCAATATCTTGTGCAAGATGCGGATGATGGCCACGAAGCTGCAAGTACTCAGCCTCCCAAAACTGTGTCCGACGGTATATTCAGCTTGCTAGGTTATGCCCCGGCACTTTTCCCTCACACAAACTTTCCTTCTAACCCCAGCTGAAACATCACCCTCTTGGGTAATTTGTGTTTATAATTGATTGGACTGGTGGGATAGTAAAGACTAACAGAAGGGTGGATGGAGAGGGAAGAGGATTGAAATGTACCCAAAAATGTTAGATGAACATTAACCCATGGGACACCACAACTAAATGTTCAAATTACTGGCCAGAAGAATGGTTTACCACTCTGAAGTGGTTAATGTACAGAGTTCTTAGGCTATACCTATTAGAAGGCCACCGCTGCAAGGTATAACATGTTAAACTTAAACTAAGTCCCTTCACCTGTTGTACTTGTGGAAATATACATACACTACATTATGACCAATTGCAATTCGAAAGTTTTCCCAAGTAACTTTAATCCCTCCATACCTGCAGTGCCGTTGTACAAGACCAATTTCTTGGGGTCTGGTTGACCATACCTGCAGTGCCGTTGTACTGAAGCACCCTCGTACATACCTGAAATTTCACATTATATTAAATACCTCAATACTAAATTGAACATATCCTCATTTAAAGATGAAGAAATAACTAGACAATCGCTCAGGTCAGACTTACTTTGATGCAAAAAGCAGGCTTATGCCACAATGGCATAACCCAACCTCAGACTTGAGTCTTCTACAGCCCGTTCTCAACGGCCAAGTGGTCGTTAACCCGGCAGCCAAACATGAACGTTCTCAACACAACGGCCAAGTGGTCGTTAACCCGGCAGCCAAACATGAACGTTCTCAACACAACGGCCAAGTGGACGTTAACCCGGCAGCCAAACATGAACGTTCTCAACACAACGGCCAAGTGGTCGTTAACCCGGCAGCCAAACATGAACGTTCTCAACACAACGGCCAAGTGGTCGTTAACCCGGCAGCCAAACATGAACGTTCTCAACACAACGGCCAAGTGGACGTTAACCCGGCAGCCAAACATGAACGTGACATTTAACATGTCCTCAGTCTATGCTCGTCCGTGCACTGACCCACAACAGTTCATACATTTTAACACAAGATTTATTTAAAATAGTTTTTGATACGTAAACTATTATAATACATTATTATTTATGAGGCGAGGGAGACAGGTTGGAATGCACTCACGGACTATAATTTCCATCAACAACTATCACAGTTGATGGAAATTAAATTTTACAAATTTAAATTACACACAAGTTTAATGTTCATTAATATATATTTGTAGTGAACAAAATATAGTACTTGGTTACACAGGACGTAAATGTTAATTTAGGCGTCTCTGGGGTTGGCGGCAGCGTGGACGACACTGACTCAGTATGGCTAGTTTCATTCACATAGGATGGGCAGGGGGGGGGGGATATATGACGCTTGCTAGATTAAAAGTCTTTGGTCCGTATTTCAAAGATTGAAATCTGATCGTTAACAAACACCTTATAACTGCCAGAATTTAACTATAATAATAATTGTGTAAACTTTTTTACACCTGCTTTGGGTCGAACTGCCAATTTCACTATAAAGTTGACACTCAAGCCTCTGCTGTGGAACAGTTAATCACACGTCTCGACCAATAGACAAAGGTATTTTACTCTATTTTTTACAAATGAGTAAACCAAAACAAATTGATATTTTTTAATAAAACTAACATCTTGTAACTATGCCTATTTAGATAATCAGCAAATATAGACTATTGTACCAATAGAATACAATGTGATAAAATAACTAATCATCTAGAGTAACTTGCCTGTAAGCCTGACGCAGGTAACCTCATGCACAGGACTGTCCAGGTGACTAATTTAGTAAAACCAATGAGGCGGGCGCTGAGCAGCACCTCTCCCCACGCCGGCCCGCGCCACACTGCCCGCCGCGCCTCTTGACTAGCTTGGCCTGATGGGTCAACTACCTGTGACACAGTCTTACCTGGGACGCGGTCGGGTCAAGATACCTGCTCCGCACCTTCCTCCCCCCCCTCCCCCCATGCTGGGTACTGAGATGGAGACTCAGTCACCAGAAGACATGGCTACTTCTCACGGCGTTATTAACATGGACCTGAAAGCAGCCAGTCAGACGAGGAGGGCGAGTATCTAGAAGTTCTGACAAGGAATAAGAAGAAACGAAGAAGACAGGAGGCAAGGCGTAGTGTGGACAGTAATACACTTAACGGAAACGATAAAAGAATGAAGAACGACGCCGAGACTGATGCAGACAAACGGACGGAACGATGTCAGGAAGGTGAGGATCAGCGGAGATGGAGGCTTCTCTTCCCTGCCTCATGCACGCTGGCCTATCATCAGAAGCTGCTGTGGACCGTCAAACTCGGAAGAGAACACCGCAAGTTCGAGCCCCTGCTGAAGGAAGGTGTAAACAGACCTTACTTAACGGTAGGTTCTATGGAGGCAGTGACGTTTCTTAGCCAGCAAGGATATGATGGAATTCTTATGGAAATACCGGAGGGGAACGAGAAGCTGACGAAGGTAATTATCTATAAATACCCTCAGATTCTGGACCCCGAGTTTATACTCGACGACCAACGATTTGTGTGGGCCAAGCGTCACCTTATTAAAGGTGAAGCTAGGAGTCAGGTGGTGGCTCTAGTGAGAGGTGACGTACCCGAAAAAGTGTTCATCACCGGGGCTGGCTACAGGCATGTAGCAAAGTATGTGGAAGAGCCCATAATATGCCTGAAATGCTGCAGATGGGGGCATAAATCCTGGAGCTGTCAAAATGATCCACGATGTCGTTTCTGCGGAAAGTCTCACCTCTCTACTGTGTGTAGAAACAGACTGAATCTGGGTGAGAAAATAGTTCCCAGATGCTGCAACTGTGGAGGTGTTCACAATGCGAGCTCGGCTGTGTGTAGCAAGAGGCCGAGTATGGCTGTTCTCCGGCCGGTGAATGTTACAGAGCAAGCAAGAGCTCTTACCCAGACACCGGGAGCACAGCAAAACAGTCTGCCCCAAACAGTGCCAGTGAACCGGACGAATGCGTGGGTAAAGGAGTCACCTTTACTTAGGCAGGCTCCAGCAACAAGCAGCCACGCCACCACTCAGGACTCCGGCAGTGACAGTGTAACGGTGAGTGAAGTGGCTACTGTGGCTCAGAGAGAGGGTCATAATAATATGGTCAAGGAAGTGTGGGCTGAACTTAAAAAAGTTGGTGAGTTCCTCCAAAATCTGGGGCAGAGAATCGAGTCCATCGAGGCTAAATTAAACGTTCAGGAGGTCAAGGAAAATCACAAAACGGTGAAGGATAGTCAGGATATAGTGGTTGAGGACAAAAATGAAATATTGAGTGATGAAATGAAGGAAAGTGAAGTGTGTGTGAATGATGATAGTCGTAGGAAAGGAAGAACCCTATAATTACACATAAAATGAAGGAATCATTTGGGCCAATAATGGACATCTCAGGGCTGAAAAAATCTCTTGAGAATCGCAATGTCGCTTTTACTGGTGAACTTGGGAGGAGGTGGGAGATGTTATACAAGGTATGGCTATCATTTAGTGAACTTATTGGGGATGACTTAGGCAATGAATTGATTAATAATGGATCACCCTAGACTGAAAGTGTTGTCATGGAATGTTAATGGTTTGAGAAACAGGGTTACAGATGTTCATTGTTATGTGATGGGAAATGATATTGATGTTGTAGCTCTCCAGAGACAGGGGATAGGAATGAAGGATTATTGAAATTAAATGGCTATAAAGGGTTTCACCTCTTCGCTGCAAATAACATCAGAGGCACGTCGATTTATGTTAAGAACTCCATACCAGCAGAGTTAGTAGAACCGCCATCAAAAACGCAAGGTATAGAGAGTGTCTGTGTTAAATTATCATTAAGGGAAGGGGAATTTATTGTAGTTAATTTGTATGTATCCAGGAACTGCTTCGACGCTAACTATTTACCTGACTGCATTTATACTAATCCTTCACTGGTCATTGGGGACCTTAATGCTCGGCACACAAGCCTTGGGACAGTGGGTAGTATTAATGCTAATGGGGTCAAGTGGTTACAGTTTCTACAAGATCATCCAGATACCTGTCTCTTGGGAAACAATGAACCAACTCACATCAGGGGAGGACGGCTTGACTATGCCTGCGTTTTAAACTCTCAGGGGATTATGGGGGAGGCTCGGGTTGTTCGGGAACTACTTAGTGACCACTTTGCCTTGAACGTTGAATTACCACTGGGGAAAAAACAAGTCCACTTTCAAAGGAAAAGGCTAAATATTAAGAAAGATATGAAAAATTATTTTATTCAAAATATGGGAGATTGGTATCAACATTACACGCCGCTCTGCGTTGATAGTTTTTACGAGGACATGGTCGAGAACATAGAGAAATTAGTACAGAGGGAAAATAACGGGGGCAGGGGAAGCAAGACGCACGGACCTAAGAAATTTAAATATTCCAATGATCAGCAAGTCAAGGGATGGGAGAGAATGCTACGGGTGCGCATAAAGCATGGTTAAAAAATGGAATGAGGGATGAAGAGAAAAATACAATGTTGGAAGTGGCTAGGGAATGCAGTCAGGTGAGGAAGGAGGCGCGGGACAGATACTGGCAAGACTTTGCTCAGGCCATTGGTAATACTAAGAACCTTAAAGACATATGGAGAGCAGTAAATAAAGTCAGGGGTTGTAAGACTAAATTCATTGCTCACTCAGATCCAGGGAAAGTTGCTAATGAGTTAGTAGATAAATGGGCAAGTGCTGCTGGTATGGAGTCCTTACCTGCAGACACGAGAGTCACCATTGAGTCATGGGAAAATATTAGAAATGGAGTAACTTTATGTGCCTTAAATACAAGATCTATAGCATGCACTGAGATAACCCACGATGAGCTACTGGATGCTATAAAAAGTGGCAGCTCCACTGCTCCGGGAAAAGATGGAGTAACGTATGACATACTTAATTATTTAGCCGGTATGAAACCTAATCCCTTACTTGATTTGTTTAATATGAGTTATAGAGAGGGAAAGTTACCAAGAAAATGGAAAGAGGCTGTCATCATTCCTATCCCTAAGTCAAACGGAGGCTACAGACCTGTCTCCTTAATATCCTGCTTTTGTAAAATGATGGAAAGGATTTTGTTAAATAGGCTACTCTACCTTGTAGGTGATAACATGTCCAATAATCTCTTTGGTTTTATCAAAGGCAAAAGTACTGCGGATTGTCTCTTAAAGTGTTTGTCTAATGTGGATGACAATTGTAGAGTTTTTGTTGATCTACAAGGAGCGTTTGATAAAGCCAATGGGGAAGTAATCTTATACGAATTAGCCAATCTGGGAATAACAGGGAGATTGCTACACTGGATAAGGGATTATCTGCAAGGCAGAAAAGGTCAGGTGTATTACCAGGGATACATGTCTGAGGAACGGAGGTTTCAGTTAGGTACCCCACAAGGGGGAGTATTAAGTCCCACCTTATTCAATGTATTAATGAACAGATTAGCATCAGAGATGTATCCTCCAGGGGTCACGACGATCATATATGCTGATGACATTCTTATACAAGGCACTTCTGGGAACAAAATTCAAGATGCTCTTAACATACTTGGTACAACCTGTCACAAGTTAGGCTTAGTTATAAATGCAGATAAAACCAAATACGAGTATAGGAAACGAAGAAATATAACACTTACTCTAAATGGTGTGGAACTGAGCCGTGTACAGAAGTACAAGTATCTGGGCATGTATGTTGGATACACATGTGAGAGTAAAAATGCTGAAATAAATCATATCAGCACCTTATGTAAAGCCCGTCTGCATCCTCTAAAAGCACTGGCTTTTTCTGGTAAAGGTGTTGGGGTACCTATCTTGCGGATGTTATACATAAGCACTGTTCGATCCCTGATAGACTACGCAGCACCCGTATTGTCTTACACAGGCCAAGGCAGAATTCAAAAAATAGAGCTGATACAGAACGAGGCTATGAGGATTATTCTTGGATGTCAAAGAAATGCAATGATTGAAATAATGAGAATGGAATTAAATTTACAGAGTGTGTGTGATAGAGTCCGTGACATTAACACTAGAGTATCTATTCGTTTCATGCGGAGAAAAGGAGGGGATAAGCTGTTTGAGAGCGTTCAGACCTGCTTGAGTGACGTACACACTTCCAGGAAACTGAGGGAGACACGCTATACGAGAGGATTAGCTCATGACCTCAGGGAATACGACGTACTTGACTGCTGTAAACCCTCTCGACAGTGTAATATGTCTGCTCCCTGGAAAGTACAGAAAATAGACGTCGAAATTGTACCCCTCAAGGTGAAAAAGATTCATCATGAACCGGGACAATTACGGTGTTTGTATGGAAGCATGATATCTCGGTTACCAAGAGGCAACAGTTTACATGTATATTGCGACGGGTCGGTGGCGGAGGATGGCAGGGCAGGGTGTGGTGTCCTAATAAGGGATTATACGGAGTTTGGGACTGTGGACAGGATAATTGAACTCCGGCTTAGTAATTATATATCATCCACACAAGCTGAACTGCAGGCCATTCTGGCGTGTTTGGAGGAAGTACGTCATGACGACAAAAATGTTTTTGTATTTGTCGATAGCCGAGGAGCACTGGAGTCCTTAAACAGTCGAAACCCAGTCTTCATGTCTATAGTGGAGGACTGTAAGAGAAGAATAACTGAGATACAGCTGAAAGGTTATAGTGTGAAATTCATGTGGATTCCATCTCATGTTGGAATGAGTATATATATATATATATTATATATATATATATATATATAATATATATATATATATATTATATATAATATATTATATATATATATATATATATATATATATGTCGTACCTAGTAGCCAGAACTCACTTCTCAGCCTACTATTCAAGGCCCGATTTGCCTAATAAGCCAAGTTTTCCTGAAGTAATATATTTACTATAATTTTTTTCTTATGAAATGATAAAGCTACCCTTTTCACTATGTATGAGGTCAATTTTTTTATTGGAGTTAAAATTAACGTAGATATATGACTGAACCTAACCAACCCTACCTAACCTAACCTAACCTAACCTATATATATAGGTAAGGTTAGGTTAGGTAGCCAAAAAAAGCTAGGTTAGGTTAGGTTAGGTAGACGAAAAAACATTAATTCATGAAAACTTGGCTTATTAGGCAAATCGGGCCTTGCATAGTAGGCTGAGAAGTGAGTTCTGGCTACTAGGTACGACATATATATATATATATATATATATATTATATATATATATATATATGTCGTACCTAATAGCCAGAACGCACTTCTCAGCCTACTATTCAAGGCCCGATTTGCCTAATAAGCCAAGTTTTCATGAATTAATGTTTTTCGTCTACCTAACCTACCTAACCTAACCTAACCTAGCTCTTTTTGGCTACCTAACCTAACCTTACCTATAAATATAGGTTAGGTTAGGTTAGGTAGGGTTGGTTAGGTTCGGTCATATATCTACGTTAATTTTAACTCCAATAAAAAAAAATTGACCTCATACATAGAGAAAAGGGTTGCTTTATCATTTCATAAGAAAAAATTATAGTAAATATATTAATTCAGGAAAACTTGGCTTATTAGGCAAATCGGGCCTTGAATAGTAGGCTGAGAAGTGAGTTCTGGCTACTAGGTACGACATATATATATATATAAATATATATATATATATATATATATATATATATATATATATATATATATATATATATATATGTCGTACCTAGTAGCCAGAACGCACTTTTCAGCCTACTATGCAAGGCCCGATTTGCCTAATAAGCCAAGTTTTCCTGAATTAATATATTTTCTCGAATTTTTTTCTTATGAAATGATAAAGCAACCCATTTCATTATGTATGAGGTAATTTTTTTTTATTGGAGTTAAAATTAACGTAGATATGTGACCGAACCTAACCAACCCTACCTAACCTAACCTATATAGGTTAGGTTAGGTTAGGTAGCCGAAAAAGTTAGGTTAGGTTAGGTAGGTTAGGTTGTCGAAAAACAATTAATTCGTGAAAACTTGGCTTATTAGGCAAATTGGGCCTTGCATAGTAGGCTGAGAAGTGCGTTCTGGCTACTAGGTACGACATATATATATATATATATATATATATATATATATATTATATATATATATATATATAATATATATATATATATATATATATATATATATATGTCGTACCTAGTAGCCAGAACTCACTTCTCAGCCTACTATTCAAGGCCCGATTTGCCTAATAAGCCATGTTTTCCTGAATTAATATATTTACTATAATTTTTTTCTTATGAAATGATAAAGCAACCCTTTTCTCTATGTATGAGGTCAATTTTTTTTTATTGGAGTTAAAATTAACGTAGATATATGACCGAACCTAACCAACCCTACCTAACCTAACCTAACCTATATTTATAGGTAAGGTTAGGTTAGGTAGCCAAAAAAAGCTAGGTTAGGTTAGGTTAGGTAGACGAAAAAACATTAATTCATGAAAACTTGGCTTATTAGGCAAATCGGGCCTTGAATAGTAGGCTGAGAAGTGCGTTCTGGCTATTAGGTACGACATATATATATATATGCGAACAAGCCTGAATGGTCCCCAGGACTATATGCGAATGAAAACTCACACCCCAGAAGTGACTCGAACCCATACTCCCAGAAGCAACGCAACTGGTAACTACAGGGCGCCTTAATCCGCTTGACCATCACGGCCGTCAAAAGGAAGTGATAGCCGAGGCTATTTGAGCCACTTCCCCGACGGCAACTCGGATGGTAATCTTGGGCATAGCATTTCACCAAATCACCTCATTCTTTGGGGCACACGTGAGGAACACAAATGCGAACAAGCCTGAATGGTCCCCAGGACTATATGCGAATGAAAACTCACACCCCAGAAGTGACTCGAACCCATACTCCCAGAAGCAACGCAACTGGTAACTACAGGGCGCCTTAATCCGCTTGACCATCACGGCCGTCAAAAGGAAGTGATAGCCGAGGCTATTTGAGCCACTTCCCCGACGGCAACTCGGATGGTAATCTTGGGCATAGCATTTCACCAAATCACCTCATTCTTTGGGGCACACGTGAGGAACACAAATGCGAACAAGCCTGAATGGTCCCCAGGACTATATGCGAATGAAAACTCACACCCCAGAAGTGACTCGAACCCATACTCCAGAAGCAACGCAACTGGTAACTACAGGGCGCCTTAATCCGCTTGACCATCACGGCCGTCAAAAGGAAGTGATAGCCGAGGCTATTTGAGCCACTTCCCCGACGGCAACTCGGATGGTAATCTTGGGCATAGCATTTCACCAAATCACCTCATTCTTTGGGGCACACGTGAGGAACACAAATGCGAACAAGCCTGAATGGTCCCCAGGACTATATGCGAATGAAAACTCACACCCCAGAAGTGACTCGAACCCATACTCCCAGAAGCAACGCAACTGGTAACTACAGGGCGCCTTAATCCGCTTGACCATCACGGCCGTCAAAAGGAAGTGATAGCCGAGGCTATTTGAGCCACTTCCCCGACGGCAACTCGGATGGTAATCTTGGGCATAGCATTTCACCAAATCACCTCATTCTTTGGGGCACACGTGAGGAACACAAATGCGAACAAGCCTGAATGGTCCCCAGGACTATATGCGAATGAAAACTCAGGGGAAGTTTTCATTCGGGGAAGTGGCTCAAATAGCCTCGGCTATCACTTCCTTTTGACGGCCGTGATGGTCAAGCGGATTAAGGCGCCCTGTAGTTACCAGTTGCGTTGCTTCTGGGAGTATGGGTTCGAGTCACTTCTGGGTGTGAGTTTTCATTCGCATATAGTCCTGGGGACCATTCAGGCTTGTTCGCATTTGTGTTCCTCACGTGTGCCCCAAAGAATGAGGTGATTTGGTGAAATGCTATGCCCAAGATTACCATCCGAGTTGCCGTCGGGGAAGTGGCTCAAATAGCCTCGGCTATCACTTCCTTTTGACGGCCGTGATGGTCAAGCGGATTAAGGCGCCCTGTAGTTACCAGTTGCGTTGCTTCTGGGAGTATGGGTTCGAGTCACTTCTGGGGTGTGAGTTTTCATTCGCATATAGTCCTGGGGACCATTCAGGCTTGTTCGCATTTGTGTTCCTCACGTGTGCCCCAAAGAATGAGGTGATTTGGTGAAATGCTATGCCCAAGATTACCATCCGAGTTGCCGTCGGGGAAGTGGCTCAAATAGCCTCGGCTATCACTTCCTTTTGACGGCCGTGATGGTCAAGCGGATTAAGGCGCCCTGTAGTTACCAGTTGCGTTGCTTCTGGGAGTATGGGTTCGAGTCACTTCTGGGGTGTGAGTTTTCATTCGCATATAGTCCTGGGGACCATTCAGGCTTGTTCGCATTTGTGTTCCTCACGTGTGCCCCAAAGAATGAGGTGATTTGGTGAAATGCTATGCCCAAGATTACCATCCGAGTTGCCGTCGGGGAAGTGGCTCAAATAGCCTCGGCTATCACTTCCTTTTGACGGCCGTGATGGTCAAGCGGATTAAGGCGCCCTGTAGTTACCAGTTGCGTTGCTTCTGGGAGTATGGGTTCGAGTCACTTCTGGGGTGTGAGTTTTCATTCATATATATATATATATATATATATATATATATATATATGTCGTACCTAGTAGCCAGAACGCACTTTTTGGCCTACTATGCAAGGCCCGATCGGGCCTTGGTACGACATATATATATGTCGTACCTAGTAGCCAGAACGTACTTCTCAGCCTACTATGCAAGGCCCGATTTGCCTAATAAGCCAAGTTTTCATGAATTAATTGTTTTTCGACTACCTAACCTAACCTAGCTTTTTCGGCTACCTAACCTAACCTAAACTATAGAGATAGGTTAGGTTAGGTTAGGTTAGGTAGGGTTGGTTAGGTTCGGTCATATATCTACGTTAATTTTAACTCCAATAAAGAAAAATTGACCTCATGCATAATGAAATGGGTAGCTTTATCATTTCATAAGAAAAAAATGAGAGAAAATATATTATTTTAGGAAAACTTGGCTTATTAGGTAAATTAGGCCTTGCATAGCAGGCCGAGTTCGACGTTCTGGCTACTAGGTACAACATATATATATATATATATATATATATATATATATATATATATATATATATATATATATATATATATATATATATATATATATATATATATATATATATATGTCGTACCTAGTAGCCAGAACGCACTTTTCAGCCTACTATGCAAGGCTCGATTTGCCTAATAAGCCAAGTTTTCATGAATTAATTGTTTTTCGACTACCTAACCTACCTAACCTAACCTAACCTAACTTTTTCTGCCACCTAACCTAACCTAACCTATAAAGATAGGTTAGGTTAGGTTAGGTAGGGTTGGTTAGGTTCGGTCATATATCTACGTTAATTTTAACTCCAATAAAAAAAATTGACCTCATACATAATGAAATGGGTTGCTTTATAATTTCATAAGTAAAAAATTAGAGAAAATATATTAATTCAGGAAAACTTGGCTTATTAGGCAAATCGGGCCTTGCATAGTAGGCTGAAAAGTGCGTTCTGGCTACTAGGTACGACATATATATATATATATATATATATGTCGTACCTAGTAGCCAGGACGCACTTCTCTGCCTACTATGCAAGGCCCGATTTGCCTAATAAGCCAAGTTTTCATGAACTAATGCTTTTCGACTACCTAACCTACCTAACCTAACCTAACCTAACCTAACATTTTCGGCTACCTAACCTAACCTCACCTATAAAGATAGGTTAGGTTAGGTAGGGTTGGTTAGGTTCGGTCATATATCTACGTTAATTTTAACTCCAATAAAAAAAAAATGACCTCATACATAATGAAATGGGTAGCTTTATAATTTCATAAGAAAAAAATTAGAGAAAATATATTAATTCAGGAAAACTTGGCTTATTAGGCAAATTTGGCCTTGCATAGTAGGCTGAGAAGTGCGTTCTGGCTACTAGGTACGACATATATATATATATATATATATTATATATATATATATATATAATATATATATAATATAAATATATATATATATATATATATATATTATATATTCTTCCATATTATATCTCTTAAATATCTTTATATATCTCTTCTATATTATATATAATAAACATTATACCTTTGTACATCTCAATCATGTCCTGTATCACCTCACCCAAGCGAATATAGGTTTTAGCAGAGTACGGAAAATTTGTCTTTGAAAATGTATGGAGTGCCTTGCGAAACGCTTCCCTAGACGTCCGACAATATATATAGTGTGAAAATAAAGTTTGGAGAGTTAATTAATTTAATGTCGACTTCCCTCGACATTGAAGATATATAAGAAATATTGAGAAGATTCGTGTTAGAATGATTAATCTTTCCCCTTTCGGTCATTTTCAACAGCATATGTTCACAAGAATGACTGCTACCAAAATATGCCAGTATTAGAATGCACGACCCAGCAGAAAGATATCAAGCTTTCACGATAAAATATCGTCAATATCTGATTCTAAATCAGATACACAAGGCAGAGATTAATGATAACAAAGCGCAACTACTTCATGCTACAGACCAATGGAGACACACCAACATCGGTGAAGACCTCCGTACTCGAATCGACCGAAACCTCGACATTCTTGCAGATTGACATCGCCACAGCACCGAAACCAGGATCCTCAAGAAACTGACAACATTATTCGGAGGACCTATGGCGATTCCTCGACCTAGAAATGGCTTCTTAAACTTTGCTGAATCAATCTCACGGAGAACCAAGAAGGAAATATTCGAGGTAACTACAGAAGCACAATACTGTTCCCTGAGCTCAGAGCAGAAGCTAAGGGCCTTCCTGAAAATAAGGAGATAGTCGTCAGGAGAGGTGACAAGTCGCCAATATACATTATTCTTAAAAAAAAAAGACGAATATCTAGCAAAAATGAACCTCATCCTCTCCGCCAAAATAAATTCCAAAGTGTCACGAGGGACACTAAAGCCGAATTGAAAACGAAGATAAACAGATTGATTGAAACTGTGAATGCCAAGAATTCTGGACTCCACCTGTCAAAGATTACCGGGGAATACAAACCTGGTTATGCATATGGGAATGTCAAGACCCACAAACCTGAAAACCCTCTTCGGCAAATCATCAGCCAGACACCCACACCCATATACAGACTTACCAAGCAACTCAACTGCCTGCTGACTCCTTATGTGCCTTGTGCTTTTTTGCCTGAAGTCTCCAAACGCCATGCAACCTCTGAAGAATCAACTAACAACTCTCTGTTATTAGTGTGTTTTACAGGATTTTCTTTTCGACTGTTCATAAAACGGAGGAAAGTGTCCTAAAAGATATTATTTATAAGAACGTTGTCCCCACAAACACAAATCTTGAGGTTATCTTGAGATGATTTCGGGGCTTTAGTGTCCCCGCGGCCCGGTCCTCGACCAGGCCTCCACCCCCAGGAAGCAGCCCGTGACAGCTGACTAACACCCAGGTACCTATTTTACTGCTAGGTAACAGGGGCATAGGGTGAAAGAAACTCTGCCCATTGTTTCTCGCCGGCGCCTGGGATCGAACCCAGGACCACAAGATCACAAGTCCAGCGTGCTGTCCGCTCGGCCGACCGGCTCCCGGTCGGCCCCTGATATAATTAACAATTTACTAGAAAAACATACAAACGGCAAACCTATTTATAAAGAACTTTCCAGACACCAAACAGAACGCCTTAAAAGAGACCAACGTCGTCTATGCATTGCCCACTTGGGGACTCTCAGCCCCAAAGATCTCAGTATAGGCAAGACAACAACGTCTCTCTCTAGGGGATTAACAATGCACAAACAACAGGGCTCCATCAAGGAGCATATAATCCCCTCACACAACCAGACCATCACCAGAGAAATCTTAACAAGCAACACACAAATTATCGACAGATACAACGACAACAGGAGACTCGACATCAGCGAGGCCCTACACTTCAAAAAGTCAAAACCAACTATCAACAGCCAATTAACACATAATTACATTCTACCCACTTCAATACCCCGATCAAACACAAAAAAAGTAGAAGCAAGAACATAGAACACGCAATAGCCGATCTATACCCATTGATCCATTTGTTCATCTCAATCATGTTCTGTATCATCTCACTCAAAGCGAATATAAGCCTTGGCAGAGTATGGAGAATTAATCTTTGAAGAAGTAAGGAGTGCCTTGTGAAATGCTTCCCTAGGCATCAGACCATAAATATAGTGAGGAAAATGAATTTTTGAAGGTAATTTTTCAACTTTTCTCGACAGTGAAGAAAAACATAAGAAATATGGAGAAGATTCGTGTTAGAATAATTAGTCTTACCCTTTTGGTCATTTACAACAACATATGACTCGGAGGAACGTGTCAGGTGTGTGACGAATCTCACGGCCTTAGAAACGATGGAACTCTATGCCAACACAACGGCTGTGAGGGTTCATGGATGCTACCTGTAGAGAGAGAAGGTCTGCAGGTCCCTCAGGCACCCCCACGCATCCCAGTAAACTTCGTGTCATCAGATAACCTCCTGAGGGCCATCAAAGCATCCACCACCAGAACTTTTCTCCACATTCCTAAAGCAGCGCGCCCATTTGCAGCAGGGAAATATACAGACCTTCTAAGGAAAGTGATTGAACGGTCAGCAAATCTTAATCCTGCGGTCACCATCAAAGCATGGCATAATTTGCTCCTGTTTGGCAATATTTGCTTAGGCGTACCTGCAAGAGGAGGCAAGTCACTAGCTCATCAGTCACTAGGGCAATAAATAATTTCCCCAGAGCTGACAACTTGATCCCCATCCCTCCTCAACGCCAAAACCGTCGTGGCAGACCCAAGAGTTCCAATGACAGTTTTAAACTAGGAACACAAATGACCCAAAAAAATGAAGAGGGCAACACAGTAGGGCAATTAGGTTACTTACCAGCGAAAACACAATCGCACCTAGAAATACCGATACCGCCGACTCACTGAGAGAGAAGCACCCTCCTAGAGTACCATGGGAACCCACTGCTCGGGACACAAATGTCCCAGACATGGACATCTATTCCTCCAAGCGTCTGAGGTATACAAAGCCATCATGTCATTTCCGCCAGGCTCAGCAGGGGGACACACTGGAGTAAGACCTCAGCACCTCAAGGAGATGGTAAACCCGGTTCTCGGCGAAGTTGCCGAGACACTACTGTCAGAGGCCACAAAGTTTGTCAACAGTGCCTCTCTGGGTTGATCCCAGATACAATTAAACCTTTCTTCTTCAGAAAGAAGAAAGGGCATCCCTTTGTGCCCTTAAGAAGAAAGATGGTGGAGTCAGACCCATTGCCGTGGGTAACACACTTCGGCGCCTTGTTGCCAGGGCAGCTGTCAGAAACATCAGCACGGAAGCTGCAGTGATGCTTCGACCCCATCAACTAGGTTTTGGTGTTCCTCATGGCTGTGAAGCATCAGCTCATGCAGCACGAGCCTATATTAAGCACCTCCCAGAAAATATGGCATTAATTAAATTAGACTTTAAAAATGCCTTCAACCAGGTAAAAAGGGGTGTGGTACTGGAAGCAGTTTGAGCAAGCTTTCCTTGTCTACTCCCTTTCGTTTCACGAGGGTAAAGTAGGGAATTAACGCTGCTGTTTGGGGAACATGAAGTTGTTTCTGCAGAAGGTGTCCAGCAGGGAGACCCACTAGCCCCTTTTCTTTTTTGCATGGCTGTTAAAGAGGTCACAAGCAGGTTGACCAGCGAACTCAACATCTGATTCCTGGACGATGGCACCATGGCAGGGACACAGAAGTCCCTGTTAGAAGACCTACAGCTGGTGAAATCTAAGGGAGAGTAGTTAGGACTCACCCTAAACCCATCAAAGTGTGAAATCATCTCATCTAACCAATCAATCATAGATGCAGTACGAATCATATTGCCAGGAGCCCAAGTGATCGCTCCCACCAACAATGTGCTGCTAGGAGCATCTCTGGGCTCGAGCGCTATTGAGATAATCTTCGAGGAAAAGCTGAACGACCTGAGGAGGATGGGGGGAGAGAATAGTGGCTTTGGATGCCCATGATGCTTTGTATCTTCTCTCTAGGTGCCTGTCTTTGCCCAGACTGGCCTATTTCCTAAGGTGTGCTACCATTCCTTCCCCCCGTCCCATCCCAAATCCTTATCCTCACCCCTTCCTAGTGCTAAATAGTCTAAATGGCTTGGCGCTTTCCCCGATAGTTCCCTTCCCTTCCCTCCTTCCACAGCCGAAAATTAACAGAATATGACTCACTCACAAGCAGGTATATAAGGTCAATAACCAAGAAAGTGTTAAATAACCAAGAAAGTGTTAAATCTCTCCCTGCAAGATGAGCAATGGTACCAAGCAACGCTCCCAGTTAGACTCGGGGGTATAGATATTCGAAAGGCGACATAGTTAGCATTGCTGGCATTCTTATCCTCGACCAGTGCTACAGGTGAATTAGTTAAAGAAATACTACCAGAATACCTAAGAGTCTCCTTTGGGATTCATGATCCCTAATTCGCGGAAGGAGCCGGTCAGTGGGACAATCTTGCCAACTCTCACCCTCGACCAATTTTTCCAAATGACTGCAAACAGGCCAAATGGGATAGCCCCATAGTGGAGAAAATCTCCACATCATTGCTGCAGGCAGCTTCCGGGAAAGACAGAGCACGTCTTCTAGCTGTGCAAGCTCCCCATGCTGTGGACTTCCTGTTGGCAGTTCCTAATTCTGCCTTCGGCACCCGCCTACACCATCTGGATCTAAGTATTGGTGTTGCCCAGCGCCTTGCCACCCCTATCTCCACCAATCATCGGTGTATTTACAGCCTTGCACAGGCGGACCAATATCAAACCAAATGAAATGTTTATTCAGGTAAAGGTACATACAAAGAGGATTAGTTACAAACAATGTTGGATTTATAGATAGAGCTATAACATACAATACCTAAATCCACTAGTATCCATAGCGTTTTGGGCACCTGCCTGGGTGTTGGCATATGGCAGCCATGGTCTCATCTGTCTTAAGTCACAGGAAAAGTTTGCCAGACATGAAGCAGTCAATCACATCATCAAGAAAAGTTTGGCTACAGCTGGGTGTCCAGCACAAAGGAAACCTCAGATGTGCAGACCTGACAACAGCCAAAAACGCCCAGATGGAGTCACCCTGCAGCCATGGAGGGAAGGTAAACAGGTCGTATGGGATTACACATGTGGGTCTACATTGGCTGATACCTATCTGCCTTACAGCACAGCTGAGGGAGGTGGGGCAGCCACCTTCAGGGAGACCCAGAAAACCAACAAGTACAGAGAACCTAGAACGTTGTTACAGGTTCGTTCCGATAGGCTCTGAGACTCTGGGCGCCTTGGGTAAATGTGCACTTAAGTTCCAAAGGAGGTGGGTGAGGACCTCATTGGGAAAACTAAACACTCAAGAGTGGCCAGTTTCATGTTCCAGCACCTCAGTGTCGCAGTTCAGAGGGGAAATGCGTGCTGTATCTTGGGTACGCACCCGACCCCCGAAGAGCTGGACGAGGTCTTCGAACGCTGATTGTTATATTGTACTTGTCACCTCTCCTGACAACTATCTCCTTGTTCTCACGAAGGCTTTTAGCTGCCGCTTTAAGCTCGGGGGACAGTATGGTGCTTCTGTAGTTGCCTCGATTCTTTCCTCCTTCTGCAATAAGTTCTGCTTGTAAGGTAGCTCGACATCCTCACAGACCAAATCACCTCAGC